>NW_027507785.1:64367875-64760375 GCF_037356315.1 Lithobates pipiens
CTCCCCCACACCAGAGCACTACATATCCCAGCATGTCCCCTCCCCCACACCGGAGCACTACATATCGCAGCATGTCCCGTCCCCCCACACCGGAGCACTACATATCCCAGCATGTCCCCTCCCCCACACCAGAGCACTACATATCCCAGCATGTCCCCTCCCCCACACCGGAGCACTACATATCGCAGCATGTCCCGTCCCCCCACACCGGAGCACTACATATCCCAGCATGTCCCCTCCCCCACACCGGAGCACTACATATCCCAGCATGTCCCCTCCCCTAAACCAGAGCACTACATATCCCAGCATGTCCCCTCCCCCACACCGGAGCACTACATATCGCAGCATGTCCCGTCCCCCCACACCGGAGCACTACATATCCCAGCATGTCCCCTCCCCCACACCGGAGCACTACATATCCCAGCATGTCCCCTCCCCCACACCAGAGCACTACATATCCCAGCATGTCCCCCTCCCCCACACCAGAGCACTACATATCGCAGCATGTCCCGTCCCCCCACACCGGAGCACTACATATCCCACCATGTCCCCTCCCCCACACCGGAGCACTACATATCCCAGCATGCTCTGTGTATCCTTCCTCCACCTAGAACTGAACTACAAAGTCCCAGCAAAGCCCACAAGCTCCAGAACTCAGCCCCCCTCACCTGCTGGGAGTTGTGATTCTTTTGCTGCTTTAGACCAAAACAGCTCCCCTGCCCACCTCCTCTCCAAACCCCTTCCATTCCACCAATGTCCCTTTTATCAGCATCTTCCAGGACTCGTCTCTATTCACACCTGTCCCTGATTCCGGAGACATTTTCCTGAAGCCTCCGCCTGGAGAAAATCTCCGCCCACTTGAGTGTGATTTTTCACCACCACTTAATATTCAGAGGCATGTTATTAGGGTGGGCGGGGCTGCTGCTGACGTCCTGAGCATCTGTTCAGCTCCGCCCGCCCACCCGCAAGTCTCCGCCCACTCGAGGCTATAATTTTTCTCCACCGTGAGAATAAATCTACAGCGCATGCGCTGTTAAGGGCAGGGGATTGACACATGCGCAGTAAAGGCCCGCCGTCAGCTGTGCGAATGACGTAGCCTCACCGGAAGTGACGGGGTGAGCGAAAATCACGGGTCGCATGAAATTTTACAACACCGGGTTGCGTCCTTTAACTAAGCCTCCAGGCTCCTTCAGAGAAGCTAGCCTTGCGCACGGCCTTCTCCTGAAGAGTCCTCCCCTGGGGCTCCTCAGTTGCTGGGCCTCTCCCTTCAAATGATGCGGCACCTGACCACCCTCGAATCAGTAGGCCCCGAAATCCAGTCAGGCCTGTCCCTGCAGTTGCGTCGCCTCCGGCCAGCCAGCCCTGAGACTCGGGATGCATGCTTCCACACCCCAGGCCAGGAGGGCAACGGGGCTGGATCAGGAGGACCACCAGAACCAAAGAGACAGAAAATCAAGAGGGCCCCCCTGAACCACATGGTGTCGATAACTTAAATACCATCCCCCAGAATGCACAGCAGGAGAACACTCCCACTGGGCTGGTTCCAAAAGAACAGTGCCATTCAATACACCCAGCTACACTGCGTTTCTACTCTTGCCGGCGGTGACAGCGACACCTGCGGTCAAGGAGAACCCAGTGCAACCCAGCTGGACTGGTACTGAAACCAGAAATTTAGACTGTCGTTTCATGCAAATTAACTTTAGGAAAAAACATAGCGCCTGCTTGTCAGGAGCCAGCGCTACAATTATAAGGGCTGTGTAAATCTACACTCACAGCCTGCTAGTCTTCTACAAGACCTGGACACTGGTTTGGAGACTTCTTCCCACCAAAACTCTTTGAAGTCTCCAAACTCTGGAACCCAATCCAGAAAATCCAAAGCTGTTTTTCTCTGCTCATAGTTGATAATATGGAGCCCTGCACTCTGCATACGTGAGAACCCTGCGTCATTTCTACGTCCATTCTCACAGCAGGGCCTCCCTCTCGCACACTCTCTCTCTCTATATGTATGTGTGCATATATATATATATATATATATATATATATATGTGTGTGTGTGTATATATATATATATGTATATATATATATATATATATGTGTCTATATGTGTGTGTGTGTGTATATATATATATATATATATACATACACACACACACAGTATATACACTATATTACCAAAAGTATTGGGACACCTCTCTTTACACACACATGAACTTTAATGGCATCCCAGTCTTATGGACCTTGCTTTGTTTGCTTGCTTTGTGCACTGGTGCACAGTCATGTTGGAACAGGAAGGGGCAACCAGAGAAATGGATTTGGCAACAACCCCTCAAACAAATATATAAAATAGTAGCAACTACAGTTGGTGTTAAGCCACTGGTCCAGAGAAAAGTGTTCCTGCGCTGCCCTCTAGTGTCTTAACTATATTTTTCTCATATTAATACATCAAAATCATGAAAAATACAGAGCAGCCCTGTAAGAATTCAACTTATAAAACATACTGTAACCTATTGTGCATAAAAATAAATCCTTATGACAATATATGTGCTCAAGTGTCCATCAACAGTTCAAATCCAAATGTGATTTAATTCAGAATGATATAGTGCATATCCGTGATTTATAAATTATCCCTAGAAATCAACTAACATTCCATGAATTCAAGTAAAAATCTACTGCTGCTCACTCCAACCTTCACCTTGTGTCCACCTATCCACCAAACTCTCACCTTCTTTAAACGACCTGTATATAATATCGAGGTCACAGATTGCCTTTTTCTGCCTTTTTATTGGGGACTAGTAGTATCACCCACTCAATTCAGATCCTTCTCTCCTCCTCTTAGGTAATATCACTCAGGAAAAAGCATATTGATCTCTCATAGTGCTTTCGGTAAAATTCAGTTTATTTATTAAAATCATGAAAGCCATGCATTCACATGTACAGGTGCGCTTCAATTCTTATGCCCCGTACACACGGTTGAAAATTCAGACGGAAAAGGTCCGATCGGATTATAATGTTGGAAAATCCGATCGTGTGTGGGCTCTATTGGACTTTTGAGAGCAGGATCTCAAATTTTCCGACAAAAAAATATTTTTTAGAGATAATTCGGATCGGACAAAGTGTCACGCATGCTCAGATCCAATTATGAGAACAAAGCTATTGGCTAGCTTTAGTGCTTAATCTATGATTAAGCACTACAGCTAATGCAAAACGTCAGCAATTTTTCCTTGTTCGCTGTGTTTGTTGAGCTGCGATGTGATTTTCCAATAAAAGAAAGTGGTTTTCTGAAGAGTGCGGCAGTCCAGAGCTTGTTTTTCGTCTGTTGCTAGTGGTAATAGCCAGCACTTGTGGCTTCCCAGCCGAAGAGACAGTTTACAGCCTGCATGTGTGCTCCTGGAGCAGTGAGATCCCTCTTCCTCAACGTAGTCCCATCGTAACGAACGAACATCATCACGTTCCGAACGATCGGATTTTCCGACAACTTTGTCCGACCGTGTGTATGCAACACCAGTTTAGGACAAAATTAGTCGGAAAAAATCTGATGGATTTTGTTGTCGGAATGGCCGACTGTGTGTACAGGGCATTAGTGCATAGAAGCAAAAGTGCTTTCCTCCTAATGTCCACCAGGTGTCACTATACATGCGGTGACCAGCATTTTTTTTGCACTGGAAGAACTCGGGTCACTGCTGGGATACACAGAAAATATTTGTTTTCTATTTGCTCTGTTCTCATTGCAACACAGCTGCAATAAAAAGCAGACATGGTAAATTTTATCCCAGCACCGTCAGGGCTGGGCTCAGCCCTTCCTTCTCTGAGCTGGCCGCTCAGCTGTCGGCTATTTGCCAGCTCCTATCTCTCCACAGGTACTCAGCTGTTGATGATATCCTGCTCGTCAGTCCTGCCTACTTAAGCCGTCCAGTCCAGAGGAGCTCTGCTTTCGCCTTGGTCAACATCACAGAAACCATCTCCTGTGATCCTGTTCAACACTTACTTTGCTGACATCCCTTCTGGCTCCAGATCCTGCTTGCTGTTCCATTACATTGAACCCTGACTTCTGGCTTGGCTGACTATCCGTTCTGCTATCCACTTTTTACTTTTATTATTAAGTTTGATTTAACCTCTTGCCAACCGCCTCAGACCGGCAGAAGGGATCGTACAAATTATGTGTATTTTTGTTGTTTTGGTTGAACTAGATGGACTTGTGTCTTTTCAACCTAACTAAGTAACTATGTAAAAAATGTCACTCTCTAGATGTGCAAAGCTGGTAGAGACATCCCCAAAAAGACTTGCAGCTGTAATTGTAGAGAAAGGAGGTTTTACAAAGTATTGACTCAGGGGGGCGCCATACAAATGTACCCCACACTTTTCACATATTTATTTGTAAAAAATGTTGAAAACCATTTATCATTTTCCTTCCACTTCACAATTATGTGCCGCTTTGTGTTGGTCTATCACATAAAATCCCAATAAAATACATTTACGTTTGTGGAGAATTTCAAGGGGCCAGTCCGCTCTTCTCCCCAGCGGCGGGTATGTTCTCTGAGAGAGGCAGAGGTTGGCTGGGTGAGTAATGCTATGTTTGGGACAATTTATTTGGGGTTCTGTGTGGATACCGGCATTGGGGGACTGGAATTACTGAATAACCCGTCTGGGGTCTCCTCCTGTGTTAGTCTGCTGCCGAAAGGGCGAGAGATGTGATGTGAGTCACTTTGGACGGGGGGCACAGGGAACCCAGAATCCCTTGAGGAAGTTGGGAAATCATTGTTTCAGCTCACCATGCACCTATTATGTCTATTAGGGACACAGGGTCACAGAGAACCCCAGTCTAATCTGTACTAATTGGACTCGCTGTACAACCACACTGGAATGTTGTTTGTGTAAATATATATATATATATATATATATATATATATATATATATATATATATATATTGTATATTATCTCATACTATGGTGTGCCATGTGTTGGGTCATTTGGGGTGTGGCTGTATTCCATTATTCTATTGTTTGTGTTTGCCTTGTGAGCAATGTATTATGGGATAGATATTTGTATTTGTGTTCCTAGCATGTAAATCGGGGGCAGGGCAGAGAGGGGAGGGGAAAATTCCTTCAACAGCCCTCCCTGCTGATAAGGTGGTCTATTGTTCAATTGTTTGAATGCCTGTGTGTTCCTTATTGCTAATTGGACAGGTTACCCCACCCTGAATCCAAGGCAGGGGGCACTGTCCCTGAGTGGATATCTGTTAATACATGCGTTTCAATAAAAAGTCAATTTTCCAGCTTTGTAACTGAGCTAGTCTCAACTGGTTCTTGATTACAATATTCCGCTGTAAAATCTGATACATGAAGGTCCAGGTCGGAGGAAGCAGTCTACTAACGGAAGCACTCAAGCGGAGTGTGGGACGGGATCCGTTACAATCCCTATGCTTCACAAAGCCTGTGCAAGAGAGCAGAGCTGTGGGAGGGGTCCAGCAGGCCACACCCACTACAGGCTGTCTGCAGAAAACTACAGGAGGGGGGTGGAGACAAGACCAGTCACCCTGCACACAGAGAGAGAGCAGCAGTGAGCGGTCTTTATTACAGGAAGTCTCACACTGGATTACTGCACAGATCTGGAAGAAATACACAAATCTCACCAAGATTTCAGGAAAAATACATATGACTCTTGGACAGTATTTGCTGGGTTCAGCTTTACACCTTTATTTTCAAATAAATATTAAATCTGCATTAAATCTGTAGTTTTCATGGTGTATTCCTGCACAGGTATTCTGCATACAGTTACACAATGACATTGTGAACCTGGGTTGTTATGGGTCGGGTGAATATTTTCCATTGTATAATAAAATCACACATTTTGTAGACTAATGGGCATTTGATTCTCTCTGATAAGCAATTATGGACGACTGGCTGGTTTTGTCCAGCAGTATAACAATTTCTTTGATAGGTTGCATTATTAAACTGTCATGTATCCTCTAGTTTATGAATTCCATCCTGATAAAGGACCGGGTGAGGCACCCGGGGAGCAGATAGTCAGTGGGACATAGGACGCGTTCAGTCACTTGGAGATCACAGTGTTGGTTTTAAATGATTATCCACATTATTTAAATAAATTCATAAATAAAATCCCTCTTTGTGCTTTCAGAAGAACTCCCTCCTGGTCATGGGTGGAAGTCAGAGGTCTCCACCACATTTGGCAGTTAGCATTCAATAAGTGCAGAGTTTTTTTTTTGTTTTTTTTTTCGGGTCTGGCGGGTGGCGTGATTGACGATGGATCTACATGAGGGGACATTATTTTTGGATTTTTAATAAAGGAATTGTCAATAAACTATGTTTGAGGTTTTTTTTTCTATGTGACACTTTTTTAGTGAAAGAGTAGGGGTACAATGTACATAGGGAGGGGGCCAGGATCTGGTAACCCACTTGTTAAAGGGGGCTTCCAGATTCTGATAAGCCCCCCTGCCCGCAGACACCCACAACTACAGCCCAAGGTTGTCCCTATCAACAAGACCCCCCCCCCCCCATGTTAATTGCATGCGGCCTGGTATGGATATATATAAATTTATGAAGAAATTAGTTTTTTTTTTCAATTTCTGTATTGGATATGTTTTATGGCAGAAAGTAAAAAATATTGGGTTTTTTTTCAGTCTTTTTTTGCTTATAGCGCAAAAAAAAAAGTGATGATCAAATACCCCCAAAATAAAGCTCCATTTGTTGGAAAAAAAGGACATCAATTATATTTGGGTACAGCGTTGCATGACCTCGCAATTGTCAGTTAAAGTGGCAAAAAATGGCTTGGCCGTCAAGGGGGGTAAAAGTGGTTAAAAACAATAACTTCAGTGGACACCAGTTTTTTTTGCATTCATACATTTGATAATTAATAATGACCCATTGTCCCTGTACCCTTGTTTCTTGGCTACATTACTTCCTCTATGCCCACCACCACTGCCACTGCCACCATATACACACCTTCAAGATATGGTTTTGTAAAGAAAGCAGTTCTATTATTGGTTTTTGGTGATTTATTAACAAAACATCAAATGTGTCAGGTACTACATATTGATCGGCAGGTTCAAATCCACCTGTGTTACATAACTGACAAAGAAAGGGCTATTAAAGTGTAGAACGTTCAGTAAAATTTATTATCATTGGGGAAGATAACAAGCTTTATAAAATGTCCCTCAATCGTCAATGGCAATAACTGCAGACAGCGGAGACAATGGGCCTCGAAAGAGTAACGGTTGGGAGAAATGCTTTCCTGTTCTTCCTTCTGATGGGACTCCTGAGCTCCGGTGAGTCCGGTGTTTTCATGACCTGATCCATTGAGAGTACTTAACCCCTGTATACACGGTCGGAGATTTCCACAACCAAATCCGTCGGATTCTGCCCGTCGGATTTTGTCCGTCGGATCTTGTCCGAAACTGTTGCATACACACGGTCGGACAAAGTTGGCGAAAAATCAGATCTTTCAGAACATGATGACGTAATTTCGTTACGATGGGACTACATTCAGGCTAGTAGCCAATAGCTTTGATGTAGGAATTTGATCTGAGCATGCGTGGCACTTGGTCCGATCAAAATGCTCTACACATGATCGGATTAGGTCCAACCGGCCCAGTTGGTTGGGAAATATTTCCAACATGTTGGAAAATTGGGTCTGACGGAGATTCGGACGGAATCAGTCCAATGCAGACCACACACAGTCGGATTATCCGACGACACGGTCCGATAGGACACATTCCGACGGATTCTCCGACCGTGTGTACAAGGCTTAACAGATCAAGATGATTTTGGGTGGGGAACAGCCAAGAAAAAGCCAACATTCACAGTACAGGAGAGGGCTGTTCAGACTATTTTTAATGTCAAAGTTTTAGATAGTTTTTAATAGTTTCAGTTTTAAAGGAAACCTATACTGTACCAATAGAAATACAACAAAAATTGCATGTCTGACTTCCTACTGATAATGTTTGGCTGTCCTTAGCTAAAATTATTTCTGACACAGTCACACTAAAGTCAGAACCCCCAAAAATACACAGGGCAATGAATCTGCATGGCAGCCCCGCACTTTCTTTAGTAAAGGTTTCTTTAAAATAGTGGAGTCTGCTCTCAAGATTTTGTCTGTTCTTGAAGCCCAACTGAATTTTTAACATAAATCGGTTAAATATATTCCAGGTGCTACCTCTGCAAGAAGAAACCACAATCATTGCGATTACGGTGTCATAGACACAAGTTTGAGATATATCCCTACTTACCACTAGCACACAACAGTCCTGAAGAAGGGGGAGTCGCTGTTCCTCAAAACACGCTTGATAATTTGTAATTTCTTTCAATAAAATGACTATATATTTAGCTCTATTTTGCTTCTTATCGATATCGGGCACTCCTTTTACCTACCCTTACAAGTATATGTGGAAACGACCTTGAGGCTGTACCCAGAGGTAGCAGCACAAGCCCCTCAAAAGGGTTTACTGCCACCCTTCTGTTTAGCTAGGCTGGAATTACCGGGAGTGAACTCTCCCTACCCGCCTCCACTATTACCCAGTCACAGACCCTTAACTTGAGTGAGTCAGTCCAGTGTGATCTCTGATCTTAAACGTGCATAAAAAAGGCATGCAAGGTCTAATGCCCTGTACACACGGTCGGATTTTACGACGGAAAAAGTGCGATTGGATTGTGCTGTGGGAAATTCCAATCGTGTGTGGGCTCCATTGGACGTTTTCCGTCGGAATTTCCCACACAAAAAGTTTGAGAGCAGGATCTAAAATTTTCCAACAACAAAATCCGATCGTTTAAATCCAATCGTGTGTAGACAAATCCGACGCACAAAGTGCCACACATACTCAGAAGAAATTAAGAGACGGAAGATATTGGCTACTGGCCTGTTTATAGTGCCGACGTACGTGTTGTACGTCACCTCGTTCAGAACGATCGGATTTTACGACAACTTTGTGCAACCTTGTGTATGCAAGACAATTTTGGCCCAAAATCCGTCGGAAAAAATCCGACTGATTTTGTCGTCGGAAAAAATCCGATGGATTTTGTCGTTGGAATGTCTGGCCGCGTGTACAGGGCATAACAGTTGGTTTTCTTTGGGAAGCAGCCAGAGCAGAAAATCCTATCCCCTTGCACTCTGTGTGGAAGCAGTGGTTTCTCTGCAGATTTCCCAAATGCCCTCTGCTGATTCAGAGCTAAAAGGCTAAAAGGCAAGGGTCCTTTTCAACAGAATGCTGGCAGGAGAGATGTTTTTCCATTCAGGCTGTGGCTACTTTCTAAGGAAAACCAACGTTAAGGCTTTGTACACCTTTTGTTTGATTCATCTGGAATGTGTTTAGCTACCGGTATTTAAAACTGAATGTTTAGCTACGTTTCAAGTCTAGATTTTAGTATGAGTTTAAATTATAGTAGACATAATGTACTATAATTAAGTAATATAATTAAAAAATAAAATAATGTTGTTAAGTTTGAAAAAAACAAATAGAACTATGCGCATATATTTTACATGTTGTTCCTTGTTGTAACATGGATGTTACATGTTACAGCTGATAATATAATTCTACGTTTTAGGGCAGAGTAATTAAACTGGGGATAAGAAACACTTATTACCATTCACAATGGTCTGTCAGATATGAGGGACCAGAATCCATATCATATTCATTCATATTTATATATGCTTTCTTCTTCTCTTTTCTAATTTCCATCCTTCCTCAGTTGTTATGTAGTGTGTGGCTGGGGCCATCAGTCACAAGTGCTTGTCAGTCAAGGTTTGGGTTAAAAGTATCCCCCTGTCTGAGGAAAACGAGCTGGCAACAGGTGATTATTGACCCTTGTGTGCGCTACCATCCAATATTTAGATGTTGTGCCAATGATTGAGTCTTGGGGTTTGGTGTGTGTCTAGTAGATATGGCCATAATTTGAGGCATGATGGCCATGAGCCTAGGGAATGGTTGTGTAGGTGGTCATGAGTCAACTGGGGATATGGGTACCCATCAGTATGGGGTAATTTGACATGGATCTGGTACTGGTGAATATCAGTTTGGGGTCAGAGGGTGGTCTCTGTGGGTATCTGTGGGCATTGGAAGAAATGTGCATTTAGTTATAAGTCTGAGGGAGTACAGGTGATTGTGAGCCTCAAAAGATTTAGGGTGGCTGTGATTCGGGAGGTGGTGTAGGAGTTTTTGACAAGGTCATTTGACTCTTGTCATTTGGAGCAAGGAGAGCGTGTTGCCCTAAAAGATAGACTTCCCTGGGAGAGACTGCCCTGCTAAGGGGGACCCTTGTTACACAGCAACCATTGATATGTGAAGGACCACCATATTTAAAAGATATTACCTCCGACCTGTTGGAGAATATCCTGTAAGAGGGAGACTCCATAATATAATGCCATATAATGATAAGGAATGACTATCAGTGACTAGTCCTTGCTTTAGTCACAGATTGCTAAAATAATGCTGTATTCATAGAAGGTTTTATGCATGCAGCTGCCTTGTTAGAGACGGCCCTATTAGATGCAGCCATATGAGAAATAGGTCAATTAGCATGAGTAATAATATTAAAACTAGTGCTTGGTCTTGGCCACTGTGCTGCAGCTCAGTTTCAGAGTCTTGTCAATCTAGGCCATCTTTATGTAGAGCAACAATTCTTTTTTTTTTTGATCCTCAGTTTTGTGTCAAGAGGTGCCATGTTGAACTTCCAGTGACCAGTATGAGAGAGTGAGAGCGATAACACCAAATTGAACACACCTGCTCCCCATTCACACCTGAGACCTTGTAACACTAATGAGTCACATGACCCCGGGGAGGAAAAATGGCTAATTGGGCCCAATTCGGACATTTTCACTTAGGGGTGTACTCACTTTTTTGTTGCCAGCGGTTTAAACATTAATGGCTGTGTGTTGAGTTATTTTGAGCGGACAGCAAATTTACACTGTTATATAAGCTGTACACTCACTACTTTACATTGTAGCAAAGTGTCATTTCTTTAGTGTTGCCACATGAAAAGATATAATAAAATATTTACAAAAATGTGAGGGGTGTACTCACTTTTGTGAGATACTGTATGTGTAATTTTGAACTTTATTTCCCAGAAGGTCTTATTCATTTTTTATAACATCTTTGGCACAATGTGGCATTTTACACTTATACATGTAGGCGGGGTGCAGTGTGGTGAGGCAGCAATAATTCACAGTCAGGTGAGATACTTGTATTAAAGCAATGCAGCAACAGTTCACAACAATCACAGTGGGAAGATTGCTCAACAAGATACACTCGCAGTTACAGCGATGTGAACAGAGTGGGTTCTGGCCAGAATGGCAGCATATGTAGAGAGGGGCAGAATGCGACCTGGCCACTTTGTGTCCTATTCAGAAGATGTCCAGTAGAGATGTGACCCTATGCTTTCCCTCCTCATCAGGAACCTTTCCCTACCACTAGTACTGTCTCTAACAGACGGGGTACCTTTCCCTGCACTACCAGCTTGCATAAAGCGCACCAAACCTGGGAGCCAGGGCCTTATATAGGCTCTGCCTGATCTAAGATGGCTGCCGGAGTCACACGGGGCACCGACTTCCAACCGTATTGCTTCCCCAGTGGCCCAGGAAACCATAGAGGAACCTGGTTCCTCCTAACCTCCTCTCCAGCTGCAGAGCCACTGCAGTTGAGTGCCACCTGCAGTGGAGGAAATAAATGGCACCTTCCTACATATATGTACAGTGGTGTGAAAAAGTGTTTGCCCCCTTCCTCATTTCCTGTTCCTTTGCATGTTTGTCACACTTAAGTGTTTCGGAACATCAAACCAATTTAAACAATAGTCAAGGACAACACAAGTAAACACAAAATGCAATTTGTAAATGAAGGTGTTTATTATTAAAGGTGAAAAAAAAATCCAAACCATCATGGCCCTGTGTGAAAAAGTGATTGCCCCCCTTGTTAAAACATACTATAACTGTGGTTGTCCACACCTGAGTTCAATTTCTCTAGCCACACCCAGGCCTGATTATTGCCACACCTGTTCACAATCAAGGCATCACTTAAATAGGAGCTGCTTGACACAGTAAGGTCCACCAGAAGATCCTTAAAAGCTACACATCATGCCGAGACCCAAAGAAATTCAGGAACAATTGAGAAAGAAAGTAATTGAGATCTATCAGTCTGGAAAGGGTTATAAAGCCATTTCCAAAGCTTTGGGAATCCAGCGAACCACAGTGAGAGCCATTATCCACAAATGGCGAAGACATGGAACAGTGGTGAACCTTCCCAGGAGTGGCCGGCCGCCCAAAATTACTCCAAGAGCGCAGCGACGACTCATCCAAGAGGTCACAAAAGACCCCACAACAACGTCCAAGGAACTGCAGGCCTCACTTGCCTCAGTTAAGGTCAGCGTTCATGCCTCCACCATCAGGAAAAGACTGGGAAAAAATGGCCTGCATGGCAGAGTTCCAAGGAGAAAACCACTGCTGAGCAAAAAGAACATCAAAGCTCGTCTCAATTTCTCCACAACACATCTTGATGATCCCCCAGACTTTTGGGACAACATTCTGTGGACCGATGAGACAAAAGTGGAACTCTTTGGAAGGTGTGTGTCCAAGTATATCTGGCGTAGAAGGAACACTGCATTTCATAAAAAGAACATTATACCAACAGTAAAATATGGTGGTGGTAGTGTGATGGTCTGGGGCTGTTTTGCTGCTTCAGGACCTGGAAGACTTGCCGTGATAAAAGGAACTATGAATTCTGCTGTCTACCAAGAGATCCTGAAGGAGAATGTCCGACCATCTGTTCGTGTACTCAAGCTGAAACGAACTTGGGTTCTGCAACAGGACAATGATCCTAAACACACCAGCAAGTCCACCACCGAATGGCTGAAGAAAAACAAAATGAAGACTTTGGAGTGGCCTAGCCAAAGTCCTGACCTGAATCCTATTGAGATGTTGTGGTATGACCTTAAAAAGGCCGTTCATGCTCGAAAACCCTCTAATGTAACTGAATTAGGACAATTCTGCAAAGATGAGTGGGCCAAAATTCCTCCAGGACGCTGTAAAAGCCTCATTGCACGTTATCGCAAACGCTTGGTTGCAGTTGTTGCTGCTAAGGGTGGCCCAACCAGTTATTAGGTTTAGGGGGCAATCACTTTTTCACACAGGGCCATGATGGTTTGGATTTTTTTTCACCTTTAATAATAAACACCTTCATTTACAAATTGCATTTTGTGTTTACTTGTGTTGTCCTTGACTATTGTTTAAATTGGTTTGATGTTCCGAAACACTTAAGTGTGACAAACATGCAAAGGAACAGGAAATGAGGAAGGGGGCAAACACTTTTTCACACCACTGTATGTTGTATGATGTTATTTTATCAATTGAGGGTGTTGAGGAATCACTTTTTGATGCCAGCTTGCAACCCACGGTAAGATATTGTGTGACTGCTTGGATTGGTTTTTGATTCCTTTATTTCTCAGTTAGCAAGACTACTGTGCTAGATATTGTAATTCTGCGTACACACGTATCAGACTGTCCGCCGGACTTTCCAAACGAGCTACCTGCCCACACACAGTACTTTTGCGGCGGACTAGGTATGGCGGACTAAATCCGCCGGACTATCCGCCGTACTTTTGAAATGAACGGACTCACCCACACACACGGAGGAAAGTCCGTTCATTTTGAGCGCGGCTCTAGGTAGCCGGGACCAGCGAAGAGGCGTCACTGGCCCGGTCACCTGGTATGGACTTAAAGGGGAATCCCTATGCCGAGAAAACGGCGTGGGGGTCCCCCCCAGGTCCATATCAGACCCTTATCCGAGCACACTACCCGGCCGGCCAGGAAAGGGGGGGCGAGCGACCCCCCCCTCTTGAGCCATACCAGGCCGCGTGCCCTCAACATGGGGGGTGCCTTGGGGAAGGCAAAGCACCTTGTCCCCATGTTGATGAGGACAAGGGCCTCTTCCCAACAACCCTAGCCGTTGGTTGTCGGGGTCTGCGGGCGGGGGGCTTATCGGAATCCGGGAGCCACCCGCTCGCTCATCTCCCCCCTTTCCTGGCCGGCCGGGTAGCGTGCTCGGATAAGGGTCTGATATGGACCTAGGGGCGGATCCCCACGCCGTTTTTTCGGTGTAGAGATTCCCCTTTAAGTCCATACCAGGTGACGGGGCCAGCGGCGCCTCCTTCTCTGGTCCCGGCTACCTGGAGCCGCGCTCAAAATGAGCGGACTTTTCTCCGGGCGGGAAAAGTCTGTTCATTTCAAAAGTACGGCGGACTGCCACACACACGGCAGTACTCTCCGCCGAAATGCGAGTGTGGAGGACAGATTGATGTGCAAAACTCCAATCTTAGTCCGCTGGACTTTTGGGTAAAAAAGTCCGCCCGAGCCTACACACGGGCGGATTGTCCGGCGGACTTGAGTCCGCCTGACTTTTCCACCGGATTGTTTGATCGTGTGTACGCGGCATAAGAGACAGAGACTGCCATGTAATAGGTTGGCCTATTAGAACAACTCTGTTAGCCTACTAAGGTAAAACCTGGCTTGCTGGTGGGAATCATTGGGGTATAGTGTATTACTGTTGAGAAAATGAGTTCTGCATTGGAAGTTTGGCCAGTTGGCATCTTATCCAGAACCCTAGCAATTCATAAATGTGTATCTATGGAAAGTTACTGTATGACTATCACTGAAGAAAAAATATTGGTAGTCCACAAAACCCCAATATTTACAACTTTATTTATGAAGATATGAAGAGCTATTTGGTGTAGTTTAAACTAGGTATTTGTTTTTTCTATTTCATCAGGTTATGCTCAAAAAGAGTTTGTCACATTATTTATGGAAAACTTCTCTCCAGACAGTGGTGCATACTTTATTCTGTATCTTACCACTTATGATAAAGCAGCTGTAGTCAATGTCAGTGTATCAGACCCTCATTTCTACCAGACAGTGTCCATCGAAAGAAACAGCACCATCCCGGTGACCTTGGACTCTCAGTACATGATTTATAGAAATCAAATCTCTTCCAAAGTCGTGAAGGTGACATCAGATGCCGCTTTATCCGTATTTGCCTTCAATTCATTAAACTACACTGCTGACGCTGGTCTTGTTCTCCCCGTTGAAGACCTGGGTACAGAGTACTATATCTTCACACCTGGTCCAGGGTCTTATAATCAATTTGCCGTGGCTAACGGTGCAGGCAATACCGCCAGCGTGAACATTACATTCACAGGATCTGTTGAATTCGATGGACAGCCTTACAATCCTGGAGACACCTTCTCCATTTTTCTCGAACCCCAGCAAGCCATCCACTTTCAAACTTTCAGCGAGTTAACCGGCACCAAGGTGGTGTCCTCAATACCGGTAGCTGTTTTCAGTGGTAACAAATGTCATTATGGTCCCACCACAAAATGCGATTTCATATTTGAACAACTAGAACCTGTGCATAACTGGGGAACATCTTTTGTGGTGTTTCCATTGGCCAATAATTCAAAAGACATTATTGATATAGTGGCTGCACTGCCGGACACTATAGTGAGTGTTAACCAAACTGAGTACAGCCTTCAGCCAGGATCCCATGTAAATTTCTTTTTGGAGAAGAGTGCTTTTGTGACTGCATCACAACCTGTCATGGTTTCATATCTTTTCCAAGACAGGACATATCCAGGAGAATATGACCCTTTTTTAGTCATTGTTCCTCCCATTCAGCTAAGCAGAAAATACTACAAATTTGTCACAGAAGCTTTATATAACAATTACATCACGATTGTGTCCAAAGCATCTTCAGACACTGGGTTCTACCTTGATAATAAACCTTTGGATCAGTATACGTTTACCACCAACGAGATAAACGGATTTAGAAGTTGGGAAGTCTCTTTAGGAAAGGTTGACAGACAACATGAAGTCTATCATAGTTACTCAGCATTCATAATTTATGTCTATGGGCTAGAAGTCCGTGTTTCCTATGGATATTCAATGGGACAGGAGACCAAATATCCAGGTAATTATTTTTTTTTTTTAAATATGTGTAAAAGAAAAATAATTTTTTTAGTTGGGGTAGAGTAGTCGCCAATAAGATTAATGGATTTAGAAGCTGGGAAGTCTCTTTAGGAAAGTTTGATGGACAACATGAAAATCTCTCAGCCCCTGTACACACGGTCGGAGATTTCCAAAACCAAATCCGTCGGATTTTGCCTGTCGGATTTTGTCTGTCGAAACTTGTCCGAAACTGTTGCATACACACGGTCGGGCCAAGTTGGTGAAAAATCCGATCTTTCAGAACGCGATGACATAATTTCGTTACGATGGGACTACGTTCAGGCTAGTAGACAATAGCTTTGATGTAGGAATTTGATCTGAGCATGCGTGGCACTTGGTCCGATGAAAATGCTCTACACATGATCGGATTAGGTCCGTCCGGCCCAGTTGGTCGGGAAATATTTCCAACATGTTGGAAAATTGGGTCGGGCGGAGATTCGGACGGAATCAGTCCGATGCATACCACACACAGTCGGTTTATCTGACGACACGGTCCGATAAGACGCAATCCGACAGATTATCCGACCGTGTGTACAAGGGCTTATAGGTACTCAGCATTCATAATTAATGTCTATAGGCTTGAAGTCCGTGTTTTCCATCAATATTTAATGGAAGAGGAGACTAGATATCCAGGGAAATACATTGTTTTTAGTTTGTGTGTAAAGGAAAAACATCTTTTTTTTTTTAGCTTAGATAGAGTAGTCACTATGAACTTTTTTTTTTTATTGTGCCCTGGCTGGGCAGATTCGCCCTATTCGTCCTGGTGTCCATTGTCACTAACTCATAGAAAAATCCAAAATGTCATCACAGCAAGAAGTGAGAGTAAATAATCCAATGGGAAAAAATGTTCTGGTGACAACTCTCTAAACTGAGAGTTCTCCTCTCTTTGGGAACATTTCCTCTCATCTCCTGTTGTATCCCCAGGACAGCAAATGAAATAAATCTAAGCTTTGCACAGACAAATAACTAACAAATAATTACCTTATATAAAAAAATCAAAAATCAAATAAAAAATAGTTGCGCTAAAAATGAAAAGCACCAATAGTGAACCGGTGTTGTTCAAATTGAATGAGAAATACGCAATATTGACCAATAAGAAATGATTACAAACCAAATAATTGTGAATTAGATGAAAAAAGTAGGCGATAATAAAAAGGTAAAAAAGTCCCAAAAATATATATAAATGAATAAAGTCCAAATTATCAAACAATTGAAGTGATATGAGTGCAATCTTCCATCACCAAAAAGTGCTTAACACCATAAAGGAATGCACGCTTACCAGAAGGCAAGCAAAACTCGCTTGCGGCTATACACCCAGCCAGGGCCTTTATCCTAGATGGTCCGGGACAAACAGCTCAGAGAGCGCCAAACCACAAGAACACAACATGATTGATAGATCAATGGACCAGATCAATGGACCAGAATTAAGATGTTGCCAAATCAAGTATGTGTCAGATTTCACCCAAAAATAGAAAGAAGGGAACCTCCGATAGTGTAATACTGGCATATGTACTTTAATAAGAAAGGTAAAAAAAAAACTCACTTACAAGTGTAGAGATAAAAACAACATGGATAACCGGCCAGCTTGCGAACGGCCATTCCCTCAGAGATCAAAGGCGATGACGTCAGCATGTCCTGTCCACCCGACGCGCGTTTCATCATAAAATGACGTCGCCTTATATAACTTGGGCAGTGAGTCTGCTCACTCAGCCCTGGTTCACACTGCCGTCACTTGTCATTTGACTTGAGAGTTCAAAGTGACAAGTTGCACCCCATTAACGGCAATGGAATCGAATTGGTGCGACTCAAGTCGCTCCAACTTAGAAAAAGGTTCCTGCACTAATTTGGTGCAAGTTTAACATGACTTGCATTGACTTCCGTTAAAGAAGTCGTATGCAAGCCATGATGAAGAGACGTCAGATTCAAAGTTGCACGACTTTGAAGCTACGGCAGTGTGAACAAGGGCTCGAGGATGATCTCACAGTCTTCATGAAGGCACTGGGTCATTAGCCACATTTAAACCATAATCCAGACAGCAGGGAAGATCTAAAAGGGCAACCCTTTCTCACTGCAACATGATCCCTACTAGAATATAACAGACATAGCATGAGTCTGATCTTAATTGTGCCCCATACTCAAAGCATCAACTTCTGAGTAATAACTGATCATCACATATTTACTTTTGGCTAATATGCTAGTTTTTTCCTACTAAACAGACGGGCCAGTGGGTCCACCTGGATTGAACTGCTTACCAAATGGAGGCGAATTCTATCTGCCACTCAGCTTGGTCACCGAAGCTAAATTAAGTGTGTCTGATGTCCACCTTGAAGAGCCCTCTTGTCGGGGAACTCTGGAAGGGAATTTTGTGGTTATTAATGTTCCTTTCAACAGATGTGGATCCAAAGTTTTGGTGAGCTGCATGGTTTTATCTTTGACATACATCCAATTTTTGAGACTTTGATTTACTGGAATTTTCAATAACTGGATTATTTTGTGTAGTAAATCTGATCATCAGGGATTCCATCTTTTACATGTATTTAATTATTCAATTCAGTGCCTCCATAAGGTTTATAAAGAACTCTAATCAATTCAGACGATCATTCCTATGTTCACTCGTATATACTTGTCCCATTTCTTTTTTTTTTTTTTTATGACCACGGTTACAGTTTATGGCCAAGGAGCTTTAAATGTCTAGTCAATTTCTTTTAGATAATGCAGGGAAAGGTTAGACAACCTGTCAGCTTTCAGAAGAACAGCAGGGCGCAATCTGAGTGTAGTATATGAACGTATTTATTATGATGAAAATACAAATGGCAAGTGACAGTTAAAGCTTTAAAAAGAGGCTTGGGTGGTCTTAAAATGCATTGCTCTGCTCCCCTGATGTGCTGATAATGACACTTGCAGTCTGCTCTGCATCCCACAGAAGCCCTCTGCCACCTTGTTGGTTTCAACTTCTTTGTCTAAGCTGTCATCCAGCCTGACATTCGGACTTTCCATACTGCATGTTTTAGAAGAGGCTTGAGCCGACCACTCACGGAATACATATGTAGCACTCTTCTAGGTCTTGCCTGTCTCCCCCTGCCTTTCCATAATTTTCTGGAAACAATTAGAAGGAGAGGGCAAAGTCACAGCTGGCCTTACAGTCTCAGCCAATCCCTGGTCGAGAAGAGTAACCCAGCCTAGAAATGCTGTTAAACCTTCCAAGGCAAATGCCGCGTACACACGATTGGACTTTCCGCCAAAGATTTTTTTTCGAAGGTTGTTGGCTCAAACTTGTCTTGCACACACACAGTCACACAAATGTTGGCCAACAATTATCAACGTGGGAAGGCGGTGACGTACAAGACGTACGATGAGCCGAGGAAAAAGGAAGTTCGATAGCCAGTGAAGCACCTTCTGCTTGATTCCGAGCATGCTTGAACTTTTGTGCGACGGACTTGTGTACACACGATCGGACTTTCCGATAACAAAGTTTTGTTGGCAGAAAATTTGAGAAGCTGCTAGCCAACATTTGTTGGCAGAAAGTTTGACAGCAAATATTCCATGGAGCATACACATGGTCAGACTTTCCGACAACACGCTCACATCTAACATTTCCCATTGGAAAATCCGACTGTGTGTATGTGGCATTAGGAGGAGCCTTAAGAAGTTTGGGATGATTCTCACTCAGTAAGGAGCTATAGGATCACCCCTAAAGTCACAGGAACATTCAGGGCAACACCCAGAGAGCATCTTCCTGGGAGAATTCAAGTCAGAGTCAAGCTGAAGCTGAGAGGAGGTCTTCAGATTGCCTGGGTCAAAGTGAGTAGGCCCTAGAGAATTCTCAGGAGAGAGACTGTTGCCTGAACACCTCTTCTAGAGAGAGAGAGAGAGAGACGGTTCCAGACTTGCTGGCTGCCAAGGTTGTGCTTTGGAAAAGGCCACCAACGGCTCTGATTATTTTTTTTTCGTCGCAGGTGAGTTGCCAAATAACTAGCATGTCTCAGTACATTTAAAGCTGCACTTAGTTTGGCACCACCCGTGTGTTCTCTTGATCCTGTAGGTGTATCCATCCACCCAGTGTTTCTATCATGGTCTGAGATTCCCTGTTGTTGAGAGGCTGTCCACTGGAAGCCTCTGGGAAGGGATATCACCGCTCCAGGTAAATCAAATTGGAACCAACCTCTCCTCTAGTGTAGAAGCCACAGGTGCTGGCAATGAGTATAGAAATGAAATTGAGAAAAGTTCTGGACAGCCACACTCCAAAAAGTAGCCTTTATACATCAAGAAAAATCAAAAATACATGCAGAACGTACAGAAGAACTGACGCGTTTCACACTGTGGCATGTATTTTTGATTTTTCTTGGTGAATAAAGGCTACTTTTTGGAGTGCGGCTGTCCAGAACTTTTCTCAATTTCATCACTGAAAGCTCTTACTATAGAACTGAGCAGAAGTTAAAGGATCACTAAAGGTATTTTTTTTTTTTTTAAATAACAAACATATTATACTTTCCTCCACTGTGCAGCTCGTTTTGCACAGAGTGGCCCCGAACCTGCTCTTCTGGGGTCCCTCGGCAGCTGTCTCGGCTCCTCCCTGCAAGGACTCCACAACTTCAAGTGAGCCCCCTCACATGGTGTGGAGTGCTTGCGGGCGCGCTCCAGTGATACAGCCGCCGGCGGTAGCCGCTCGCTGTATCACTTGGCCCCACCCCCCGGCACGCCGCGTCATTGGATGTGATTGACAGCAGCGCGAGCCAATTGCTATAGCAGTTGCAGCAATACCACTAACCAGCAGGATAGGCACACAGGCAGTCACCCTGGCAGATGACACAGGCTCACCTGAGGTGCGGAGTCTAAGTACTAACCGGTTTTCACCAGAGCTCCTGATGGTGGAGATGTATTTAGCTGCGTGTTAGTACCAGGTCGCGGTCCTCAGGTTCGCCCCACCAGGAGGTGAGCAAGCCGGGGTTCAGTAGCAGATGAGCAAGTAAGGATCAAACAGAAGCATGGTAAGTAAGCAAGCCAAAAGGTCGGTAATGAGTTGTTGCAGGTTGGGATCAGGCAGAAGCGTAGTCGTGGAACAAGCCAAGGGTTGATAATGAGCAGTAGCAAATATAAACGGCAGCAGGGAAGACAGGAGCGAGATACAGGTTGGAGATAGCACATTATTCTGGCAAGGAGGAAGTGCAGAGACATGGCTTATAACAGGAAATTCATGGGAGGAGCAAAGAGTTCAAGGTTCAGCTGAAATCAAACTACAAGGCAGGGTTGACTAAATGATCTGACAAGGCACTGTCCAGCATCTCAGATAGCTCAGTGAGAAGATTCATTGCCAGACACAGCTGAGGTCCCAGATTCAGGTCCAGGTCCTGACAGTACTCCCCTCCTCCCAGGACGTTCACTGGACTTCTTAGGGCCTGGTTTGTGAGGGAATCTCTGGTGGAATTCTCTTGTTAATCTAGGAGCATGAACATTCTGCTCAGGCTCCCAAGAATTTTCTTCTGGCCCATATCCTTCCCATTGAACCAGATATTGCAATTTGTTCCTATAGATCCTGGAATCAAGAATTTTCTCCACCACATATTCTTCTTCACCCTGTACCTTAACAGGTGGAGGGGGTGGAAGAATTTTTCCAGAAAAAGTATTTTCCTGAAAAGGTTTGATATGTGAAACACAGGGTGAATCTTCATATTGGCTGGAAGTTTTAGGCGAAAGGCGACTGGGTTGATCTGGGCCCAAATCTGGAAAGGTCCCACAAACTTTTGTCCCAACTTTGCAGATGGAACATGAACCTTCAGATTTTTAGTAGATAACCAAACTTGATCACCCACATGAAAGGTAGGACGTGCTCTGTGATGTCTATCTGCAGCCTTCTTGTAACTTTCCTGAGCTTCCCTCAAAGTCTCGATCAATTTCTCCTGGATCTCCTGTAAAGCAGTTAATCTGTTGGTAACAGCAGGAATCGGAGTTGAGATAGGGAGATCAGGGATAAAAGCTGGACGATGCCCGGTATTTAGGAAAAAAGGGGTCTGAGAGGTGGAGCTATGTTTAGAATTGTTGTAAGCAAACTCCGCTGTAGGAAGATAGTCCACCCAGTCATCCTGAAGATAATTAACACAACATCGAAGGTACTGCTTTTACGTTTGATTGGTCCTCTCAGTCTGACCATTAGACTGAGGATGAAAAGCATAAGATAGATTCATTGTTACTCCTAGAGCTGAGCAAAAGGTTTTCCAAAATTTTGAAGTGAACTGTACTCCTCTGTCAGAAACTACATCTTCTGGATTCCATGTAGTCTATAGATTTCTAGAACCATCAACTCTGCAGTTTGTTCTGCAGAGGGTACCCCCTTGACCTGTATAAAGTAAGCCATCTTCATGAAGCGGTCAATAACAACCAAGATAGTGGTCATTTCTTTAGAAGGGGGTAAATCGACTCCAAAGTCCATAGAAATTGATCCCCATGGTCTTGATGGGACAGGGAGTGGCTGGAGCAACCCCAAAGGAGAAGCTTGGGGTGTCTTATTGCGAGCACAGACCAGGCACGAGGCTACATAACCTTTGACATCTCTTTTGTACCCAGGCCACCAAAAGGAACGGGATAAAAGTTCCTCTGTCTTAGAAACTCCAAAATGTCCAGCAAGTTTGGAGTCATGAACTAACTTGAGGACTTCAACCCAAGCAACTTTAGGTACATAGAGGCGATGTGCTTGAGTCCAGAAGCCATTTATGTACTCAAGGATGATGTCCATAGGAGGATTTTTGAGGAGTGGGTCATTCTCATACCCTTCCTTGAGGAGACTCAAGAGTTCTTTAGAACTTGTGGCACCTAGAAAGTTCTTTTGAAGCAGGACTGTGTATTCGGGGTTATTTTCCTGGAGAAGCCCAGACAACATTTGTGATAAGGCATCAGCCTTACCATTCCTTGACCCAGGTCGATATGAGATAATAAAATTGAACCTGGAAAAGAAAAATGACCAATGTGCTTGCCTAGAAGACAATCTCTTGGCAGAACAAATAAATTCCAGATTCTTATGATCTGTGAGAACGGTCACAGGATGCTTACGCCTTCCAGCAAATGCCTCCATTCAGAAAATGCTTCCTTAATTGCCAGTAACTCCTTATTACCAATATCATAATTTCTTTTGGCTAAAGACATTAAATGAGAGAAGTAATTGCAAGGATGAAGCTGCAACTTTTCACCACGTCATTGAGAGAGGATAGCTCCCACGGCAGAGTCTGAAGCCTCCACTTCCACTATAAATGTCAGGATTGGGATGTACCAATACTGGTGAAGAAGTAAAAGGAGTTTTTAACTTTCCAAAAGCAGCCTGTGCCTCAGCTGACTACACAAAGGGCACCCCTTTCTTTGTTAGTTGGGTAATTGGAGCTATCACCTTAGAGAAGTTCCGTATGAATTTTCTGCAAAAGTTAACACACCCGACAAATCGTTGGATTTCCTTAATGTTTCCAGGGGCAGGCCAATCTACCACTGCTTTAATCTTCTCGGGATCTATGCTCACTCCATCTGGAGTGATAATATACCCTAAGAACTGGATCTGGGCTTGTTCAAACTCACACTTCTCCAGTTTGATGTAAAGTTGATTCTGCCTTAATCTTTCAAAGACAGTGCAAACATGCTTGCGGTGCTCTTCTAGGTTATCGGAAAAGATAAGGATGTCATCCAGATAAGCAATGACAAATTGGTCCAACAGATCTCCAAAAACATTGTTTATGAAGTGTTGAAAGGTTGCAGGGGCATTGCAGAGACCAAAAGGCATGCCCAAGGACTCCAAATGTCCATATCTGGTCCTAAAGGCAGTTTTCCATTCGTCTCCTGGACGAATGCGGACCAGGTTATATGCCCCCCGTAGGTCAAGTTTTGTAAACACTTTGGCAGAACGAAGTCTTTCCAACATTTCCGAGATCAAGGGGAGTGGATAACATTTTTTAATAGTGACCTTATTTATGTGCCTGTAATCAATGTATGGAGTCTTTCTTTTCAACAAAGAATAGGGCTGCTCCTGCAGGAGATGCTGAGTGTATAATAAAAGCCTTCTCTAAATTTTCATCAAGCCACTCCCTGAGCACTTTTAATTCAGGTTCTGACAGATTAAAAAGGCGGCCGAAAAGGTATTTCAGCCCCTGGGAGCAGCTCAATGGGGCAATCATATGGGCGGTGAGGAGGTAATTGATCTGCATTTTTCTTATCACAGACATCCTGGAACGCATGGTATTGTGGAGGCAAGTTGTGATATGACTGGGTAGTTACCACACCAACTTGCAATTCCTTGACCAGTGGGGAACTTGTTTGGTAAGATTCCCTACAGTGTTCCTTGCAGTGGGAAGATGTGAAATCTATGGTCCGTGTTCCCCAGTTGATAGAGGGATTGTGAGTGGAGAACCAAGGAATGTCGAAAATTACAGGAAATTTGGGTGATGTGATCAACTGAAAGCTGATGGTCTCATGATGGTCAGCCTCAAACTGTGTTACCAGAGGAACTGTTTTATGGGTAAAAGGTCCTGAGGATAAGGGTGAACCATCAACCGTCTCCATCTCAATAGGAGCAGATGTATTTCTGGCTTGAATGTTATTGCGGTGGGCAAACTCTATGTCCAGAAAGTTTCTTCCAGCCCCAGAGTCCAGCATAGCAGTGCTAGGGATTTCACGGCCCTCAGAAATAAGCTTAATAGGGATGACAAAATGAGACAGTGGAGAATTTACTTTATTTTCTTCGAGAATCAATGGGGAGATAGACTGGGTAATAGAGTTGATTTGTTCAGGCAGGATCACATCAGTCGCCACAATTGTGCTTCTAACCTTGTTAGGGCAGTTAACTGCGTAATGCCCAGAGTCTCCATAATATAGACAGAGGTTCTCCGAACGTCTTCTTTCTTTCTCCTGAAAAGAAATGGATGTCTTAATTTCATCAACCTGCATAGGTTCAGCTGTGTCAGAATCTGGAGAAACTCTTGGATCCTTCTGAGCAAATTGACTAGCAGAGAAACGCATGCCACCATTACTTCCAGTTCCAAACATTCCCAGCCTCTCCTTCCTCCTTTCTGTAAGCCCCTGATCAACTCGAATACATAGTTGGATGAAGGCTTCAAGATCATTAGGAGTCTCTACTCTGGCAAGCTCATCTTTTACCTGTTCAGAAAGCCCTTAGCGGAACTGACTTTTTTGCGCTACTATGTTCCAAGTGGTATCTGCCATCCAACATCTGGATTCAGCTGTGTACTCAGCAACAGAGCATTTACCCTGCCATAAACTATGCAGCTTTGCTTCAGCCGTAGCGCAGAGGTTGGGATCATCAAAAACTTGATTCATTGCATCTTCGAAAGTCTGGAAATTATTCAGCATGTCAATGTCTTGTTCGATATAGAGAGAGGCCCAGGCTAGAGCTTCCACAGTCAGGAGGTTGATAACAAACATTACCTTCTGTCTTTCAGAAATGAATGCATGGGATCGCATCTGGAAATAGATGCAACACTGGTTAAGAAAACCTCTGTAATGGTGGCGGTCGCCATTAAACTTGGGTGGGTGAGGCATGTGTGCATTAGTATCACCTCGGGAACGTAGATCCAGCAATTGTTTTGTCAGAGCACGGATCTCTTCGTGCTGCTCCTTCACCACACCTTTCAGTATGGAGAATTTTTCTTGGTAAGTGACACCGAACTCCTGCAGCTCTGCGATTTGCTGCCTGAACGGAGCCACAGCATTTGCTATAGTGGCCTCCATGTTATTGGCCAGAATATTCTGTCACGATCAGGGGTCAGGCTCGAAGACCAATTGCTATAGCAGTTGCAGGACTACCACTAACCAGCAGGATAGGTACACAGGCAGTCACCCTGGCAGATGACACAGGCTCACCTGAGGTGCGGAGTCTAAGTACTAACCGGTTTTCACCAGAGCTCCAGATGGTGGAGATGGATTTAGCTGCATGTTAGTACCAGGTCGCGGTCCTCAGGATCGCCCCACCAGGAGGTGAGCAAGCCGGAGGTTCAGTAGCGGATGAGCAGGTAAGGATCAAACAGAAGCATGGTCAGTAAGCAAGCCTAAAGGTCGGTAACGAGTTGTTGCAGGTTAGGATCAGGCAGAAGCGTAGTCGTGGAACAAGCCAAGGGTCGATAACGAGCAGTAGCAAATATAAACGGCAGCAAGGAAGACAGGAGCGAGATACAGGCTGGAGATAGCACAATATTCTGGCAAGGAGGAAGTGCAGAGACATGGCTTATATCAGGAAGTTCATGGGAGGAGCAAAGAGTTCAAGGTTCAGCTGAATTCAAGGTACAAGGCAGGGTTGTCTAAAGGATCTGACAAGGCACTGTCCAGCATCTCAGATAGCTCAGTGAGAAGGTTCATTGCCAGAAACAGATGAGGTCCTGGGTTCAAGTCCAGGTCCTGACATGCTGCTGCCAATCAACAGCCAGGCTGAGCAGTGCAGAGGAAGTTGGGGTCAAGAGTGGGAGTTTTAAGGGTCAGGTAAGTAAAGCGGGGGCTGGCATTAATCGGATGCTTTTTCACCTTGATGCATAGAATGCATTAAGGTAAAACAACTTTTACCTTTACAACCCCTTTAAATTGTTGGAATTTTCAAGGAAAAATTGATTCTGAGCAACAGCTCAACTTTCATTCTTCTTTTGGTTTTTCCAGTTTATATGAATGAGCCTTACAGTGCCATTATCATTCCTAAACTAGCAGTTATATCTCAAAGAGCCATGAACCTTGGAAGTAAAAAGCTACTAGATAGTTGGCTGAAGTTTTTTTATCAGTCTGATATGCAGGTT
Source organism: Lithobates pipiens (assembly GCF_037356315.1). Classification (NCBI taxonomy): domain Eukaryota; kingdom Metazoa; phylum Chordata; class Amphibia; order Anura; family Ranidae; genus Lithobates; species Lithobates pipiens. The sequence continues at coordinate 64,394,640 of NW_027507785.1, forward strand.
GACTGCTGGAATTGTAGTCAATGCAATGCGCAAAACAGATCCATCTGTATATTTATATAAAAGTCCCACCATGCCCTCCTTGGTAATGGGGCTAGTACCTTTTAAAAAATATTTTGCATAAATGGTTACTATACCAGTTTTAAATTTTTTTGATAAGTGAATGTAATATCTTTCCATGCAGAATGAAGATGAAAAGATAGTGCATGTCAATACTGTCTATGGAACAGTCCCAGGAACTGAAGTCCATCGGATTGAAATCCCGCTGAGATGTGAAATGGCGACCAATGAGACTTTTGGTTTTAATTTTTTTCCTCAAGTTACCAACGTGGTTTCCCAGGGTCAATATCTCATCTCCCTGAAGCTCTACCAGAGTGAAGCCTTCACAGATCCAATCACAACATTTCCTTACGAGGTTGACCTCCATGGTTGGCTATATGTGGAGTTTGAAGTCCAGTCTGATGATGAAGGCTTTCAGATATTTGTAGAAAACTGCAAAGCGTCTCCATCACTAGAGAACACACAGGAGAATTACAATGTCATCCAACAAGGGTAACTGATACAAATGTTATACCTGTGATACTAATGCCAATGGCACTGTGGTACAACATCTATAGAAATATATAATATGGCGTATAGCTTTAAAACAATTTGACATAAAGACCATTCAGGACCACAGTGCATGACAACAACTATCTAAAAGAAAACAAGAACAACTTAGTGATAAAAAATGTGCATATGGAGGACATACACAAAAGCTTAAAGAGCAAGTAAACTTCCTTTACTGACTTTTACCTATAGGTAAGCCTATAATAAGGCTTACCTATGGGTAGTGTAAATATGTCCTAAACGGACACCATTTAGGAGATATTTACATTAAATTCAGCCAGTGACATTACTGGCACATGCGCTCTGAAGGAATGGCCATCCGTGCCATTCCTTCCGAGCCCTATGCCGTCCAGAACTGACGTCATCGTGGCTCCGACCAGTCACAGGGCCAGAGCACAAGACCCGGAAGCAAGACGGGTGAAGATGAAAGCGGCTGCAGCGATGATATTGTGGCGCTGGAGAACTTCGTTTTAACGTAAGTTTCACATAATGTGCTAGTATAAAAAAACGTCTAGTGGTACACAACCGCTTTAAGACTGGGACCTTTTAAAGTGTCTGTAAAGCCTTTAACTTGGTAATCTTGGAACCTTGGAATAGAAGAGGTAGTGGTCAGTCAACAGTAAGTTCTAGCTATAGCATGATTGCTTGCACATGATTACATGATAGAAGTCAGCAGTGCTTCCCCTCATTTACAAAGCTTTAGAGAAGGTGTCTCCAAACTGCAGCCCGAGGGCCAGATGTGGCCCTTTGCTAGCCTTTATCTGGCCCTCGGGGCACTATTCATCCCACTGAAAGCAACAATTGAGCACTATTTCTTCCACCAATACCAATGACGGGATACTATTCCTGCTACTAATTAGGGGCACTACTCCTCCTCCTATTGACCACCAACCCCAAGGCCATGTTTATTCTCACTGATGCCAGGCCTGGGACCTTTTTCTGCCCATCGCTGGGCACAATCTGGCCCTCCTAAAGTCTGAAGGACAATAAACTGGCCCTTTATTTGAAAAGTTTGGAGACCCCTGCTCTAGAGCAATTGCTCTTGCACAGTGCAACTTTGCAACGTGCATAGTCAATTTGCCTAATCAACCCCTAAGGCTAAATCTACTCCCACCCCCATTCCAAGAATATTTTATCTACCCTGTAAAAGAAAAGATGCTTATGCTTATGTATCCTGAAGCCGCTCTGATCAGGTCACGTGATCGGGTCCCAGTGCCGGCTTCAGTGTCTGGGAGAGGCAACCACATTTGCTAGAGCCTGGCCAATGACATCACTCATAGACTAACTATGGGGCAGCCAGCTGTCCCTCCTCTACACTGAAGCCAATGCTGGAAGCCGGTCATGTGACCGAACCAGCTTCAAAATAAAGTAAGTATGTACATCCTTTCTTTTACAGGCTAGATAGATTAGTCTTAGAATGGGGGTGGAAGTAGATTGAGCTTTAGTTAGAATTTGACTGGAATTAAACTTTAAGGCTGGGTTTCAAACTATGTGTGACCACGGGGCACAGCAGGGGGTCCAGTGCATCCCCGTTCACTTTCCAGGTCCAAATTAGGTGCGAATTTTTGCCTGAACTCGGACTAGAAACGAGCCAAAGACGCACAGGACCCTTCTGCTGTGCGATCCGCTGCCACCCCGGAGATGTGTGAACTGTCTCTATTGAGAGCTGGTCACACTCTCCTGTCATGCAAATTGAATGCGTGGAAAACCACATCCAATTTGCATAAGTATGAACTCAGCCTAAGTTCTCTTTCATCAACAATGAATAAAAATAAGCATTAAACAGTAACATTAAAATCATTAAAAAATGTTGCTGCTTGTACTATTACTGCAGTGTGCTCAGGGCACAGGAAAGCACTGAATGTGTGTCAGGATCAACAGGTAAATACATTTTAACCACTTGCCCTCTGGAAGGTTTCATCCCCTTCATGACCAGGCCATTTTTTGCCCTACTGCACTGCATTACTTTAAAGCTACTTTCACACTGGGGCGGGCGTTGGCGGTAAAGCGGCGCTATTTTTAGCGCTGCTATTTTTAGCACTGCTATTTTTAGCTAAAAATAGCAGTGCTAAAAATAGCAGCACTAAAAATAGCACCTCTTTACCGATGTCTTAGCAGAGCTATTCAGCCACTCACGGGGCGGTTTTATCCCCGAAAAAGGGTTAAAGCCACTGGCGAAAGGTTTTTTACAGGCGCTATGCAGGCGCTATTATTAGCGCTATAGCACCTGTAAAGCACCTCAGTGTGAATGCAGCCTGACAATTGCGCGGTCGTGGGACGCTGTACCCAAATAAAATTGATGTCCTTTTTTCCCCACAAATAGAGCTTTCTTTTGGTGGTATTTGATCACCTCTGTGTTTTTTGTTTTTGTCTATTTTGCACTATAAACAAAAAAAAACGACAATTTTGAAAAAAAAAAAAAGAAGATTTCTTACTTTCTGCTATAAAACAAATACAATCATTTTTATTTTTTTATCTAATTTCTTATATCCAATATATATATCCAATATGTATTCTGTTACTTGTTTTTTTTTAAAATGTCAATAAGTGTATATTGACTGGTTTGCACAAAAGTTATAGTGTATACTAGTCTACAAACCATGGGATAGATTAACGTAATATTTATTTATTTATTTTTTACTTTTACTAGTAATGGCGCCAATCGGCGACTTTTAGCGGGACTGCAACATTGCGGTGGACAAATTGCACACTAAGTGATACTTTTTGGGGACCAGTGACACTAATACAGTGATCAGTGCTAAATATATGCACTGTCACTATATTAATGACACTGGCAGAGAAGGGGTTAACATCAGGGGCCATCAAAGGGTTAAATGTGTGCCTAGGGAGTGCATGCTAACTGTGTAGGGGGGGTGCTTGTTCTGTGGGAAGGCAGAGATCCGCATTCCTGCTTTGTAGGAACACAGGATCACAACCTTCACAGCGGGAGTGGGTCTCCGGTGGCGCGCGTGCGCGTCCCAGACCTGGAAGTGCAGAGTCACGTACAGGCATGTTATTTTGCACAGGAGAGCCACCTTGCCACTGTATATATACAGTATACGGTCGGCAAGCGTTTAAGGAATATCAAGATATTCAAAGGGACCTTAACTTTATTTTGCTTTTTCTACCTTTAGGTGTCCTGTGGATTCTACTTTACAAATGTATCAGGTCCCCAGCACAAGAATGCAACGCTTCAGTCTACATGTTTTCAAGTTCTATAATTTTGGACAAGTCTATTTGTCCTGTAACATCATCGTCTGTCATAATGAAACCACCCCAAACCGTTGTACTCAAGGCTGCCTCACCAAAAGGCAGAAGCGTGATGTTTATAGCTCCAAGGTTCTTCTGGGCTCAGCCAGGTTATCTCAAGGACCTGTTGTTTTTAAATCTGGTGAGCCGTACTGTCATACTGTGTCCTCTTCTAAAAAAAAAATGTATTTTCATTTATGTTGGAAAGATGCACTAGGGCTTAGAGGAATTTAGTTCTGATCGGGGATCAGAAAACAAAAAGTTCTGCTACCTTGTAAATCCTCAGAAAGATTTTATTTAGCTTCTATCAGACCTTCAAGCCAGCTGATAGAGTGTCCAAGTTATCTTCTGAGGACAATGGCATTACTCAAGATCGTCTTGCCATGAGGATTATTGTCAAGGGCTTGATAAAAACAAGTGATATCCAATTTTACTTAATATTGTCACTTAATATTATTTATGAAATACCATTGGGGAATATCTTCCCTACTATTATTCTTGGGGAGATATTGTATCTACCTCTTGTGTCCAACCTAAAGCAAGCAGAGTCATAAACCAGAGACTGATATAGATTCAGAATTCTTGAAATCAAATCTGAATTGTACAGCTCTGATGGGGAAGGAATGCACAACAATCCAGATCTCATTGTACGTAAAGTTAATCTGGCCATACACCAGTAGAATTTCTCTTAAATTTTTTGTTTTCTGAATATTCGCTCAATTTTCCAATGGTTAGTGGGGTCAAATCAATAATTGCCTTTGACCATAGTGATGAGAATATTCAAAAGGACAAAATTGACTATTTTTCTCAAACAAACGATATTCTAACTGTGAATGTAGTTTTCGTACATATTGTAATAAGCATGTTCTAGGTACAAAAGAGACCTGAGGGCTTTCACACTGGAGTGGTGTGCTGGCAGAAAAAGTCCTGCCAGCATCTTTTTTGGAACGCATTATGAGCGGTGAACTCACCGCTCCTAAAGCGCCCCTGCCCATTGAAAACAATGGGGCAACGATGCTATACCGCCGGCAAAGCGATGCTACAGCGGCATTTTGTGGGTGGATTTAACCCATTTTCGGCCGCTAGCGGGGGTTAAAACCACCCTGCTAGCGGCCGAATAGCGCTGCTAAAACAACGGGAAAAGCAGCGCTAAAGATAGCGCAGTAGTCCATTATGCTTTACCTTTGCAGGGAATCAAAGAGGAAGTAAACCCATCAGGGTTTACTTCCTCTTTAAGTCCAATGAGGTGCCTTCTACTTCATAGACTTATCCCTATTATTCATATCGGGCAGGTTTATTGTGCCCCAGGAAGATAACATCAGGAGCTCCAACTCTGCACACTGTGGGTCTCAGTTCCTTCAAGAGCAGAGCCACTGGAACTGCTAAGCCCACCCCTCCCCTCCTTCTGCCAATTCACAGAAGCCATTGTATTATGTGAACTCAGCGTGTCTTCTGGGAGTGCAATAAACGCGTCACATATAAATAATAGAGATAAGTCCCAGAGGTGACATGCACCTAATTGGACTTAACTCACAGTGTGCCTGCACTTTTTGCAAAGTTGCAGAATTCCTGGAATTCAGCTTTAAGGACTTTCCAGCAAAAATGAGTTGACTTCATGGTGGCAAGATCGAATTCGCTGATAATGAAAGTTTTTTTCAGAATTTCTGTATGAGTGTTGAAACAAAAGTCTACTGGTGCATGACCAGCTTTAGTGGAGGGTGCCTTCCTGGTGCGTTCACCTAGAACAGTGATGGCGAACCTTGGCACCCCAGATGTTTTGGAACTACATTTCCCATGATGCTCAACTACACTGAAGAGTGCATGAGCACGATGGGAAATGTAGTTCCAAAACATCTAGAGTGCCAAGGTTCACCATCACTGCCCTAGAAGATGCTACTGAGATTGAACCAATTTAAAATTATGGGCTTGTGTCAATGTGCTTGGAGTTAATGTCAATGGCATCCGTTTAATATCAATTTGAGCCCATTCAGAATTCATTAACATGTGCATTTGTCCTGCAGTTGATCTCCTTCTGATTTGCTTTAAGCATTTTTTATTTTTTTATTTTATAAACTTGTCTGGAAATAAAGAAAGCAAACAAAATCCCTTCGACACAAGTCTTTAGTCTTCCACTGATCTGAATAAAATAAAATTAAATTTGATTGGTTGCTCTGGTTTGCCCATCATCATTAGTTATTTGCACTGCTTTATTGAATACGCTTGAATGTCTATATAATCTCAGTAAGTACAGTTTTTAAAAGTTTCTCTTGCCTCTTCTTCTACAGGAGAGCAGCTTCAGAACAGCCAGACCCTGCATACAGTCCCGTCTTCAGTGCTAGTGGCCGTGATTGTTGTCATTGCTATGCTGTCGGTGATGGCCTTGGTGATACAGAAACATTACTACAAAAGAAAAGGATGCACAGATCTGGAAAACAGCCACTGAACTGGGAAATTAGTCAATGATTACTGTTATCTCAAAAGTCACACATTTTGAAGCTAAACTTAAAGTGGATAAACCCGAAATGTTTGTTTTTTAATTAAGGCGTGCACCTTGTACAGTATAGGATTTCCTGTCATCTGTGTCCAGTCTTGCCACGAAGAGTTAATCCAGCTCTGAGCAGCCCTCTTGTCTTTTTTCAGTGAGATACTCACAGTTCTTCCCCCCTTGCTGTGAGTGAACAGGTGAGTTACATATCTCATGCAGGAGCCCGAGAGAGACATTCTGTGTACTTCAGCCCCTCCTCCTTTCTTCTCCAGCTCTCCCAGGATTGGCTGCTCCACACCTCAGTATGATTGGGCATGCTGAAGTCATGTGGTGACTTTTCTGGGTTTTGATTGGATGTTAGTGATCATAGCAGAAGTTCAGTGAAAGGAATACACAGGAGAAAATGCATGTTGACAAGGGGAGTGTAGAGGTGGGCGGGGAGTCTACTGACATCACGACTCCACCCACCGAGCTCCAGACAACAGACCCACCCACAGAATCTGAAGTTTTTCGGGTCTCACAACAGACAGAGGGGAGACATTTGATGAGTAAGGATACATGCAGGAGGCATACAGTATATATCCTTATAGATAACCACTATGGCAGTAGTGCCGACAGCTTATAAATATTCTTTTTACATTATAATACTGCCACTATATTTTTGGGTGATTTGTATACAACGATTACATGATACCAGGTCAGGTTCAGATAGCTACCCTGCTTGCATTTAATAAATACACTTAATGAAGTATTAATGATTACATACCTGCTTTCATTTGTGTCTTTTATATCACTTTAGCTTTAATTTTGGTGCTAAATTGGAAAATTGGAGAAAATTGTACCAGTGTGCAAATAAACGTATTTGAGGTTTATTACTCTATAGGAAAAAGCTGCCTCTTGTATCTGCCATTTTTGCATTGGGAATGGGGGGGGGGGGGCGCAATTTCCACAACATATCGCATCATGTGATGTCATCTGAATGAAACGAATAAAGAAAATGCTTTTGTTAATTTCGATATAATTTTTTTTCAGATTCGTTGACATTTGTTTCTATGTCCCTACAAAGATTCATATACATCTGAATTTTTGAAAATTAAATTTCCATCTAAAAAACATAAAAATGAAATGCACATGTCTAGTCACCGCCTTTCACAATGAAAACTCCCAAAATGGTTGTACCAAGATAACAGATGTGATATTTACAGTTCAGTAAAAACAATATCAATGACTGTAGTTATTTATTATTACTACATTTTGCTGAAATATGACCAACCAGATTTTGTCAGATTTTGGTAAATTAAAGTGCAAAGTTTATGGAAAAACAAGGAAAAAAAATAAAATGTGTGCATGAAAAGAACTGAACGTCTGAATGTTTTTTGTAAACAAAATAGTTCATATCTACACCTGCCAAACTCACACGGCACTTACCGATAACAAATAAAGCTCATTTCCTCATAATAATCAGAACAAGTTGATATGTAATATATAAAAGAAACAACATCTTGACAAGCTTGGTGCAGATTTGGAGTAAACAATAAGAACATAACTAATAAGAACAAAACTATTTAACCACTTACGGACAGCCTGCCACCTTTATACATCGGCACTTTGAAGAGGAATATCGTTGTTATGGCAGCAGCCAGCTGCCATAACCCCTGTCTCCTCTTCTTCAGCAGGTGGTCTGCTTTCAGATTAAAGTGGTCTCTGTGGCGGATTCGCCACAAGATCACTTTTATCGGCGTTGTGGTGCCTTCCGCCACTTACCGGAGCCACCGGCAGAAGCGATTGTGTCCTCTCCCTTCTGTGGTATGGCCCCCACCCGGCTCCATACCATTGCAGGGCTTTTATCGCCATTGCCGTGCCCTCCGCCACTTACCGGAGCCACCGGCAGAAGTGATTGTGTCCTCTCCCTTCTGTGGTATGGCCCCCACCCGGCTCCATACCATTGCAGGGCGGAAGCGACGTCAAAACGTCACTTCCGCCCATAGCAATTAAAGAAAAAAAAAATTATTTTGGTATTGGAATTTCCTTTCAAATTTGGCTGTTAGTGAACGTAACGAATACGAATTTATCCGAAGTTAACAATTATGCAAAAATAACGAATGTCACATCTAAACAAATGGAATGGAACAAATTTATAATTATTACATTGTTCATCACATGGAGACCTTCAGCCCAGTACTAGTGATAGAAAGGTGAATCAAGATTTCAAACATCCTGCAGACACCAAGCAGAAAGGGGTTAAAGTCGGCAGCTGTGCTGCACCTGGTTGATAAGATTTCTTCCCCGGCAAAGAGAATGGAGACCCTATGGCCCCTTTCACACTGACGTCCCGTTCAGGCCCGCCTGTCAGTTTTTCAGGCGGACCTGAACGGGTGCTCCATAGAGCTCTATGGAGCGTCGGATGTCAGCGGTGACATGTCCGCTGACATCCGACCCGCTCCGATCCGAAAAAGTGTAACGGAGGAAAAATCTATGTTTCCATCCATCTGCGGATCGGATCGGGTGACGACGGGCACTGCGGTCCGTCGTCATCCGATCTCCCATAGGGGAGAGCGGCGCTGTGACAGGTCTGTCCCTGCGCAGTGTGCAGAGACGGACCTGTCATCTCCCTGCTCAACGGGGATCGACGGAGTGATCCCCGCTGAGTAAATGGATATCCACGGGGCGGATCAGAACTGATCCGCCCCGTGTGAAAGGACCCTAAGGAAAACCAAGGCAAAAATCCAGAAAGAGATTGACTCTGTCTATAGACTCAAAGCTGACAAGGAAATCTCATATGACAGCAAACTGAACTCCCTGAGCATTGAACCAGCTAGTGTATCAAAGGACATTGATGCTATTCTGGAACAACTGGGACCATTGTGATCGATTGGCGGCAAGATTGAGTCTTCTTTACAGTCAGACTCTGAGGAACCAGTGCAAAACACGCTGCCACCAAATGTCTCCTGAAAGGAAGACTCTACGGCCTCTGGAGGACAGTGCGGAGCAACAGCACATGTTGGAGCTGATTTTCCTGCTGGTCTTCCAGCTCTGGAGGGTAGCGGGAACATCAGTTTAACCCAGAAGACATTTACAGGACTGGAGACTCAGAGGAGTGACATGGTGGACTCTCAGCATATGGTGAGAACAGTGCTGCTGCCACTAGTACTCATGGTGGGAGCCATGTTGGGGTGTTCATGATGGGAGCAGTGGCGGCCCATCCATAGGGGCACAAGGCGCCGCCCCCACATCCATGCATCCAACCCCCTGATCTACATGCCAGATGCATGGATTCCAAATCAGGGTTTTTTTTTTTTTAAAGCACGTGATTAGAGCCAGAGGCTCTAATAGGCTTCAAAAAAAGGGTGGACTTGGGACGCAGAGCACTGTGCCCGAAGCCCACCCAGTTGTGTGACAATAGGGAATGAATATTTGGTATTGTTACACTGATTCTCCTCCTGGCCAATCAGAAAGCGGGTCACCCGATTGCCCAAAAGGAGATTCTTATCGGATTGACCACCAGGAGGAGGAGGAGGGAGGAGATGCAGGGGAAGCAAGGAAGCAGCGGCCCGCAGCCCAGAGAGAAGACACAAGATGGGGTAAGTTCAGGGCCCTGACTACTGACGGACCGACCACAGTGGGGGGAAGCCTTGACCCGACTGGCCTGGTGGGGGGTGGGTGCTGTCCGTGACTCAACCGAGGGGGGTGGGTGGTAGATTGTTTGCCCCCACCAAAAAAAAAACACCAGCCGCCACTGGATGGGAATAACACTGCGGTAGCTAATAATGATGTGGATAAGGCCAGTGTTGCTAGTAGTGATGTAATGTGCAATGCTAATGTCACTAATATTGATACTGGTAATTCTGAATGGGGTCAACAACAGCCTGAGAGCTCTGAGAATGTGGCAATGTGACTTCCCCCTCCATTGTGGATCCACCACCTGCTCCACAGAGCAATGCTGGTCTATCTGGTCGTGTTTCTCCTCGGAATGCCTGGAGCCGTGGGGCCCCTTCCTTTTCCACCAGTTATTCTGGTCTGCCTTTAAGAGGAGAAACGTGGTCAGATTTAAGCAGAGGGATTCCAGAGAGGAGCTCCCCGATAGGAGGTTTATAGTAAGGGAGTTGCTGTGTCAGCAGATGGGGTTTGTACCTGCAGAGATACTGGCAGTCGTCAATCTCCTTGATAGACAAGGTTATTATGTCACCTTTAAGCTCATGTCTGAGTTAGATGGATTCTGGACCAGCTTCATTAGGTTTCGGAACAAAGAGGGCTGGATGATTGTAATCTTCATTCCCCTCTTCAAACCTGACACAGCAAATGTTAATATAATTTTCTGGACTGAGTCCGTGTCCCCCCAGGATATTGGGATCTGGCTTAGAAGACATTGTGAAATGGTTTCTGATTTGACAAAAACTAAAGACAGTGATGGGATTTGGACTAGTGGTTGGAGGGTTCTGTTTAAGTTGAGGGAAACTAACAATATTACCCATAACCTGCCAAATTCCTTTTTCATTGAGCAGGAGAGAGGAGTTTGCTTCTATGCAGGTCAGTCCAGGTTATGTTTAGGGATGAGCCGAACAGCAAACATTATGGGTTGTTCACGGCAAATCTGAGAGCTGTGGAACGCACCATAATGCACTGCGAAATTTTATTTTTCAAATTTTCACTGGCAAGTTGTACACTTGCAGAGTACTTGAAGCACAGGTTCTAGTTGACACTTTAATAAATTTGTAGCAAATTTGCGTGGCAAGTCTCTAGAAAGAGCAAAGTTGCAGTGGTGAGTCTACAGCCATAGCCCTGCAAGTCTACAGCAGGAAAATTCAGCGCACAGTGCCCCCTGTGGTGGGACGACTATTGTACAATGTAACTGAACCAGAACATGCAGAATGTTTGCAAGGAAAGTTGATCTGGAGTGATGCAATGAGGACTTGCTGCAATTGTGCAACAAACTTGTGAAGCCTGGCAAGTCTAGCAAAAGCTTAGCAAGTAATTTTCAAACTTGCAGCACAATTGCTTGCTATCTGGGTATGCACATTTTGTTTTTGATAAATACACTCCCAAGTGTAATATAGTTTATTTTTTAAGAAATAAATACGCTCAGAAACAGATGGCGCTGTGATGTATTGTCAAGGCTTTCCAAGCTTTGTTTTGGCAAGAATCATCCAGTATCACTAATTCATCAACGAGCGCTTAAGCTTAGTACTTGTTCAAAAGGCCAAAGAAACTGAATATAAGGAGATAAGAGGATGTATAAAAGTCTACCAATCCCTGGGATATTAGGCATTTGTAAAGTATGCAGACCATGGATCTCCACCATCAAGAAACTCCAAGAAGATATTTTATCTTTCTACTTTTCATGGGAATGATTGCTGCTGGTAAACAAAATATGTTTCTAACTTCATATATGAGCTTTTAAGTTTCGCAGCGGTAAATATTGTATTTAGACATACAGTATTTTGCTAATGTGTGTAGGCCAATTACACATTATTATATCTGATATAATAGAGGTCTGTAGGTAAAAGCAGTGAATGGTTAATTCATATTGTTTTCAGCCAATCATTGTTTCCAACGGGACAAGACTGGCACTGTCTGTGTTCCCTGCTCCGCAGGCTTTAAAGTAGACCTAGCATCAGCTATCTATATTTTTTAAAAATTTTACCCACTTCAGCCGTGGTAGAATTTACCCCCTTCCTGCCCGGGCCCTTTTTTGCGATACGGCACTGCGTCGCTTTAACTGACAATTGCGTGGTCGTGCGACATTGTACCCCAAAAAATTTACGTCTTCCCCCCCCCACAAATATAGCTTTCTTTTGGTGGTATTTAATCACCTATGCTGTTTTTTCATTTTTTTTAGCTATAATCAAAGAAAAGAGCGACAATTTTGAAAAAAAAAAAAAAACACAATATTTTTTACTTTTTGCTATAATAAATATGACAATTAAAAAAAACAAAAAAACTATTTTTTTCCTCAGTTTAGGCCGATATGTATACGTTCTGATATGCAGTTCAACCACATCTTTAATTGAAACTGGGATCTGCTTGCTAATTCTGTGTATGGGCTTTTGGTGATCTATGCTGCCTTCAAATTCTTTAGCTGTCCATATCACTGTGATGTTTATTTTGCTTTCTTATTGTCTATACCAAAATTATGAGCTGTTCTTATCTTTATGACCGTGAGCCTTCTGCTCTCTTGCTGTGTCTTGTAGTTAGCCTTTGGTGTGGGTGGCAAAAATATGAATGCAATCTATACACTGGGGGGAGAACCTCTGGGGGAATCTAGGATGGAAAAGGACCTGGGGGTCCTAGTAGATGATAGGCTCAGCAATGGCATGCAATGCCAAGCTGCTGCTAACAAAGCAAATATAATATTTGCATTCATTAAAAAGGGGATTCATTCCAGAGATAAAACAATAATTCTCCCGCTCTACAAGATTCTGGTCCAGCCGCACCTGGAATATACTGTCCAGTTCTGGGCACCAGTCCTCGGGAAAGATTTGCTGGAAATGGAGCGAGTACAAAAAAGGGCAACAAAGCTAATAAAGGGCCTGGAGGATATTAGTTATGAGGAAAGGTTGCGAGCACTGAACTTGATCTCTCTGGAGAAGAGACGCTTGAGAGGGGATATGATTTCAATATACAAATACCGTACTGGTGACCCCACAATAGGGATAAAACTTTTTAGCAGAAGGGAGTTTAACAAGATTCATGGCCACTCATTTAAATTAGAAGAAAAGAGGTTTAACCTTAAACTACGTAGATGGTTCTTTACTGTAAGTGCGGCAAAGATGTGGAATTCCCTTCCACAGGCGGTGGTCTCAGCGGGGGTTATTGATAGTTTCAAGAAACTATTAGATAAGCATCTGAACGACCACAACATACAGGGATATACAATGTAATACTGACAAATAATCACACACATAGGTTGGACTTGATGGACTCACCTACTCACCTACTATGTGTGAGAAGTTCATTCTGTTAGCCATGTGTTCCTCCTATACAATCCTGACTAATTAATTGGCACCCAAACTGGATAAACCACTATACTCTTTAGTATTGGCGCCCTTTTAGCATAATGGTATAATTCATCTTTAAACAACCCATGTCTCCCGCATTTCCCCAGTAAACAGACATAATCGCCATCTTAGATCCATCGATCCTTCATCTGTGCTGCTCGGTAGAGGCTCTCTGCTCTTATTCACACACACAAACAGGAAGTCACAAACAGGAAGCCCTGGCCCCAACAGCAAATCGCTTCCTCCACAAGATATGACCTCTCAGGATATGAATGTTAACACAGGAAGTCCTTTCAAACAAGATGAATTTATACAACAACCAATGAATAATGACTAGGGGAGTCTTATGGGCGTGTCTGGGCATGGGCAGCGTGTATGATTTCCCACCCCCTGTCTCTGTAAGCTATCCTCAGCTAGACAATGGAAGCCGCATGACTGGTTTAAATCATGGATGCTGTCCGACCATAACACACCCAAAGGCTCCCGTTTTTACTGTTTTTTTGTGAGTCCTTATTGTGCGTTGTTCAGAGAACAACGGAAGGTCCGAGAGCGGCCGAAAGCCGCCGAGAGGATCCGAGAGTGGCCGAAAACTGCCGAGAAGATCCGAGAGCGTCCGAAAGGCGCCGAGAAGGTCCGAGAACAGCCGAATGCCGCCGAGAAGGTCCGAGAGCGGCCGCCCAGAGCCCAAAAAATTGTGCGGAAATCACGGAGTATCGGCGTATAACACGCACCCGCGATTTTCCCTTGATTTTAAGGGGAAAAAAGTGCGTGTTATACGCCGATAAATACGGTAGCAGCTGGGTTGGAAACAACACATTAAAGTTGATCTGCAGAGGGTTACCATAGTGATGTATTAACATCTTTTGCCAAAATGGATAAGTAAAGAATAATAGAAGAGCTAAAACTGCCTGGAGTTTGCATGTTCTTGCTGTGCCTACGTGGGTTTCCTCCGGGTACTCCGGTTTCTTCCCACACTCCAAAGACATGCGGTAGGTTACATAGTTATTTAGTTAGTCAGGTTGAAAAAAAAGACACACATCTATCCAGTTCAACCATAAAAAAATAAAATAAAAAACATCGTACAATCCAATATACCCAATTCTATACCCACAGTTGATCCAGAGGAAGGCAAAAAATCCCAGCAGAGCATGCTCCAATTTGCTACAGCAGGGGAAAAAAAATCCTTCCTGATCCCCCAAGAGGCAATCGGATTTTCCCTGGATCAACTTTACCTATAAATGTTAGTACCCAGTTTTTGGCTCATGTATAATATGGCCCCAGTATGTGTATGTATGAATGTGTATTAGTGCCCTTGGATTGTAAGCTCCTTGAGGGCAGGGACTGATGCGAATGTACAATATATATGTAAATTAACGTCTCTATATAAATACCGGAAATAAATAAATAATCTTTTATCTTTCGTGCAAATAACGCTGCTTTAAACTCCCTTGAGTGTTGGCCACATGACCAAATGCCAAGGAATATGATCACACGATTCCTACTAAAGAAGAAAATTTGCAAATCTAAATTTTGATCCAAATGGCTGGGCTTTAAGTCATGTGATCAGCAATGGGAAGAACCTGAAACTGCATCTTGTCCAGGAAAGGTGGTTTTATCTTTTTTTTTTTTTTATTCAATGTGAATGAAATGAATGAATGAAATACTTGTATAGCGCACAATGCGAACTGAATCGCCTCTAGGCGATATCGTATATCTCGTTATATATTCATTTTGGCAAGACAGTTAAAATATCTTCAAGATAACATTTGAGTACAGGTCCACTTTGAAGGAAGCTGGCATCCCATTTTTTGACTGATCGATATATCTAAATTATTTGTTGGTGCAGAATATTATGTTTCCATTCTGCGTTGACCTAGTTCAAATTTCAGTCAAGCTCAGACTTGTGTATTTATTATGATAATCTATTGTTTCTCTCATCAGTAACACTTTTTGGAAAACTTTTTATAATTCCACAGGACGGGCTCAGACAAGATTTGTGACAGTCTTCATGGAAAATTTGTATGTATCTGAAGCTACAACATTCCAGTTGTATCTTGTCACCTACGATAAACCAGCCACAGTCACTGTAACAGTGTCCCAGCCAGAATTCAACCAGACCATTCACATCGAGAGGGACAACTATACCCTGGTGACCCTCAACTATACCTATATGATAACAGAAAAACATGTGACTTATAAGGCTGTTCTGGTCCAATCAGACGCTGCTTTATCTGTGTTTGGTTTTAACACAGCCCATGACACTGCTGATGCCATAACCTGCCTACCTGTAGAAGATTTGGGCACAGAATATTACATATCAACCCCTGCATCAGGAACAGTAAAACAATTTGCTGTGGCTAATGGTCTAGAAGATACGGCTCTGGTTAATGTAACCGTCTCAGGATCAATCGTGTATAATGGTGTGGAGTACACTACAGGGCAGTCTTTTTCATATAGTCTCAGATACCAACAATCGATTCAGTTTCAAAGTTCTTCTGACCTGACTGGCACCAGAATCTCATCCACGGTTCCAGTAGCCGTTTTCAGTGGTCAAAGATGTTTCAGCGGGATAATCTCCGCCTGTGATAACTTGGTTGAGCAGTTGTATCCTGTTTCTAAGTGGGGAAATTTTTTTGTTTTGGTGCCTTTAATGAATCACACGCAAGATTCTGTTACCGTGGTAACATCAAGTTCTGGAACCCGAGTGCTTGTGGACAGCGCAGTGGAACCCAGGGAGCACTTCATTGAGAATGCTGGAACCCCTATTAAAATTAGTTTGAAGGAAATGTCTACCATTAATGCTTCTAAACCTATTATGGTCACCTATCTCCTTTAAGATCGGAATCCTGGTGGTGTCGTTGCTAATTATGACCCTTTTTTTGTTACCATTCCACCTTCTTTAGTAACAAGAAGTTATTATAAATTTGTAACACAAAAAATATACTTCAACTATCTTTTGATTGTGACTCAGGCAACATCAGCAGATGGGTTTTACCTGGATCACCGACCGCTGAATCTGTATAGTTTTTCCATACGACATTTCAGAGGTTACAGTGCAATCAATGTCTTTTTGGATAAAAGTGAAGGACAACATGACATTTATCATGACTCAACACCCTTTACGATTTATGTCTACGGTCTTGGAATATATTCTTCATATGGATACTCGATAGGCCAAGAAACTATATATCCAGGTAGACATTTTTTTAAGTCAAAGCAGAACTAAAGGTTTATCCCTAGAAATGTTTGCATGCCAGGCTGAGGCATTTGGTGCCGTATCAACTGCTGTATGGGTATAGCTGCAACATAAACTGCCTTCCTCTTTTGAACAGGAAGGTCATTTATGACCAGGGAAATTAAAGTGATGGATTTTAGATTCTTTAATGGAGTTTGATGTCACAAATCGAAGACAATTTCTTTCTCTAATGCCGCGTACACACTATCGGAATTCTCGTCGGAAAAAGCTCTGATGGTTTTCCCGTCGGAATTCCAATGGAATTTCACTCAAACTGTCTTGCCTACACACAGTCACACCAAATTCCAATGGTCAATAACACTGCGACATACAACACTTTCTACGGCACTAAAAAAGGGAATTTTAATGCTTCAGAGCATGCGTCAAATTGTTTCCAAGCATGCGTCAGAATTTTGCATGTCAGAATTGCATACACACGATCAAAAAATCCGATAGTAAGGTTTTCCGTCTGAAAAAATAAAGAACAGGCTCTCAATCTAAAGTCCGTTGGAAATACTAACAGAAAAATACCAATGGGCATACACACGGTTGGAAAATCCATTGGTAAGCTCCCATCGGACTGTTTCCATCGGAAATTCTGGCCGTGTGTGCGCGGCATTACACTAAATGCTCTTAACATTTTTGTTCATTAATTTAATAACAGTAGCTTATCTTTTTTTTAGATTGAAATACTTTTTATGCACATTTTTAGTTTTGGTTAGAGTGGAGAAGGGTTAGAGCCTTGTCAGGTTTTAATTGCTTAAAAAACGTGAGTGGACGGCATCCACAGTTGGTTTTGCCCTAATTACAATAAAGCTCTATCAGTGCCAGGAATCAGTGCACACCAATGCCAACAATCAGTGGCCACCAGTGCCAGCAATCAGTACCCACAAGTGCCACCAATCAGTGCCCATTAGTGATGCCAGTCAGTGCTGCCCATCATTGCTGCCCATCAATTCCACCCATCAATGCCCATCCGTGCCCATCAGTGAAGGAGAAAAATAACTTATTTACAAAATTTACTGACAGAAACTAAGAAAAATGTTTTTTTTCCAAAATTTTCGGTCTCTGTAGGCAAGTGGTTCATTTTCAGCACTGTTATTTTCTGAAAAATGCAATATGGCTACCTGGAGGTGTTCTGTTCACAGAATGTGTACAGACTGCCCCCCCAGAAACATCTTTTCCTGCTTATGTGATTGGCTCACTGATTTTCCCAGACGTCTGCACTAAGTTACAAGTCAGATTTCAGGCATCGCCCAGGAAACAAAAAGGTCATTTTTGATAATACACTTTTAATAAGAAATCCCATCTAAAGGGATGCAGGCCCAGCAGCTTTCCTCATTAGAACCCTGCAGGCGCACAGCTGATTGATAATTATGAAACAACTCCCATTAAACTCACATGGGCACAGAGAAAAACACATAGCTTTCCTCAGAATAATAAAAGGTAGTTTGTTAGAAGCCTTCCAATGTACATAGATCACCCAAAGGGAATGTTTTTTTCCTCAACAAAAGTGGAGTTACTCAATATTGTTCTCATTTTTGAATTAACACTTTTAATCACTTTATTGTTTTGAAATTGTTTATTCGTAGTGCACCATGTAGTTTTATAACTCTATTGTTGTTTATTGGTGGTGCTGATATGCATATAGGTTTATTGGATTTTTATTCACATACTCACGCATGCATAGCAGCACAGTTTATTTATTGTTTTCCCTTTAGGGTGAAATAAGCACTAATTATTTATATTGATTTATATACATGACCTATTTGGGATTTCACTTGGCAGTTTGCTTTTTTGCCAGATGAATTTTTGCCAACACCCACAGAAGGCTCAGAACCAGAGGGAACACTGCATTGTCTTTCTAATGGCGCTGAATATCAGCTTCCTCTCAGTATAGTGGTTGAAGCCCACCTAGATGTCTCTGATATACACCTCGAAGACCCACTATGTCAGGCGGTGGCTGATGAAAATGTTGCTTTCGTTCAAATACCATTCAGCGAATGTGGATCCAATGTTCTGGTGAGGTTTACGGAGCTCTTGATAACCTGAGAAATAACAGATTCTCTTTAAAGTGGACCTCGCGGTAAAATGCAAGCAACATTTATTAGGTCTGGGTTCCCTCCTCCTGTAAAAAATGCTGCATGATAGTGCTTCAATCTCCGCCACGCGAATAATCATACCCAAACATTGGAATACAAATGGAGTTACTCCTACTATGAGAGAGTGGGTTGCTGAACTTAATCAATTAAAGAGAATTGAGGAAATAATGGCGAGTATACAGGGAAACTATCATACGTTTAGGAAAGTGTGGTCACCCTGGATGGAATCCTTGAGCTCAGACATACTGAGATTTCATCTTTGAAAAGTTAAGGTTCACAAGTGAGACTCGGAGTTGATGTGGTTGGGCATGGCTTGGCTGTTATGTAATGTTATGTCGCGGTTGATGGTCGAGAGGGGCCTTCTTCGAGGTTTGTGTAGGTTTTGTTCATGTATTTGGTGTTTTTTTTATGGGGCAGGTATCTGCCCACGAGGATCAATCGACAGCACAAAATAGTCATTATGAAAGATTATTATTATTATTATGCAGGATTTATATAACGCCAACAGTTTACGTAGCGCTTTACAACTTGAGGGTAGACAGTACAAATACAATACACTTTAATACAGTAGGAATCAGAGGGCCCTGCTCATTAGAGCTTACAATCTAAGAAGACCCACTGTGATAGATTATGAAAGATTAGGTAAAAATGCCTAAGTATATGGTTTTGGTTCTTTTTTTAGCCTTTATGAACTGTTATAGAGGAACATGTAGAGCTATGTACTGACAATTATAAAATAATAGATATGTGTGAATTAGCTTTTTATTCTGTGAGTGGAACTTGTTTAAACACAAAATGCTTAAAAAAATGCGATTAACCAAAATGATGGCACTTCAAGAACATATCCGTATGCTAAGACGTTAGATCATATATCTACATCACCTCTGTCTTCTGCATTGTAAGGCATGATGTCACTACCCTTCTGGAAAAACACCCGGGAAACGCTGATTAGCCCAAATCTTGCAAGATGACATTTTTGAAGTGCTATCATGCAGATACTTTTACAGGGGGAGGAGACCAAGACCTATTAAGCAGACCATGAATCTTATTGCATATTCCACTTTAAGCTAAATTGAGTGGACTAAATCTCAGCAAAGTAAGAATATTTTCTTTAATATAACTAGCAGATAATGCAATGATTTTTCTTCTTGACTTGAGTTCTGCTTTTGCTTATGTTACACCTTTAACTGAAAATTCCATGTATTGGATATAATGTATGTATATCTTCTTCCTTATTGCATGGATTTATCATATAAAGTTTGGAGTTTACAGAGTATGTAAACCCTCACCTTGTAAAACCACCCATTCTGTTTCAAATAGAAATGAGAGGCAGAACATTTGTCTATAGATATAAAAAAAAAAAACATTATAAATACCTTTTTTCCCCATTTTTTAATAAGTGATCACTTTCCCTCTGTTCTCAGTTGCACGGAAAGGTCAGGAAGGAGAAACAGCAGCACATTAATCTTCCCAGTAATAGGCTGTGCAGGGGGTGTGTGTCAGCAGATGTCTAATCATTGGAGTAGAGCACACTGAGTTCCCAGCACACCTAGAGAACTGACCATGCTCTACTTTCATGCCTAGTGTTGTCATTTTTTGATTGGAAAGCAGAGGACCAGCAGTAACACCAGGGATTTCACACAAAGGAAGCAACACAAAGAGAACAGGATAGCTTTTCATGCAAGTACATGCAGGCACATATCAGGAATATGAAATTTTGGGTTTACATATTCTTTAAGTGATGCCCTTAATAGGCGGCCAACTTGAGTTATTAAAGATGCAAATTTTCGAGATGCCTTGAATCTCTTTTTTTAGGCTTTATAAACCTGAAAGCATTTCCCCAAGCTTACATCTTTAAAACTTAAGTTAGCCTATAAAGGGTACCACATTAACCCCAATCTTTGTGAATTAGTTGATGACTAATATGGTACAATACTCACTCCTATCTACTGTGTCATTTGTGTCCAGTCCATAAAACTTTTCCCATGTTCTAACAGAGTGAAGATGGAAAAACCTACTATGAAAACACAGTCTATGGAACGATCCCGGGGACCAGCATCCATCGTATCGAAATCCCAGTGAAGTGTGAAATGCAAATGAACGAGACCCTTGGGATGGACCTTCACCCTAAAGTGACTGACGTAGTCTCTCTAGGTCACTATAATGTCTCTCTGCAACTCTATACGTCTGAAGAATTCAGTGATCTGATAACAACGTATCCTTATGAGGTTGACATCCATGGACACTTGTATGTAGAATTTAAAGTGGTGTCCAGTGACCAAAATCTCCAGATACTTGTTGAAAACTGTAAAGCTTCTCCTTCACTAGAAGACAATGAGCAAGTCTATAGTCTCATCCAACAAGGGTAACTATCCTGTACATAGTGAGCTAAAGATTCACTTTGTTTCCTATGTTTCTGCATTTTGATCCTTTTGCGTTAAATTCCCTTTTCTCCTTAGATGCTCCCAAGACACAACTTTGCAGACTTATGCAGTTTCCGACCAGAGGCTACAGCGCTTCAGTCTCCATGTTTTTAAATTTAACAGTTTGGAGGAGGTATACCTGTCCTGTAATGTCATTGTCTGCCATAATGGAACCTCTCCAAATCGCTGTACACAAGGATGCCACAATCCAAGGCACAGACGTGACACTCAACGCTCTCCAGTACATATGGCCGCAGCCAGGTTGTCTCAGGGACCCATTGTGTTTAAATCTGGTGAGCTTTTCAGTTTCATTTTAAGTTCATTCCGGCTCTAAGCCCAACACAGTTTCTTTTTGTGTGCCAAAAACTAGGTGTACCATGTTTAGACATATTAACTGCTGGAGACATGACCATATACATATGCGTTATCTACACAACAATTTAAAGTGGTTTAAATAAGGCTTATCTGTAGGTACTGTGAATATTTCCTAAACTTGCACAGTTTAGGAGATATTCCGTATATGCGCTGCTGCCGATGTCATCGGCGCAGGCGCACTGAAGAAACAGACCTCTGGTGCGGTTTCTTCAGCCATGACCGGCGCAGGAGTGAAATCATTATGGCTCCAGATAATCAGAGCACCAGAGGTAGGAACCTGGAAGTAACTCCAGTGGAAGATATCAGCTCTGTACTCGGAGTGCTGACTAGCTCATCATGCCTTTGTCTTGCAGGGTTTTTTTTTTTTTGAGGTTTACTACCTCTTTAAAAGACAAGTCAAGGAAATTTAAAGTTGGTTAGTATGCAGGCAGCTAGGCAAAATAATTTTTTTCCCAGCCAGATTGCAGACATCATGGGATGCTGATTACCTGTGGAGGAGATAAGGAGTTTGAAGGGCGTGGCCCAGTTTCCAAAAAATCAAGGGGCTAGTGAGAATTTTTTTTAATTTCATGGGTTTGCGCTTTAATGAAAGTTGGCATTGGTGCCTGCTCAGCTCCATTCACCCAAAATAGAATATACAGTCTGTTTAAATTATTGTTTTGACGGCTAAATTAAAGAAATCTAACATTCACGCTAGGCTGTGTGGATGGACAAATCCCGTTTGCTGTTATACTCTGACGCCCATGGTTATCAATATACCCCAACAGTGATAACTGCTGATTGGCCGCATTGACTGTTCAGTTACCAATTTTCTACCTGGCTCCACAGATGTTCAGGTTGAAGTTTGTTGAGTCAGGCGGTGCTGGCAGGGCCACCCATGGATGGAATTTCGACCCCTGTGTAAATATATAATTACAAACTACACATAGAAAATACTTTTAAAAACATTACTTCATGTAAATTTCCATTAAAGCAAATGTGTGCTTTGTCCCTGCAAGGCAAAGCAATAGGTTCACTTTACTGCTCAACAGCAGCACATACTCATCTTTACTCCACTCCCATGCAGCTTCATTCAGCCATTACTAGCAAAGAAAATACCTAATACCTCCATGTATAGAGGAGCATATGACTCCCCTTCCCTTTATTCTTTAGTGTTCCTGCTTTGTGACTGGTCTGGTACTGTCATATGGGGGCATGGAGAGTCATCAGCCCCATGATATCTCCATTTAGAGTGACTTGGAGTTTACAAAGGGCTTCCTTTTCATTCCTCCAGTGGCTGAACAGAGCAGTGGCAGGACATTGAAGCTTCTATAGAGCCTGTCACCCACAAAAAATTGAATACTTACCTCTCTTGCCAGTTATACCACCAGGTAAGGAAAGAAATTGGCTGCACACCAACGTTTTTGAAGTCCATTTATTGAATGTTCCATACAAACAATGACACAAACCATGGTTGCAGTAGCCGGAACAGAGGTGGACTAGCTTCCCACAGCTACCCTCTGCTTACTCATCACCTTAAGCTTTAGTAATATAACCTGGAAGCTGAAGTTCCTATGCAGAGTTGCACCAGATTTTGTGCTCTCCAGTTTTAGTAATTAACCCCCAGTGTGTGCTTATAGTAAGATGACACAATTACTTTGAAGCATGACATAGCCAAAGCATAGACCTGACTTTATAGGTAGTCCAGGTTCCTTAAACCATCCACCATAGTGTCTTGAACATAAAGCAGGTGTTAGCGGTAGTACATTAGACAGGATAAGGGGTGAAATATTTTCAGAAAATTCAGTCCACTAAATACGCCATGACCCAGTGACTAAAAACTTCCAAAGATGCGTCTTTAATATCACTCTTTTTTCAGGTGAACTTCAGAACTCACATAATGTTCCTTCCTTTGTGCTTGTGGCTGTGATCGGTATGATGGCTTTATTGACCGCGCTGGCCCTGGCGATTCAGAAGCGTGTTTTAAAAAGTCGGGACTACACCCTGCTGCAGTGTACAGAAGACTGAGACACTCTCATATGGACCTATCATCACTGACATCGGTTTACAAGTCAATACCTTTGTACTTATTTAATATGTTTAAAATATATCAAGTATGGGTTTAGAAGGTCTTAAAGTTATTTTTTTGTCTTTTTGTTGAGCCCAATAAACATGGGTTTACCCTAATTATGTAACTATATAAATGCTGTAATCTCTAACCATGGCCGGATTACCATTGATGGTCATCTGTAGAGACACAACCTCAAGTGACCTAAGCAATCTTCTAGGATCACTACTTTTACACTGAACATTTTCTTGCTTTATAGACCCTACCTGGCTTAGAATATCATATCAATGTGTATATAAACTATATGAATAGACTGTATTCCTACTGGTCATTGAAAAACTGTGTTTCTGATAGCTATAGCTAAAAGCCGTCTCTTCATCTCTGCTGTCTAAAGGCAAAGGTCTACTGTGGCTCCTGGAAAACTATGAATAAAATACAAAAAATGTCACCATGCAGCCTTTTAGAGAATACCCTTATCATAAAAATATCATACGTAGCTAGCTAGCAAAAAATAAGCTGTGATTAACAGGCACAATTTCCAAAAAGAATTTAAATTAACCTATATGGGGACTTTTTTTTATTCTTGTTTTAGAATCCCCAATTAATGTACCACCAACTGTCTAAACCCTTGTACACACGGTCGGACATTTCGACAAAAAATGTCCGATCGGACCGCGTTGTTGGATAATCAGACCGTGTGTGGGCTCCATCGGACTGTTTCCGTCGGAATATCCGACGGACCAAGTTTTCCAGCTTGGCTATAAAACTTTCCGACAACATGATCCGATTGGACTTTGTCCGATCATGTGTACAGAATTCCGATCGGACAAAGTGCCACGCATGCTCAGATCAAATTCCTACACCAAAGCTATTGGCTACTAGCCTGAACGTAGTCCCGTCGTAACGAAATAATGTCATCACGTTCTGAACGATCGGATTTTCCGATAACTTTGTCCGACCGTGTGTATGCAACAGTTTCGGACAAAATCCGTTGGACAAAATCCGACGGATTTGGTTGTCGGAATGGCCGACCGTGTGTACAAGGGCTTAGCTTTCCTGCATTACCTGGTGGGGCAAGTGATATTGGACCTTTCTCCATGTTCCCCATTAACTTGTTGGGCGCCAAGTGTGGTTCACATGAGAGGACTACCCCTGGTGTGAGTTCTTCTGGGCTACCCTAGGCACCTGTATGGGTTGACTCTCCGGCACATAGGGTACATTTACTCTGTGCTGTTTCCATCAATGCCCTGGGACAAGGCGGAAGCCGCCATCAGGGAATACCCAACCTTAATGCGGACCTCCAACTTGGCCATACACCATGTACACTTGCACAACAAATTGTTCTCTACGTAACTCTTTTGTCCCTGTGTCAACGTACAATACTGCTGTAACTGTTACATTTAGGAGGGACACCCTGAACCAATGTCCACTCCACCTGTCCAGCATGTCTCTGCTACCTCTCTCCCAGTAACAGAATGGAACCCTGTTGTGCACCTATTGTGGTCTTCATGCAGACACCTAACTCTTGATCTTCCGCACCTCTGCACACGATGGGGACCTGCTCCTTTTGCTATGGGAGATGGATTGCTCACTGAGAGTGTGCCAACAACATCTCACTCACTGCAAGAGGCTGTCCCACCTGTCATAGGCGCATGCTAGACATTGTTTTGTTCTGAATTAATATTCAGCCCAATTTTTCGTTGTTCAGAGATTCGGGTATGTCCGAATACCGAATTACAATTTAAGCAAATTTTACCGAATGCTCCAGATAACGTAACAAAATTCATCTGAATTTCGGACTGAAATGCGAATCGAATTTTACATTGAACTCTAGTCGAATTCTAATTACACATATTGCTGAAATCAAAGACTGTGTATGTTATAAGAGTACCATTTTGAAATATTGCTGTTTTTGTTAGGCCAATGGTGATTTAAAGAGTCATTGTAATCATTTGCTGAAGATTTTTCTTTTTTTTGTTTACTTTGCTGCATTTGAATTGAAAACAATATAACATTTCAGCTTCGACCGATTTGAAAATTTATCGATTTGATAGTTTTGAATCGAAAAAAAGGGGTAAATTCAAAGAAAATTTTAAAATTCCGAATACGAATTCCAAATACGCATTGAACGAATCAACAAAATTTAACTTAACAAAATAACTAGATTGACGAATCTAAACAAAACAATTTTTTTTCGTCATGCACATGTATAGCGCTTGTTTAATGACTGGCTGCTTGACTGAATGTTCTATTACCCATAGTAACTAGGCATGTGCAATTCGTTTCGTAACGAATCGAAATTCGGCCGAATTTTGCATCTTTCGGACATTCGGATGCATCCGAATGTCCGAATAAAAAAATAACAAATTACAACGAATACTAAAGAAATATAACGAATGAATTCGAATGAATTCGACATGATTCGAAATTATTTCAACCGCATTCGAAATGATTTAAACATGATTCGACATTATTTCAACTGCATTCGAAATGATTTCAACATGATTCGACATTATTTCAACCGCATTCGAAAATATTTTGTGACCCGACTTTAGGGCCATGTATCTCGGGGTCACTTGGTGCTAGACACTTCAAATTTGGATATGTTATATTGTTAGTATTATTGTGTTTGCATACCAAATTTGGGGTTTCTAGCTATAAGTGACCCCGAGATATGTGGCCCCAAAATCGGGTCGCAAAAAGTTATTAGTTATTAGAGCAGAGAATTACATTTTGCGACCCGATTTTGGGGCCACATATCTCGGGGTCACTTATAGCTAGAAACCCCAAATTTGGTATGCAAACACAATGGTACTAGCACTACAATATATCCAAAGGGTCTAGCACCAAGTGACCCCGAGATACATGGCCCTAAAGTCGGGTCACAAAATATTTTCGAATGCGGTTGAAATAATGTTGAATCATGTTGAAATCATTTCGAATGCATTCGAAATTATTTCAACATGATTCGACATTATTTCAACTGCATTCGAAATGATTTCAACATGATTCAACATTATTTCAACCGCATTCGAAAATATTTTGTGACCCGACTTTAGGGCCATGTATCTCGGGGTCACTTGGTGCTAGACACTTCAAGTTTGGATATGTTGTAGAGCTAGTATTATTGTGTTTGCATACCAAATGGGGTTTCTAACTATAAGTGACCCCGAGATATGTGGCCCCAAAATAGGGTCGCAAAATGTCATTCTCTGCTCTATTAACTAATAACATTTTGCGACCCGATTTTGGGGCCACATATCTCGGGGTCACTTATAGCTAGAAACCCCAAATTTGGTATGCAAACACAATAGTACTACAACATGTCCAAATGTGGAGTTTCTAGCACCAAGTGACCCCGAGATACAAGGCCCTAAAGTCGGGTCACAAAATATTTTCGAATGTGGTTGAAATAATGTCGAATCATGTTGAAATCATTTCGAATCCGGTAGAAATATTTTCGAATTTCGTTGAAATATTTTCGAATGTGGCCAATTTTTCGAATTCGGTAGAAAACTAAACGAAATCCGAAAATGAATTTAAGGAAGTTAACGAATATAACTAAACGAAATTAATGAATTAACGAATAAAAACGAAACGAAACTAAACGCATTTTTTCCTTTTGCACATGTCTAATAGTAACCATTAGCTGTCTTCATATCCCAATGTGTCGAATGACCCAAGTTGTAGACTACTAAGTTTAGAATGTGCTGGTTAGTGGCATACACACCTTTAGTAACTTCAGACCAGGCAAAAGGCAAAGTTTGAAAGCTTTATTTGAAAAAGCAGTTCAAAGTTCAAAGTGCAACAGGGTTCTTCCCTAGCAAAAAAAAGGTAGAGTCCATAGGTGGCAATGTCCATGCTTTGGCAGTCCAGCAGCTGGCATTTTTAGGGCAGACTACAGATTTCAGCAGTCCCCCTACATTACAGAAGGCTTCAGATGGAAGGTGATCTGAGACTCTGGCATTGGTGACAATCAGGGACAGGCAGGAACCAAGGTTAGCTCCCACGAGAAAACGGCCTTGAGCTCTGGACTGCTGTCTCTTTTTATAGCACAGAACCAGTGTATCAGACCCATAAAGCCTGCTAAGGAAAATCCTGCGAATACCATTAACCCTCATTCTTTCTGTCTGGGGCAGTACCTATCTAGGCTAATATAAGCTACCTGTGTACACCCTCAACAATCCCTACTACAGTGCCTTGAAAAAGTATTCATACCCCTTGAAATCTTCCACATTTTGTTATGTTACAACCAAAAACATACATTTATTTTATTGGAATTTTAAGTGATAGACCAACACAAAGTGGCACATAATTGTGAAGTGAAGGGAAAATAAATAAATGAGATCACAAAAGCGGAGTTACGCTTTAAATTTGTGTGAATGGCGACTAGGTGGCACTGATTAGCATAAGAAATAAGTATGCTCCTGAACTCCATCTAGTACGGTATGTTCCCCATCCATGCTATTTCCAATGAATAATATTCAATTTTGCCCCAATTGCACAGAATTCATTTAAATTCAATTTTCACTATAAATACACTCCCAAGTGTTATTTTTTAGGAACTAAACATGTTCAGAAACAGATGGTGCTGTTATGTATTGTCAAGGTTTTCCAAGCTTTGTTTTGGCAAAAATCCTCCGGTAGCGCTCTATAAACCTTATTCCCCATACACACAGTCGGAAATTCCGACGGAAAAAGTGCGATCGGTTTATTTTGTCGGAAAATCCGATCGTGTGTGGGCTCTATCTGACTTTTTCCGTCGGAATTTGCGATGGACTTTTTCCAATCGTGTGTAGAGAATTCCGACGGACACGCATGCTCAGAATAAATGACAAGACGAAAGCTATTGGCTACTGGCCTCTTTATAGTCCCGTCGCACGTGATTTACGTCACCTCTTTCTGAATGATCGGATTTTCCGACAACTTTGTCCGACCGTGCGTATGCAACACAAGTTTCGGCCAAAATCCGTCAGAAAAAATCCGACTGGGTGTACAGGGCATTATTCGTCAATGAGCGCTTAGGCTTAGTATTTGTTCAACAGTCCAATGAAACTGAATATAAGGAGATAAGACACTGTTAAAAATTCTACCAATCCCCAGGACATTAGGCATTTCCAAAAAGAGTGGACCACGGATCTGCATAATCAAGAAACCCCAAGAAGATATTTTATATTCCTACTCTTTAGGGAGAATATTTGGTGCTGGTAAAGAAAATATGTTTCTAACTTCTTATCTGAGCTTTTAGGTTTCAAAGAGGTAAGTATTTTATATTTAGATATGCAGTATTTTGTTAGGGTATATATATAAGTCAATTTCATGTTCTCATGTCTAGGATAATAGAGGTGTGCAGGAGCAGTGGATGGATAATACAGATTTTGTCAACCAATCACAATTGTTTCCACTGGGACAATGCTATCACCGTCTATGCTTCCTGCTCAATAGACTTTAACCATTTCCCAACCTGCCGCCACAGTTGTACTGCGACCAGGGGCGGACTGACCATTCGGCCACTTGGGCACTACCCAAGGACCCCGTATCACTAGGGGGCCCCATTAGGGTTGCCAGCCTCAGTAAAACCAGGGAAAGTATGTAAAAATCTGTGTTTTTTTTTACATCTGTCCCTTACTGACACCCTTTTGGTCTAAAAATCCTGAGATTATAGCTGCCCCACCTCTCCAGTACCTTCTCAGCCAATAGAAACATGTCTGTGTATACTGTGTGATTGTATACTGTGTGTGTGTATACTGTGTGGCTCCATAATGTCTGATTGCCTGGGGGCCCCATAATCTCTTATTGCCCGGGGGCCCCATGAGTTGTCAGTCCACCCCTGACTGCGGCAACATGGCTCGGCTGCGCAAATCGCCGTTATGTTATGTCGCTCCCTCTGGTGGCCCCCCGGAAGCCAATGCGAGTGCCCGGCAGTCTTGTTGACCGTCGGGCTCCCACGATCGCTCGTAACACAGCGAGAACCTCTGAGGGGAGAAGTGACAGATCGTCTGTTCATACAAAGTATGAACAGCGATCTGTCATCTCCCCTAGTCAGTCCCCTCCCCCTTCAGTTAGAACACACACTAGGGAACACAAATAACCCCTTGACTGCCCCCTTGTGTTAACCCCTTCACTGCCAGTGACATTTTTACAGTAATCAATGCATTTTTATAGCACTGACCGCTGTATTAATGCCAATGGTCCCAAAAATGTGTCAAAATTGTCTGATGTGTCTGCCATAATGTCGCAGTCACGATAAAAATCGCAGATCGCCGACATTACTAGTAAAAAAAAAAAGATTAATAAAAATGCCATAAAACTATCCCCTATTTTGTAAATGCTAGAACTTTTGTGCAAATTTATTTTTTACTAGTAATGGCGGCGATCAGCAATTTTTATCGTGACTGCAACATTATGGCGGACACATCGGACATTTTTGACCCATTTTTGGGACCATTGTCATTTATACAGCAATCAGTGCTATACAAATGCAGTGATTCCTGTGTAAATTACACTGGCAGTGAAGGGGTTAACTACTAGGCGGCAGTGTAGGGGTTAAGTGTGTCCTGGGGAGTGTTTCTAACGGTGGGGGAGCGTGGCTATGCGTGACATGTCGCTGATCTCTGCTCCGATCACAGGGAGCAGAGATCAGTGACACTGTCACTAGGCAGAACTTGCTTGTTTACATTATCTTCTCCCCGCTTTTCCTCCCCGTGAGACGATCGCGGGTATCCGCTGGCCGCCTCTTAAAGGGCCATGTACAGGTACGTTAGTTTGCCTGTACGTGGCCCCTCTGCCGATGTATATTGGTGTGAGGCGGTCGGCAAGCCGTTAAAAAGTAACTCCACTCTTGTTGATCTATGTACATTGCAAACATTTTAACAAATTTTGTAGCAAATTCTGAAGAAAAAGATGTATATTTGTCCATATAAAAGTGAATGACTTTATAACTATCAATGAGCTGCTTCACTTGCAGGGTTCCAATGAAGAAAGTGGCAAGGTCTGCATCCTTTTAGGTATAATTTCCCTTTGGAAGTACCTCACCAAAAAAGCAATTTTTTTTTGCAGAGGCCTGACTTGTAGGTTAGTCCAGACGTCTGGGAAAATCAGTGAGCCAATCACAGAAGCAGGAAAATGACATTTTCGGGTGGCGTTCTGTACACAATCTGTGCACAGAACGTCTTCCAGGTAGTCATATTGCACTATACAGAAAATTTCAGTGCAGTAGAATGAAAACGAAAGGTAATTTTAAATAACATTCAATTACAATATGACTTCTGTCGCAATTGTATACGCTAAAATTATTTTTTTTATTTGCTTTTTTTTCCCCACAAAAGTGGAGTTACTCTTTAAATAGCCAAATGAATAAAAGCTCATTTTTAAACCCTGTCAAAAGTAACTAAACATCACAATTATTTTACATATTTAAATAAAAAAACACAACAAACCTACTACCTGACAAAGATTTAAAAAAAGGACTTCTCACGCTTACTTTTGGTATCATTCTACATGTAAATAATTTGGATATTTGGATAGTCTTGATTCCCTGAACTATTACAAACATATTGCTAAAAAAGGAAATAAAATACATCTGTGATAAAAAGCTCATCTTCAAAGAGTAAAGCCCCATACACACGATCGGATTTTCCAAAGGGAAATGTGTGATGACGGGCTGTTTGGCGGAAAATCCGACCGTTTGTACGCTCCATCGGACAATTGTTGTTGGATTTTCTCTGGACAAATGTTGGATGGCAGGTTTTAAAATTTTCAGAGGACAAATGTCTGTTGTCCGATTTTCCGATTGTGTGTACACAAGTCCGTCGGACAGACGTGAAAGTACAAACATGCATGCTCGGAAGCAAGGACGAGCCAGAAGCGGTCGATCTTGTAAGCCAGCATTCATAATGGAGAATTAACATTCGTGACGCGGCAAATGATGAAACCTCGAAAAGCAGCGCACAATTCTCTTCTTCTTTAATGGGATAATAATGAAGCTGCTTTGCTGGTGATACTGATGGATTTATTGCAAACGAATTTTAAAAGGCTTTTTATTTCTAGTGATATCAAGAATAATATTATTATGTTTTTTCTTTTTTACCACAACACCATTATCCCGTAGTTTTTAAGATCAAAGATACAACTATGTTGGTGTCCCTTGTTAATTTTACATTGTATTTTTTAAAATATAACTGTCTACTCCCAAACTGTCATTTGAAGTAAAACAAATAGCCAAGTATTATTCTACACAATTTTTTTATTGTGCATTAAAAAAAGAAAACAAATAAAATTAGACATGCTATCTGCCAATAGAACTTAACCAAAAAGTGCATTCTATGCATCCAAAAATATAGAAAATATACCAAATCAAATCATTATTCAACCAAAAAAAATTATGTCAAAGCAATAAATCCAAGGCCAATAATAAATAACACATTATCTCCTCCGACTCCGCAACATGGCTGGTTGACGAACAGAAATTAACTGAAAAGCACGAAGTGAAAAGCGCGAAATGAAACGCACACAATGAAAAACGTGAATCAACACTCACCAAACTTCTACTAACATGAAATTAGCAGAAGGAGCCCAAAGGGTGGAGCTAAAGAGCTGAAAGGACATGTAGTACGTCACTACGTTCGTGATTGTTGGCCATCAGTTTGGTGTCGTGTATATGCAAGACAAGTTTGGGCCAACACCTTTTCGGACAAAAGTCCACGGTTTTGTTGGCTAACAATCCAATCGTGTGTATGAGGCTATAGAGTCAATGTCCTTATTCTGATACAGAATTATAACACCGCTATATATATATATATATATATATATAAATATAGATCTGGGTACAAATACTGAGCACAGCAAAGTGTATCTCTCTGAAATTTCAATGTTAATGCAGAAATAAATGAATAACACAATGCTTCAAGCTCGAATTTGAGGATAGTAAGGCCTTATGGAAACTGGACGTTTTTGACGCTGCTCTTAGGGGCGTCCGGAGTTTTTTTCTTCTGCCTCTAAATGCCCCTGCAAGTAAGGCCGCGTACACACGGGCGGATTGTATGGCCTACTTAGTCCGTCATACAATCCGACGGACAGTCCGTCATACTTTCGAATGAACGGACTTGACCACACACGGATGCACAAACAGTCCGTCGAAAGCTTGCGCGATGACGTGTACAGCACGTACGACGGGACTAGAAATAGGAAGTCCAATACACAGCAATGCAACCTTACGCCGTGTAAATCCTTTCTGAGCATGCGCCATTCTTAGTCCGTCGAACTAGCCTACTCACGAGCGGATTGTCCGCTGAAACCAAAGTATGACGGACAGTATTACGGAAATTCCGAAATACTTAGTACGCCAGACTGCACGCTGAAAAAGTCAGCTGAAGCCCACACACGAGCGGACTGTCCGCTGAAATGTGTTTCGGCGGACTAAGTAGGCCATACAATCCGCCCGTGTGTACGCGGCTTTAGCCTATGTGTCTATGCACATGTAGGCGTTTAGAGGCATCTAGAGGCAGGGGCATTTAGAGGCAGAAAAAAAAAAAACACTGCCAGTGTGTCCAGGAGTAACAGTGTTTTGGCAGAAAAAAAATGCTTGATGCTTGGAAACACGCATTAACGCATACAAATGCGCATTGGCCAAAAGGCTCGCTTAGTGCTCAAGCGTTAATTAATTTCAATGGCCAAAATGATTTTTCTGAAACATGAAATGAACAAATGCCCAAGAAACATGTTACACAAATTTGCAAGTGTCAGGTTTTTTTTTTTTTCTGCCCAAACAGGGGAAAGAACAAAAGATGTCTCGAAGAGATAGCAAAACCATCCAGTGTGCATGAGGCCTAAATGTACAGCAGAGCTGCAAAAATAATTTAGATAAATACATCTGCTACAGTTTCTATAGATAGGTTTAAAAAAGTGTTTCGCTGTATAAATTATCAAAAATACTCACTCTGTCTGTTAAGGGTAAAAGGACATTGTCTTCAGGTAGCCCACCAACCTATTCAGTCTTTTATACTTACCGGGCCATGTTCCCCGCACCACTGGAGCCCTAGCCAATGGAGTGGGATATCTATGCAGATGCACATGATCTCTCCCATTTGATAGTGCTCAAGCCTGAATGGTCATTCACCAGGACCGAATTCTGTCACTTGAGTGGGACCCATGAGGTTATCTTTGTCTAAACGCCAAGGCTGAAGCTTAAAGTGGAACTAAACTGATCAATTTACTGGCATCCCAAAAGAGTTACATTCAAGGCATGCCAGGAATGTAACTGTCAAATTTGCTTGTGCTCTCAACCATCCCAACCAGATCAAAGGCTAAGATGGCAGCTTCCTTGGCTGTAAAAGATAGAAGGGTTTAGTTCCACTTGAAACTAGCTGAAATCCTGCAGCACGGAGGCAGCGTGGGATGTGTGTGTGTGTGTGTGTGGGGGGGGGGGGGCTTGGGTAGTTAGGAGGTGGTGTGCTATCTACAGACACTGTCACTTTGTCCTTATTGTCTTCTTAAAGTGTGTCCAGAGTCAAAACTTTTTTTTGGTCTGGAAAGTCTTGGATACAATAGGCAATGGTTAGAACCCCTTTGTAATTTGTGAGAGGAAAACCCCAATGGACTGTATGTTGGCCCAGTAAAGGGATACCCATGACCAGTATACTCAAAGTGGGCTTCATTGAAAGTTTTTAGAAGGTCTCAGGAATTTAAAGATCAGAGCCCAACAAGGTACCATTAGCATTATCGTATATGGGTAATCCCCCCTATGGTGGTCCACCCCTATCCCCCTTTCCCTCGCCCACCCCCTTTTTTTCTTTTTGTATCCAGAGTCAAAACTTTTTTTTGGTCTGGATAGACTTGGATACAATAGAGAATGGTTAGAACCCTTTTGCCATTTGTGAGAGGAAATCCCCATAGACTGTATGTTCCCTACAACATTTTTCCCCTCTTGGCCCAGGAAAGGGATACCCATGACCAGTATACTTAAAGTGGTCTTCATTGAAAGTTTTTAGAAGGTCTCATGAATTTAAAGCTCAGAGCCCAACAAGGTACCATTGGCATTATCGTATATGGGTAATCCTCCCTATGGTGGTCCACCCCTATTCCCCATTCCCTCGCCACCACCCTTTTTTTCTTACTTTCCCCTTTGTTTGTGGCCCAGTTCATTGCTACTCTTCCTCCCTCTTATATTTTGTCCCTATTTATACCTTTTCATTTTTTCTATCTTGTTTCTGGCCTCCAAACACAGTCACCACATGTTCCCTCTCTGACAGGACAAGAGTTAGTTATCTAGCTTGAATGGGAGCTAAAGAAGTGTGCCATCATTCACAAGAACACAACACACACCAGCTACTACTCTAGTCTCTCTGGAACAGCTGAGCCCAAACCACCAGCTATTCTGGGGAAAGAGACTACAGTAGCAGCCGATGTGTGTTGTTGTAGCACAGACCTTCCCGCCAGCCACTAACTGTAGTCTCTCTCCAGAGAAAGCTGGTGGCTGGTGGCAGGTCAGGCTAGTCTTTCTTTTCAGTACAAGGAAGTCTTTTCAGTACATGGAAGATGGTAGAGAAGAAAAAGCACAGGGCTGGAAGATTAGATGGGAGTGTCTATTAGAATGGAGAGGGGTGGGTGGCTTAAGTGTTGGTTGTAACTTCACCAACGGAATGCCTATAAATTAAGCTACAGCCTGGGGTGTAACTACAGCTAGCAAAAACATAGAATTTTTAAAAAATTTTATTATCAAACCACTGCATGGATCTGAAAATGACTACATGCTATGTGCACTGGGTCCCTTGAGGGATTCAACAAAGATTTTAACTTCTGGTCATATGTCTTCTTTAAACTGTGGAGACAGAAGATCTTATGGTTGAATTAGCTAGATGAAGAACTCATCTAAAGCAACAAACCAGATTCTCTCTTTCATGTTGTGAACAATTAAAAAAAATAATATTAAACACATTTTTGAATTTTCAAGGTGCCCCACCACATAATAGCATAACATAAAACATCTTCACAATTTTTATTTCATACAAATAATTAAAATATTAAATAAAAAGTAGAATAAACATAGATTGGCAGCCAGTTGCAACATGTAACACCTATACATCAGAGTGTATGTTTTTGTCTCTGTGCATCAACTCTCACAATTGTAGGGCTTCATTAGTTTAGTATGTTATAACCATCTTTTATACAAACCATACCATGAGAGTAGTTCAGTTCAACACGTTTTGCAATTAAGCTTCTTCAGGAACCCAGAAGTGTTTTGTGTTTAGTATCTCTTTTACTGGGATGTGGTGCCATTTGGACAATTTTTCAATCTGAGGGGCATATGTTAATGAAAATAATGAAACCGAAAACTCTGTTTGGAAGCCATGGGATACAAGAGCTAATAGTTGTAGCTTTTTGGAATTTAGCTTCAAAAAATGTTTCATGGATATAATCTGAGAGTAAAAATTGCTGTGTTTGTGAGCATAACTGAATCCTTCACAATATCTTTTCTTGAAATCTTCTAATAATAATAATTTTTGCCTTTTAGGTATGGCAAGCACTGGTATCTGCCATCGTCCACCTTCGTACATGCTAGGTCTGGCAGGCATGGACATGTGTGAACCATTCTTTTGCCAGAATATGGAATCTAAAGAAAAAAAATACATGAAATAGTTAGGGATAGGCAGCATTTGGGTCTTTTTTTAACCCCTTATCTTCTACAATCTGTATATATAGGAAGGCCAGTATGGTGGCCGGAATTTATGGGAGGAGCCTGGGGGGGGGGGCATTTAACCAGCCCGCTCACCTGTGGTCTTTGTCAGTTTCCTGTGCGTAATACCCACCCTCCCATCCCCTTTTTAGGTCATTTCTCAAATATTAATTTCTCACAGATTATTAAATTAATTTCATTTTCATTTAATTTCCTATCTAGGGTATGCCCCCTTATTTTGGTATACCGTCCATTAGACCAAGGCACACTTTCAGGTCCATTTCATGTGGTAAGTTTTATGTTAACCCGGTATGTCATCCCTATCCCTATCGCCATAGGGCTCCAACCATATATATATATATATATATATATATATATATATATATATATATATATATATATATATATGTTCTGCAGTATGATATCTTGTGCTGGGGATACATTTATAAACACCCCCACTTTGAGAACCAGGAGCCGTCACTTTGGGGTGACTTACTAAATTTGGAGAGCGCAAAATCTGGTTCAGTTCTGCATAGAAAACAATCAGCTTCCAGTTTTTTTTTTCTTCGTCAAAGCTTTATTGAACAAGCTGAAGTTAGAAGCTTATTGGCTGCCAATGCACAACTACACCAGATTTTTCACTCTCCAGTTTTAGTTAACCAATCCCTTTGTGTGGTTGATATCTCTCAATCCAAGTTGACAGCTTATGTCCGGTCTGAATATAATCACGTTATCACTATGTCAGCTATGATCTGGTGACAATAAGCATGCTATAGGCTTCAGTGTAAATTAGAAAACACAATTCTTCAGCCTGCCGTGTCTTCTGTTTAATACTGTAATTGTAAAAAAAAAAAAAAAATTGATTATTTACTTATATTTTTGCACATTTGTCAGTCTATAATAATAAAACCAGAGTAGAGTTTTTTTTTGTTTTTTTACAGTATAGCAAATAATGTCCCTAAAAACATGAAAAATATTTAGATGTTCAAATTAGCCTTTGTCAACTTGACAGATGCATGCTTGAAAATCTTCCCCTCCCACATTCACATAGTCCCATCACAATTAAGAGGGAATATAAAAATCTCATGAGAGGTTAGCTTTTCAAGTAAATTTTTTTTTTTTTTTTATTAATCCGGGAGTAAGTTTGTTTTCAAATATGTACTGTATGGTGGCCATAGGTTTGCTCATCCAATTGTTTCCTGTGCCCTACCATACCAGTAATAAGTTGTTGATTTTTAAGGGAAGGTTTGCTACAGCAGCTCAACCCATAGAATAGGGGTCTCCAAACTTTATAAACAAAGGGTCGGTTTACTAACCTTCAAATTTAGGGGGCCTGACTGTGGCCATTGGGAGAAGAAAATGTGCTGGCGTCAGTGGGAGTTAACAATGCTCCATGATTGGTATCAGTGGGAGGAATAGTGCAACATCATTTATATCACTAGGAGGAATAGTAAACCCATCACTGGTGTCAATGGGAGGAATAGCGCCTCATCATTGGTAGCAGTGGGAGGAATAGTGGCTCATCATTGGTATCAGTGGGAGGAATAGTGCCCCATCATTGGTAGCAGTGGGAGGAATAGTGCCCCATCATTGGTATCAGTGGGAGGAATAGTGCCCCATTGTTGGTGTCAGTGGGAGAAATTGTCCCCATTGTTGGTGTCAGTGGGAGAAATAGTGCCCTGTCATTGGTATCAGTGGGAGGACTAGTGTCCTAGTCAGTGGGCGGAATAGTGCCCCACCATGGGTGTCAGTGAGAGGAACAGTGCCCTGTCATTGGTGTCATTGAGAGGAATAGTGCCCCATCATTGGTATCAGTGGAAGGAATAGTGCCCCATCATTGGTATCTGTGGGAGGTATAGTGCCCCATCATTAGTATCAGTGGAAGGTATAGTGCCCCATTATTGGTGACAGTGGAAGAAATAGTGCACTATCATCGGTTTCTGTGGGAGGAATAGTGCCTCATTATTGGTATCAGTGGGAGAAATAGTTATCATCATTGGTATCACTGGGAGGAATAGTGGCCCATAATTGGTGTTAGTGGTAGGAGGAATAGTTCCCCATTGTTGGTGTCAGTGGCAGGACTTATATCAGCAACAGCGGGAGATAATGCCCCAAGTGCTGGATAAAAGAAAGCAAAGCCCCCCCTGCAGTTTAGAGACCACTGCCATGGAAGAACCTTGAGATTTCAGGATGCATCCATGAGAATAGAGGCCAGGCCTACAACTCTACTTCATCCAGGGCAACCCACCCTTGTTTCACAACCATATTGTAATCTGTAATACAGATTTGGTTTGTGGCCCTGATGAAAGGAAAGAAAGTCCCACATTTTGGATTATCCCCACAACAGGATATCTTTCAACTGAGACACTAATTCTGGTGAAAAACAGGGATTCCTCACTATAGAGGGATTTTCTCTGGCTATGGGATAAGAAATGAAGGGGAATCGTCCAAATGGAACACACATGGTAAAAAAAAAAGGATACTTAAAAGAGTTACAACCTTTCCTTACTCTAGCCCAAAAAAGTTTTACGTATATTTCTACTTTTATAACACTTTAAACAACGCATTCAATTGCTTTGACAGTCTAAATAAGCAGATCATAATATTCAGTTTGACATAAATGAAAAAGGATGAATCCGAAGCATAAAATGCAGGTGTTTGGCAGCATCCCAAAATTCTATTTTGTGCAGGGAATAATGTGGACTTTTCCATTTCCACAGCTGCAACATTAGTAACGGTTATTATCAGCAAGGACTTACTTTATGACTTAATGGATGACAATCTTCACCCTCATTGCCAAGCGGAGTACACATACGAAGGCCTCGTATCCAAAGGCTCACCGCGCAACACATCTCTCCTCCGCACTGAAGATCCCTTTCACAAGCCTATGAATATAACAATATGTAAAAAATTAATTTCACGTGTGTGCCACATTCTTGACACGCATAATAGAAGCAACAAAATTCCGTGGAATGCCATTAAGAAAAGTCCTTGTAATACCGTAAAAGTGTGATTGTTAAATAAAAATCAGAAGCTTCCCGGAGCACCACAATGAATAGCATTGTGCACATTCAATGTGTGTTGACTGATGCTTCAAAAATTGATTGTAAGGAGCGGTCAAGGCCTTTAAACGAAAATCTAAACTGATGGTGAGTAATTGTATTTTGTGAGTAATGCCGCGTACACACGACTGGACTTTTTCGACGGACTAGGTCCGATGGTCTTCCCGACTGACTTTCTGAACGTTTGAAAATCCGTTAGTTTTGAACGTGATGACGTAAACGGGACTAAACAAGGGAGTTCAATAGCCAGTAGCCAATAGCTTCCTTTGCGTCGTATTTGGTCCGTCGGACCAGCACACAGACGAACGGTTTTCCAGATTTTTAGTCTGTCAGATATGAGTCCGTCAGATAGATTTGAAATATTTTTTATTTCTAGGTTTGCTTGACTTTTGGAGAAAAAAAAAGTCCGCTGGAGCCCACACACAATCGAATTGTCCGAGGGATTCCGATCTGCCGGACCAAGTTTGTCGGAAAGTCCGATTGTGTGTACGCGGCATAAGCCCTTCTACACACGGTCGGACATTCCGACAGAGAATGTCCGAACGGACCGTGTTGTCGGATAATCCCTCCGTGTGTGGGCTCCATCGGACTGTTTCCTTCGGAGTATCCGACGGACCAAGTTTTTCAGCTGAGCTACAAAATTTTCCGACAACATGATCCGATCGGACTTTGTCCGATTGTTTGTAGAGAATTCTGATTGGACAAAGTGCCACGCATGCTCAGATCAAATTCCTAGACCAAAGCTATTGGCTACTAGCCTGAACGTAGTCCCGTCGTAATGAAATAACGTCATCACGTTACGAACGATCGGATTTTCCGACAACTTTGTCCGACCGTGTGTATGCAACACAAGTTTCGGACAAAATCAGACGGATTTTGTTGTTGGAATGTCCGACCGTGTGTACAAGGGCTAAGACTTACCTATGTTATTACATTGTAAGCTTTGAGTGTATTTTTTTTTTATATACTTACCTTTATTATGGCGTCTTCGGGTCAGTCACATGACACGCAGAGTCCTTTATGGCTCAATGATGCAGAGAGCTCTGATCTTTGCATCATTACACTATGGGGGTTATTTACTAAAGGAAAATCCACCTAGCACTACAAGTGGAAACTACAAGTGCAAAGTGCACTTGAAATTGCACTGAAAGTG
The DNA here is from genome assembly GCF_037356315.1 of Lithobates pipiens. Classification (NCBI taxonomy): domain Eukaryota; kingdom Metazoa; phylum Chordata; class Amphibia; order Anura; family Ranidae; genus Lithobates; species Lithobates pipiens. The sequence goes on from NW_027507785.1 coordinate 64,435,045, forward strand.
CACTTGGAAGTAAAGTCGCTGTAGATCCGAGGGGGACATTCAAGGAAAATAAAAAACAGCATTTTAGCTCGCACATGATTGGATAATGAAATCAGCAGAGCTTACCCTCATTTTAGATCTACCCCTCAGATTTACAGCGACTGCACTTCCAAGTGCACTTGCAGTGTAAAGTGGATTTGCCTTTCGTAATAACCCCCCCTGTGTGTGTGTGGGGTATCATGGTGAACCCTCTAAGGCAGGGATGTGAAATTAGCGGACCTCCAGCTGTTGCAGAACTACAAGTCCCATGAGGAATAGCAAGACTCTGACAGCCACAAGCATGACACCCAGAGGCAGGGCATAATGGGACTTGGAGTTTTGCAACAGCTGGAGGTCCGCTAATTGCATATCCCTGGTCTAAGGGGTAGGTCCATGATATACTACAAACATAAGAAGACCTTAGGGCTGGTTCACATCATTTCTGTGCATTCCTGTACGATTTCTGTGCATTCATTTGAATAGGCTGAAATCACATGAGAATGCAGAGAAAGCATCATTGCACGCATTACTTTAAAAAAAAAAAAAAAAAAACATGCGACACCAAAACAAATTGTACTGGGGTACCATGTGATTTTGTGCCTGCAAATGCACTGTATTTGTGGTTTGCATTGGGGATAGACATGGGCACTGACAGGCTGCACTGATGGGCCCCAATGAGGTGGCACTGATGGGCCCCAATGAGGTGGCACTGATGGGCACTGATATGCTGCACTGATAGGCTGCACTGATGGGCCCCAATGAGGTGGCACTGATGGGCACTGATATGCTGCACTGATAGGCGGCACTGATGGGAACTGGCTGCACTGATGATCAGTGCTCTAACTGTGTACATGTCCCCTGTACTGCCGATAATTGTCAAGTTTGTTTACATTGTGATTAGCTGTGATTGGACACAGCTGATCACATGGTAAAGGGCCACTGTGATTGGCCCTTTACAGCCGGATGCATGCCCCTGGGGGCGTGCAGGGGACGTGGTTTCCGGGAAGACGTCCATGGGCTCCCTCCTGAAACAACAGATTCACACTGTAGTTGTTTTTGTGGCTATAGCACGGTAATGAAGTGGACGGCTGACACTGATGCAGGCTGCTGACAAACGCCCAGGCGCCAGGGCGCAATTCCTAGTGGCCGTGGCAACCTGGCACCTGGGGTTTGTCGAGCCCTGCATTAAGGTAAGAAAACCTTCTGCCTTCAGAACCACTTTAAGGTGATTGTTGCTGTATTAGTGCACTTTCAACAGCACAATTGACCATTTGAGTCCTTGGGGTCTACCCCCCCCCCCCCTAAAAAAAAGTCTCACATACACAAAAGGATATTATTGGAGCCAATATTACTGGATCACATAGCTGCAACACCACTAATGTCCCGTATGTCATTCAAAGCAACCAGTGCAACCAGGGATGTTACATTTGTAAAAAGACCACCCTATGGAAGACATGAGTGTTTTGGTTCTTAAAGGGAACCATTTAAAAAAGACCTTTGAACTATAAATGATAATTCTATTGAACCAGGGTGAATAAAAATCAAAGATTAAAAAACAAAACAAAAAAAAAAACAGATTTTTTGATTTTTAATCAAATTTATTTTAATAAAATGCATTTGGAGTAAAAGCTAGTTTTCTATTTAAGATATGTTAAAAATGTAGTTTGTTCAGCATGAAATGGAGCTTTTATGTAGCATGAGGTTGTATATTCTGCAATATTTAAATTTTTTGGTAAACTCATTCAATGAATCCAAGCTCTGCAAGCTGAGATAACAGGCACTACATTGATGGATTCACACAATGTCAAAGTAACCATGAGATAAAACAAAGTTCAGGAATACTTCTTTATCCCGTTGGTTTGTAAATCTATGTACACTACAAACTGTATGATTTAATTGGTTCTGATATCGCTGTTTTACTAACCTGACAGTTTATTATTCTAAATAGGAAACCTTCATTTTGTTTGCAAATATTAAAGATTCTAACTACCAACGAGAATAAGTCCTTACATTTAAAGAGCACCTGTCATTTTAGATTAATCATGGCAGCACATGTTAGTGGGTATCCAATCAGCTGCTGCCGCCACATCCCTCACCTTGTTGTGTCACTACCGCATCACCAGCCGTCCCATTAAAGTGAATGGGACTGTCGGTGAGTCAACAGCCGGTCAGAGGAAGGAGCCGCAGCGGGACAGAGATGACAGTTGTGGGACAGAGATGACAGTTGAGCTTTAAAAATTATGATTTAAATCAGATCCACCCTGTGCTGAACACAAGAGGCAACAGACTAAATGTGGACCTCAGATTTCTAAAGCCCCGTACACACGAGAGGACTTATGTCCGACAGACCTCCAAAGGAGTTCCGCCGGAGTTCCGACGGAGTTCTGGCGGACTTTTCGACCGGACGGACTTGGACACACACCATCACACCAAACTCCGACGGAGTCGAACGTGATGACGTACGACTGGATTCGAATAAGGAAGTTCATAGCCAGTAGCCAATAGCTGCCCTAGCGTCGGTTTTAGTCCGTCGGAGTAGCATACACACGAGCGGATTTTTCGAAGGGGACCGGGTCCGGCGGAGTTCCGTCGGGAAAATTTGAAGCATGCTTCATTTCTAAAGTCCGTCAGACTTTTGCGAAGCTAAAGTCCGTTGCAGCCCACACACGATCGGATAGTCTGACGGACTCGGTCTGACGGACTTTGGATGTTGAAAAGTCCGCTCGTGTGTACGGGGCTTTACTCATTAATACCGTATTTATCGACGTATAACACGCACCCTATGTTTAGGAAGGAATTTTAAGGAAAAAAACTTTTAGGAGTGAAGTTTAAGGAAAAAAACTTACATTTAAATGCCCATCAATGCAGCCTTATCAGTGTCCATCTGCAGCCTTGTCTATCAATGCAGCCTTATCAGTGTCCATCTGCAGCCTTGTCTATCAATGCAGCCTTATCAGTGTCCATCTGCAGCCTTGTCTATCATTGCAGCCTTGCCCAGTGTCCATCTCAAGCCTTGCCCAGTCTCTTTGCAGCATTGTCAGTCTCTTTGCAGGATTGCCCTGATTTAAATTTGGCGGTGATCTCCACTGACTGTGAGCAGAGAGGAGCGAGCGGAGCCGAGATACACAAAGCCAAGTGTACTTCGGCTAGACTCGGCTCTGCTCACAGTCTGCGAGAGGAGCCGAGTCTAGCCGAAGTACACCCGGCTTTCTGCATGTCAGCGGCGCTCACTCCTCTCGCAATCAGTGGAGGTGGGCGTGACTGTGAGAGGAGCCGAGTAAAGCCTAGTGTACTTTGGCTTTGTGTATCTCGGCTCCGCTTGCTCCTTTCCTCACAATCAGTGGGGGATCGGCGAGGATCGGTGTATAACACGCACCCACAATTTTACCCTGATTTTAAGGGGGAAAAAAGTGTGTGTTATACACCGATAAATACGGTATATATGGCCATTCTCACCTCAGTGACTTATTACCCCACATGTGTGTTTTTTCTATGATTTATTCAGCTTTTCTGGAAGTGGGTTCATTTTAAAAAAAAAAAAACATTTTTGGATGTGCTGCTAAAAGCGGAGTGCCACTCGTTTGCAAGTTTATTAAAAGTCAGCAGCTATAAAAAGTCTAGCTGCTGATTTTTAATAAACAGACACTCACCTGTTCCACGGTCCATCAATGCGGCCACCCGAAGCCTCTCTCCTCTCCCTCTCCGCCGGCATTGCAAGTGTGGGCACCTGGCTGTGACACATTGCAACTTCACAGCCAGGTGTGCACTGCGTATGCACGAGTCACGCTGCGCTCTCTTAGTGGCCAGGCAATCTTCTGGGATCTGTGAAGTCCAAGAAGATTGCATAGAGGGAGGGGAAGAGGAGGAGTCGCCTAGGGAGAAGGGGGAGTTGCCTAGACGGAGAGGCGATGAGAACAGGAAGAGCGAGCTGGGTACCTGTCAAAACTAGGTACCCGCCCCCCAAAGGAATGCTTAAAGCAGAAGTTCCACTTATGGGTGGAACTCCACTTTAAGGCTCGGTTCACACCTTTGCATTTTTTGGTGCTCTTCGCTTTTTTGCAGAAATGCACAACAGTCCATTTGACATGGTTTCCTATAGGACGCGTTCACATCTATGCAATTTTGGAAACGGTCAGAGTGAGTGCTGCCGCCACTGGGGAGCTACAGTTCATTGAGGGAACCATGGATGCCAACATGTACTGTGACATACTGAAGCAGAGCATGATCCCCTCCCTTCAGAGACTGGGCCGCAGGGTAGTATTCCAACATGATAACGACCCCAAACACACCTCCAAGATGACCACTGCCTTGTTAAAGAAGCTGAGGGTAAAGGTGATGGACTGGCCAAGCATTTCCCCAGACCTAAACCCTATTGAGCATCTGTGGGGTATCCTCAAATGGAAGGTGGAGGAGCGCAAGGTCTCTAACATCCACCAGCTCCGTGATGTCATCATGGAGGAGGGGAAGAGGACTCCAGTGGCAACCTGTGAAGCTCTGGTGAATTCCATGCCCAACAGGGTTAATGAAGTGCTGGAAAATAATGCTGACCTCACAAAATATTGATGCTTTGGACACAATTTGGACATTTTCACTTAGAGGTGTACTCACTTTTGTTGCCAGCAGTTTAGACATTAATGGCTGTGTGTTGAGTTATTTTGAGGGGATAGCAAATTTACACTGTTATACAAGCTGTACACTCACTACTTTACATTGTAGCAAAGTGTAATTTCTTCAGTGTTGTCACATGAAAAGATAGAATAAAATATTTACAAAAATGGGAGGGGTGTACTCACTTTTGTGAGATACTGTATATATATATATATATATATATATATATATATATATATATATTTTTTTTTTTTTGTCTTGTTGAATGGTTAGATCTCATCTGTTGGTCCATGTCCCCATTGATGGAATTTTACCCCCTCTATTTGTCCTAATGACTACTATCAACAGAGCTGACACTGATGGAGAACCCAAAGTAGCATTAAACCTTCCTATTTTTTATATTTGAAAGTATTCACTTACACCATGGAAACCTAGAACATATTTTGTGAACATTTCCCCGATCTCTTAATTTTTTTTCTTGTCCCTTCTTCCTTACGGATCTATGCTGCTAGCTTTAACTTCAGGTTGGACAGGAAGCAGAAACTGTAAAGGTTCCATGACCACTTGTGTGAGCAGTGATTGGTTATAGCACCTTGCCCCGCCCTTTCAGATTTACACAGTGTCGGGGCAAGGTCATCTAGAGCCCGGGGTAAACATGCCAAGTTATGATCCCCGCCACCCCAGATGCATGGGTATTATGTGAAAGCAAAATCCCCTCCCCCTTCCAGAAAAAACAATCTGCATGCTTACCCCTAAGCATAAATTCCCCCTCTTCCCAGTACAAATCCACTCCCCTGCTAAAATCCCCCCTTCCAGCACAAATCCCCCATCCTCCCCAGTTTAAATATTCTCATTCCACATATGCTCCGAGTACAACCCCCCCCCAAAAAAATCCCCCCTTACTGACACAAACCCTCTACCCCTCTAATTTTCCCTCCGAGCACAAATCCCCCCCTCCTAATCCCCGCCAGCACGAATTCCCTCCCCCAATCCTCTATCCTAGCACAACTCCCCCCACAATTTTCCCCTCCTAGCACAAATGCCCCCCAAACATACCTATTAGCACAAATCCCCCTCCTGAAAACTTTTTGCCCTCCTAGAACAAATCACCTCCCCTCCTACTATAATATCTTTTCTAGAGCAAACCCCCAAAATTGCCCCTCCTAGCACAAATCCTCTTCCCCCCATCCCTCCTATCAACACAATTTCACCCCAAATCACCACTCCTAGCATGCCTCCCTAAACTTCCCCTCCTAGAACAGTTCTTTCTTCCTTTCTCTCCCCAAATTCCCCCTCCCAAAACAAATCCCCTCCCTCCAATCTCCTTGTGGTGCCCCTGCCCCTCACATGATACCACAGTCCCCAGGGCAGCCACCCCACCCCTTGTGCCAGCCCTGGCTTTATATACAGCCCCTCTTCCATTATGATAAAACAGTGCATGCTTGCCCCATCCGCTCTACATAGTCACAATCCCCCATTGATAAAACAGAGCATGAGTGCCCTTTCTCAGGTTAAAATGAACACAACTTAGATACTTCACATTATAGTGGCTCTAAAAGTTTTTTTACCCTAATAAATTCTCTGCATTAAAGTGGTTGTAAAATCAGAAGTTATTTTTTAACTTTAATGCATTCTATGCATTAAGATAAAACATGTTTAGTGCCATACTGCCAACACACATGCGCAGGTTAGGGTGGCTCCTTGAGAACCTAGAAGGTGTTGGAGCCACCCTAAAGATGGAAATGGAGTACAGAGAAACTTCAAAGACAGAATGTTCACAAGTGACAGGCTGCAGACTGAAAGCAAAGAAAAGTCCTGCCGTATTCTGGCTGCTCTATATAACATTGAGGGTAAATAACAGGTAAAGGCACACAGATATCTGCACTCACCCCTGTGATGACAGCCGTGTCCCCGCACTCCACAAGAAGGAAAACCAAGCCCAGGAGAAACGGCAGACAGGTCAGTTTTCTCATAATAATGAAGGCGTGGCCGGAGGTGATATCCGCGGGGGAGGTCAAGGCTTGCTCAGGAGAGGAGCGGACGGAGGAGCAGATGAAGAAGTAGAAGGAGATCACCGGACTGGAGCCGTGTAACGTCTGTCTCTGGCTGCCTCTCTCCGGACTCCGGAGCCGTTATAAAGCTCCGCTCACCCTCACCGACCTCCATGACTCACCCGGAGATAAAGAGGAGCACAAAGATGCGCAACGGCCGCCAATCACAGGGAGGGAGACCGGCGGGCCCGCCCACAAGCGGACTGCACTTATTCTGCTCTCTGCTTTGGTCCAGCAAGATTACTGGGAAAGTGTGGTCACCTAAGATGTGATGGGAATGAAAATATAACACAGGGGGGGGGGGGGGGGGGGTTAATTCACTTTTTATGGGCTCACCAATGCATATGCAGAATTGAAATTACATATGCATATTGTTACCATACTGGAAGAAAAACTGCCATTGTGTGTGTGTATATATATATATATATATATATATATATATATATATATATATATATATTTTTTTTTTTACACTGTTAATTGCAAACCTGACATGGTAATCATATAAAAAAAAGTATATAATGAATGTAAACCCTAAATAATAATATAATAAAATGTCGTGAAAAAAAATGTAAACAGATACGCACAGGGACACATGCATTTTACAATCTATAGATTTATACCCAGTAAAGTAATTCCTATACCCATTTTAGTAATAGTAAATATGTATTTACTATTATAGAATTACTGTATAGAAACCTGTCATGACAATAATAAAAATGTATGCATGTGTGTGTATATATACACATAAATATATATATTATTATTATTAATATGATTATTATTAATACAGTGTTAAATGTAAACCTTTCATGGCATGAAAAAGTAAAAAAAAATGAAATAGATACTTACAGGGGCACATGCATTTTACAATGTCAGGTCTATACCCTGGAAAGTAATGTCCTTGGTGTATATACATACAAATACACATGTACAGTACATACACCAATATATATATATATATATATATATATATATATATATATATATATATATATATATAGTGTGTGTGTTTGCATATTCGTTTTAACTATTTACCAAAATGATGGAGCAGGATGTGTTTTTTTTTTTACATAACTGTGTCTCCAGATCATTTTCATTCCAATCAAGCCTTCAGTGGCTTAGTTTTCTGTTCTCTTCAATACATTCCTCATGTAAGGATAATGCCAGCTAGAATGTGGTGGCATTTTTTTTTTTGTCTGTTAAATCCCATGTGATCTTTAAGAGCTGACTTTTTGTATGAAATTTTAGGGCAGAAATTGAAATGATAACACGTACGCAGTCAGTTATATAGTTATTCTGGTTAAAAAAAAAAAGACTCAAGTCCAATCAGTGCAACCCACAGAGAGGAAAAAAAAACACAAATCAAAAACCTCCATATACACAATTCTATACCCACAGTTGATCCCGAGGACGGCAAAGTAAACCCCAATAAAGAATGATCCAACTTGTTCAACAGGGGAGGGAGGGGATTTCTTTCGGATCCACCAAGAGGCAATTGGAAATTCCCTGGATCAACTTTGCCTATAAATGTTAGCATCCAGCTATATTTTGTGCATTTTTTTAAAACATTTTTTTAAAACTTTTAGTGAATGAAATGCAAATTTTTTTTTGATGGTAAAATACAGTGCCTTGCAAAAGTATTCACCCCCTTTGCATTTTTTTGTGTTTTGTTGCCTCACAACCTGGAATTAACATGGATTGTTTGAGGATTTGCCTTATTTAATTTACAGAACATGCCCACAACTTTGAAGATGTTTTTTTTTATTGTGAAGCAAACAACAAATAGGACAAAATAATAGAAAAAGTCAATGTGCATAACTATTCACCCCCTTAAGTCAATACTTTGTAGAGCCACCTTTTGTAGCTATCACAGCTCTAAGTCACTTTGGATAAGTCTCTATGAGTTGCCACATCTTACCACTGGGATTTCTGCCCATTCCTCCTTGAAAAACTGCTCCAGCTCCTTCAAGTTGGATGGTTTGCGCTTGTGAACAGCAATCTTTATTTCTGACCACAGATTTTCTATCAGATTGAGGTCTGGGCTTTGACTAGGCCCTTCCAACACATTTACATATTTTCCCTTAAACCACTCAAGTGTTGCTTTAGCAGTGTCCCGCTGGAAGGTGAACCTCCGTCCTAGCCTCAAATCACACACAGAGTAGTACAAGTTTTGTTCAAGAATATCCTTGTATTTAGCACCATCCATCTTTCCCTCAACTCTGACCAGTTTCCCAGTCCCGACTGCTGAAAAACATCCCCAATGTTGCTGCCACCACCATGTTTCACAGTGGGGATGGTGTTCTTTGGGTGATGTGTTGGGTTTGCGCCAGACATAGCGTTTTCTTTGATGGGCAAAAAGTTAAATTTTTGTCTCATCAGACCAGAGCACCTTCCTCTATACATTCTCGGAGTCTCCCACGTGGTTTTTCGCAAACTCAAAATGTGCCATTTTGTTTTTTTGCTGAAAGTAATGTCTTTCTTCTGGCCACTCTGCCATGAAGCTCAACTCTATGGAAAGTACAGCTTATTGTTGTCCTATGTACAGATTCTCCAGTCTCTGCTGTGGAACTCTGCAGATCCTTCAGGATTACCTCAGGTCTCTGTGCTGATCTCTCTCTGATTAATGCCATCCTTGCCCGTTCCATGAGTTTTGGTGTGCGGCCATCTCTTGGCAGGTTTGCTGTTGTGCCATGTTCTTTCCATTTGGTTATGATAGATTTGATGGTGCTCCTAGGGATCATCAAAGATTTGGATATTTTTTTTTATAACCTAACCCTGACTTGTACTTTTCAACAATATTGTCCCTTACTTGTTTGGAGAGTTCCTTGGTCTTCATGGCAGTGTTTGGCTAGTGGTGCCTCTTGCTTAGGTGTTGCAGCCTCTGGGGCCTTTCAAAAAGGTGTGTATATGTAATGACAGATCATGTGACACTTAGATTGCACACAGGTTGACATCATTTCACTAATTATGTGACTTCTGAAGGTAATTGGTTACACCAGAGATTTTTATGGGCTTCATAACAAAGGGGGTGAATACATACGCACGTGCCAATTTCCATTTTTCTATTTCTGAAAAATAGATTTATGTATATATTTTTCTAATTTTACTTCACCAACTTAGACTATTGTGTTCTGATCCATCACATATAATTCAGATAAAAAAAAAAAAACATTGAACTAAAGGCTGTAATGTAACAAAATAGGTAAAAAGCCAAGGGGGTGAATACTTTTGCAAGGCACTGTATAGACACTAAAACTTTTAGTAAATTAAATAATAATTTTTTGATGGTAAATCACATCAAATTAGGCCCCGTTATGAATATTATACTGAATTGACCCAAAAGTAGCTTCAGTTTCTGTATATGAGCATGTCCACCAATAATGATGAAGAGGAAGCAGATTAGCAACAGCAATCACTCTAGACTGTTATTGTTAAGTATAAGCTTTAGTTGTAACACTGAAATATAAAACAATATGATCTTTAGGCGGCCATGTTTGATTTTATCAGTTGGTTGATATTGCAGCAGTTGCATTTCTGAGGTCATGGTTATTCTATAGCAGGCATTCTCAAACAGGGCTCCTTCAGAGGTTGCTAGGAGTCGCTTGAACAAAAAGCACTGGTAACGTCTCACAACAAGATAGTATCTTGACACCGTAGCACTAAAGGATTCCAGAGAAACAATTCAAACAGCCTTGAATATCTACTGTACATTGGCATAACAGCTGATGCATTTTGGGGGCATGCCCCCTTCTTCAGGGCAACCCTGGTCTGGGCTCACCATAGTTTCATAGTTAGTTAGGTTGAATAAAGACACCAGTCCATCCAGTTCAACCTGAGTAAGTGTCTACAATTGTCCCTATCCCTGTACATTGCACACTCACATTGGTCCCTATCCTCAAGGAGCCCACAATCCAAGGTCCCCATTCATATACTGGGGCCAATTTTGGACAGAAGCCAGAAGCCAATGAACCTACCTGCATGTCTTTGTATTGTACCATCTACTCTTATATATAGAAACTTTTGTCTCAGGGGAGGGGAGGGCGAAGGAGAGAGGGATCAGAAAAGAAGCTTGCTCAACCCAAAGGTTAAACTCCAAAGCTCTGTAAAAAAAATTGTAAAAAACCAAATCAACCTTTAGGCTCGGTTCACACTGCCGGGAATTGGCATCCAACTTGTGAGACTCCAAGTTGCGTGAAATGTGAAATCCCATGTTAGTCAATAAGAGTTGTCTTGATTAGCACTGCTGAAGTTGCTCCAACTTTAGAAAAGGTTCCTGTACTACATTAAGCTGACTTCTATCTGACTTTTGCCCATAGAGTTTAAAGGAAGTCGCCTCCAAGTCAGATCCTCATCTATATTGATGTGATTTGGATCTGACATTACAAGAAGATTACCCAGGCATTCCCTGTGGTGTAGCCCCTTCTTCCCTTCAAAGTCGCATCCAGTTGCATCAAAGTAGTACTCAAATCTCATCAAGTAACTAGCAAATCAACAGGAAGTCGCACTGTAAGTCGCATGACTTTCAGGTCACAATAGAGTGAACTGAGCCTTAAGTTGTATATACACTATATTCCCAAAAAGCCCAGTCTTAGTCTGTAGGGTTCAGTATTGAGTTGGCCCACTCTTTGCAGCTATAACAGCTTCAACTCTTCTGGGAAGGCTGTGCACAAGGTTTAGGAGTGTGTCTATGGGAATGTTTGACCAATCTTCCAGAAGCGCTTTTGTGGGGTCAGGCACTGATATGGACGAGAAGGCACTGGCTCGCAGTCTCCAATCTAATTGATCCGAAAGGTGTTCTTTTGGGTCGAGGTCCCCAAACTCGCTCATCCATGTCTTTATGGACTTTGCTTTGTGCACTGGTGCGCAGTCATGTTGAAACAGGAAGGGACCATCTCCAAACTGTTCCCACAAAGTTGGGAGCATGAAATTGTCCAAAATATCTTGGTATGCTGATGCCTTTATGCCCTGTACACACGGTCAGACATTCCGACGACAAAATCTGTCAGATTTTTTCAGACGGATTTTGGCCCAAACTTGTCTGGTATACACACGGTCGCACAGTTGTCGGAAAATCTGATCATTCAGAACACAGTGATGTAGAACACGTACGACGGAACTATAAAGAGCACAGTAGCCAATAGCTTTCGTCTCGTAATTTATTCTGAGCATGCATGGCACTTTGTCCGTCGGAATTATCTACACACTATCGGAATGTAAACGATTGGAATGTAAATGATTGGATTTTGTTGTCGGAAAATTTTAGTTCCTGCTCTCAAACTTGTGTGTTGGAAATTCCAATGGAAAAAGTTCTATGAAGCCTACACACGATCGGATTTTCCGACAACAAGATCCAATCGCACATTTTCCGTCGAAAAGTGCGACCAGGGATAAGAGTTTCCTTCACTGGAGCTAAAGGGCCAAGCTCAACCCGTGAAACCCTCCCTGGTTCCAGCACTAGTGATGGCCGAACGGTTCGCCCGGCGGTCGTTTCGCGGCGAATTTCCGACTTTCGCCGTCCGCGGGTTCGAACGCCTTTTTCCGTCGTTCGCCCCGGCGGACTTACGTGTTTAATGTATACAAGAACTTTAACCTTTCGTGACACGTTTATCATGTGTTACAGGACAACCAATTGAGACATGACAGCTCATGGACACTTGGACATTCCCCCTAACCTATAAATACACCCGATCCGGTGGCCATTTTACATTCTTTCTTCTGTCACTGTAGGGAAAGGATCCTGTGTGGAGTAGGGACAGAGAAAACGCTAGCTATTTGGTACACAAAAGTTCTTTTCAGGACTGGTATAGGTGTTAGGTCAGCAGCCTGAGTTTCTTTTGTCAGTTTAGATAAAGGGACAGAGCGCTGTATGCTGCTATTTTAGGGACAGCTCAGCCAGATTAGTCTTTCTTCATCATCATCATCATCATCATCATTAGCTGTTACTATCAGGTCCACAAAAGAGCTGTTCCAGCTAATCGTTCCAGCCTACTCTTTTTTGCCAATTTGTATAGGGACAGGCAGGAAGCAGTGTGTCAGGCAGTGAGGATAATTTTAAAGACTTGCTGTTACTATTAGTTCCACAAAGGTTCTTTTCAGGACTGGTATCAGTGGTACGGTAATAGGCTTGTACACGTATAATATTCTTTCTTCCAAATATAGAAAGAATATTATACTTGACTGCTGCCCTTCTGCTGCAGTCTGCTAATCATTCACAACTCACTTGTTCCACAAAGCTCTTTATCAGGACTGGTAACTTGGTCTGTCTAGGGTGCTACGGTACATAGGCTTGGGTGCGGTACAGTCTGCTGTTCTGTAAGGACCGCTATCGGTCCACAATACATAGGGTTGCCGTGCACTACTGCTGACCGCTGCCCTATACTGCAGCAGTCCTTCAGCGGTATAGGGACTGACGCACAGTCTGCTAAACACTAATACACAACCTGCTTGGTCCACAAAAGTTCTTATAAGGACTGGTAACTTGGTATAGGGTGCTACGGTACATAGGCCTGAGTGCAGTACAGTCTGCTGTTCTGTAAGGACCGCTATCGGTCCACAATACATAGGGTTGCCGTGCACTACTGCTGACCGCTGCCCTATACTGCAGCAGTCCTTCATTGGTATAGGGACTGACGTACAGTCTGCTAATCACTAACACACAACCTGCTTGGTCCACAAAAGTTCTTATAAGGACTGGTAACTTGGTATAGGGTGCTACGGTACATAGGCCTGAGTGCAGTACAGTCTGCTGTTCTGTAAGGACCGCTATCGGTCCACAATACATAGGGTTGCCGTGCACTACTGCTGACCGCTGCCCTATACTGCAGCAGTCCTTCATTGGTATAGGGACTGACGTACAGTCTGCTAATCACTAACACACAACCTGCTTGGTCCACAAAAGTTCTTATAAGGACTGGTAACTTGGTATAGGGTGCTACGGTACATAGGCCTGAGTGCGTTACAGTCTGCTGTTCTGTAAGGACCGCTATCGGTCCACAATACATAGGGTTGCCGTGCACTACTGCTGACCGCTGCCCTATACTGCAGCAGTCCTTCAGCGGTATAGGGACTGACGCACAGTCTGCTAAACACTAACACACAACCTGCTTGGTCCACAAAAGTTTTTATAAGGACTGGTAACTTGGTATAGGGTGCTACGGTACATAGGCCTGAGTGCAGTACAGTCTGCTGTTCTGTAAGGACCGCTATCGGTCCACAATACATAGGGTTGCCGTGCACTACTGCTGACCGCTGCCCTATACTGCAGCAGTCCTTCATTGGTATAGGGACTGACGTACAGTCTGCTAATCACTAACACACAACCTGCTTGGTCCACAAAAGTTCTTATAAGGACTGGTAACTTGGTATAGGGTGCTACGGTACATAGGCCTGAGTGCGTTACAGTCTGCTGTTCTGTAAGGACCGCTATCGGTCCACAATACATAGGGTTGCCGTGCACTACTGCTGACCGCTGCCCTATACTGCAGCAGTCCTTCATTGGTATAGGGACTGACGTACAGTCTGCTAATCACTAACACACAACCTGCTTGTTCCACAAAAGTTCTTATAAGGACTGGTAACTTGGTATAGGGTGCTACGGTACATAGGCTTGAGTGCGGTACAGTCTGCTGTTCTGTAAGGACCGCTATCGGTCCACAATAGATAGGGTTGACGTGCACCACTGCTGACCGCTGCCCTATACTGCAGCAGTCCTTCAGCGGTATAGGGACTGACGTACAGTCTGCTAAACACTAATACACAACCTGCTTGGTCCACAAAAGTTCTTATAAGGACTGGTAACTTGGTATAGGGTGCTACGGTACATAGGCTTGAGTGCGGTACAGTCTGCTGTTCTGTAAGGACCGCTATCGGTCCACAATAGATAGGGTTGACGTGCACCACTGCTGACCGCTGCCCTATACTGCAGCAGTCCTTCAGCGGTATAGGGACTGACGTACAGTCTGCTAAACACTAATACACAACCTGCTTGGTCCACAAAAGTTCTTATAAGGACTGGTAACTTGGTATAGGGTGCTACGGTACATAGGCTTGAGTGCGGTACAGTCTGCTGTTCTGTAAGGACCGCTATCGGTCCACAATAGATAGGGTTGACGTGCACCACTGCTGACCGCTGCCCTATACTGCAGCAGTCCTTCAGCGGTATAGGGACTGACGTACAGTCTGCTAAACACTAATACACAACCTGCTTGGTCCACAAAAGTTCTTATAAGGACTGGTAACTTGGTATAGGGTGCTACGGTACATAGGCTTGAGTGCGGTACAGTCTGCTGTTCTGTAAGGACCGCTATCGGTCCACAATAGATAGGGTTGACGTGCACCACTGCTGACCGCTCACCTATACTGCAGCAGTCCTTCAGCGGTATAGGGACTGACGTACAGTCTGCTAATCACTAACACACAACCTGCTTGTTCCACAAAAGTTCTTATAAGGACTGGTAACTTGGTATAGGGTGCTACGGTACATAGGCTTGAGTGCGGTACAGTCTGCTGTTCTGTAAGGACCGCTATCGGTCCACAATAGATAGGGTTGACGTGCACCACTGCTGACCGCTGCCCTATACTGCAGCAGTCCTTCAGCGGTATAGGGACTGACGTACAGTCTGCTAAACACTAATACACAACCTGCTTGGTCCACAAAAGTTCTTATAAGGACTGGTAACTTGGTATAGGGTGCTACGGTACATAGGCTTGAGTGCGGTACAGTCTGCTGTTCTGTAAGGACCGCTATCGGTCCACAATAGATAGGGTTGACGTGCACCACTGCTGACCGCTGCCCTATACTGCAGCAGTCCTTCAGCGGTATAGGGACTGACGTACAGTCTGCTAAACACTAATACACAACCTGCTTGGTCCACAAAAGTTCTTATAAGGACTGGTAACTTGGTATAGGGTGCTACGGTACATAGGCTTGAGTGCGGTACAGTCTGCTGTTCTGTAAGGACCGCTATCGGTCCACAATAGATAGGGTTGACGTGCACCACTGCTGACCGCTGCCCTATACTGCAGCAGTCCTTCAGCGGTATAGGGACTGACGTACAGTCTGCTAAACACTAATACACAACCTGCTTGGTCCACAAAAGTTCTTATAAGGACTGGTAACTTGGTATAGGGTGCTACGGTACATAGGCTTGAGTGCGGTACAGTCTGCTGTTCTGTAAGGACCGCTATCGGTCCACAATAGATAGGGTTGACGTGCACCACTGCTGACCGCTGCCCTATACTGCAGCAGTCCTTCAGCGGTATAGGGACTGACGTACAGTCTGCTAAACACTAATACACAACCTGCTTGGTCCACAAAAGTTCTTATAAGGACTGGTAACTTGGTATAGGGTGCTACGGTACATAGGCTTGAGTGCGGTACAGTCTGCTGTTCTGTAAGGACCGCTATCGGTCCACAATAGATAGGGTTGACGTGCACCACTGCTGACCGCTGCCCTATACTGCAGCAGTCCTTCAGCGGTATAGGGACTGACGTACAGTCTGCTAAACACTAATACACAACCTGCTTGGTCCACAAAAGTTCTTATAAGGACTGGTAACTTGGTATAGGGTGCTACGGTACATAGGCTTGAGTGCGGTACAGTCTGCTGTTCTGTAAGGACCGCTATCGGTCCACAATAGATAGGGTTGACGTGCACCACTGCTGACCGCTCACCTATACTGCAGCAGTCCTTCAGCGGTATAGGGACTAAGAGTTTTGTCACAGGGTCATTTAAAAAATGACATGCAGAGGAAGAGGCAGGCCCTTCCGCAGGGGTGGTAGGGGTAGGGCAGGAGCAACAGGCTTGAGCCAAAGTGGGAAGTTGCAGAAGGTGCGTTCAATTACTTTAAAGGATGCACCAGACTTGGTTGAGTGGCTCGCTCAGCCTTACTCTTCTGCACCCTCCTCATCCTCTCGATCTGCACCCTCTTCTTCACTCTCTGCTATGTGCACCCCCAAAGACACTACCACCAACAACACGACCACCACCACCACCACCACATACCTTCCGCTTGAGTCACTGGAATTATTTTCCGATCCATATCAAGAGGACATTTCTGATGCGCAGCCACTCTTGGTATTGGATCAGGAAGAGGAGGTAGCAACAAGCGCTACTCAGCAGTCTGACGCCAGTACCCAGATCAGCCCAAGGAGGAGGTTGGTCCCCGGTGTTGCTGCCTACTCTACTTATAGCGGTGGGGAAGGTGACGTTGATGATGACGTGTCTAGTGATGTCACGTGGGTGCCCACAAGAGAGGAAGAGGAGGGGAGTTCAGAGGGAGATATGGACCAGCAGATAGGGAGGAGAAGCAGCAATGACTTACATTGCACAGCAGGGACAAAGCAGACTGCAAATGTATCAGGAGCGAGTCATCGACCATGTACGGTCACATCTGGCGCTCCCAGGACACCGGCACATGGCTCCGCAGTGTGGGCTTTTTTTAACGTGTCCGCTGCTGACAATAGCGTTGCCATCTGCAATCTTTGCAGTCAACGCGTTAGTCGCGGTAAGCCCAATACTCACCTAGGGACGACCGCCTTAAGAAGGCACATGAGCAGCCATCACCGAGCCCAGTGGGAGCAACGGAACACACAAAGCCACACTGCAGGCTCTCACCGTCCAGCCTCGTCTTCTACTTCTCCTTCTCCTCTCTCCTCACAATTGTCCTCCACTCCACCTTCCATCACGCCAAGCTCACATTTTTCTGCAAAAAGGCAGGCTTCCGTGGGCCTAATGTTTGAGCGTAAAAAAATGATGACGCCGGATAACCCTCTTGCCCAACGGTTGGCGGCTGGCTTGTCAGAACTCATAGCCCGCCAACTACTGCCATATAAACTGGTGGACTCGGAGGCCTTTCGCAAATTTGTGGCCATTGGAACACCACAATGGAAGGTCCCAGGAAGGAAGTATTTCTCAGAGAAGGGCATCCCAGAGCTATATGGCCATGTTCAGCGGCAAGTGAATGTATCTCTGGCACACAGTGTCGGTGCCAAGATACATCTGACCACAGACACGTGGTCTAGCAAACACGGGCAGGGAAGGTATATCAGTTTTACTGCCCACTGGGTGAACCTTCTGACGGCCGTCAAGCATGTAACCCGTGGCACCCGTGTAGATTTGGTTTTACCGCCACGGATTGCATGCAGGCCTGACTCTTCTTCTCCTCCTCCTACTCCATCCTCCTCCCTCTCCTCCTCAGCTGCCTCCTCCTTTTCCGCTGCTAGCGTCTCTTCCACTGCACCGCCCAAGCTCCCCAGAACCTATTCCACATGCCAGGTGAGACGTTGCCATGCCGTGCTGCGTCTGTTGTGCCTGGAAGCAAAGAGCCACACTGGCCCGGCACTCCTTTCAGCTTTGCGTTCACAGGCAGATGAGTGGCTAACACCGCTCAATTTGACAGTTGGTAAAGTGGTGTGTGACAACGGTGCCAATCTGCTTAGCGCATTGAAACAGGGCAAAATCACGCACGTGCCGTGCATGGCACACGTCTTAAACTTGGTCGTGCAGCGATTCCTTGTCAAATACCCTGGGGTCCAGGACATCTTGCGGCAGGCAAGGAAAATCTCGGCCCATTTCAGAAGATCTTACACGGCCATGGCTCGCCTTGCTGACATTCAGCGGCGACACCATCTGCCGGTCAGACGTCTTATTTGCGATTGCCCGACGCGATGGAACTCAACCTTCTATATGCTTGATAGGCTGCTCCAGCAGAAACGTGCAGTTAACGTCTACCTGTATGAACTCTGCGAAAGAAACGGTTCTGGGGAGCTGGGTTTTTTTTCACCGCGCCAGTGGCTGCTCATGCGCGACACATGCAGACTTCTGCGGCCATTTGAGGAGATCACCAAACTGGTCAGTCGCAGCCATGGCGCCATCAGTGACATGGTACCTTATGCCTTCTTTCTGGAGCGTGCATTGCGTCGTGTCATTGATCAGGCTGTGGAGGAGCAGGAGCGGGAAGATGAGGAAGTCGCAATGCTGGATGAATTCCCAGGGGGGGCTACTCTATCTGAGACAAGTCAACAACAGGAGTCTGATGAGGAGTCAGAGGAGGATGGTGCCGGGGCGGATGAGCAGGAGCAAGAAGAGCATGCTTTAAACCTTTCTGGGATCCCTGTTGTGCGAGGATGGGGAGAGGAGAATGAAGAGGACGACATTATCCTGGATGATGAGCAGGAGCCAGGCCACCACACCGCTTCCACTTTAGTGCAAATGGGGGCCTTCATGCTCCAGTGTTTTAATAGGGACCCCCGTATAAAAAGCATGAGGGTCAAGGACCAGTACTGGGTGGCAACGTACTTAGACCCCCGGTACAAACACAAAATGGCGGAAATGTTACCGCCGTCGCAGAGGGCTGTCAGAATGCAGCACTTCCAGGCCTTGCTTCGAGAAATGCTGCATTCTGCTTTTGCGTGCGCTGGCAGAGGAGCAATTCCCACTCCCAGAGAAGGATTTGCGGGTACCAATCCAACAGCGCCTGCAAGAAGAGGCCGGTTTGAAGATGTGTTGGTGACTTCGGATATGAGGTCATTCTTTCAGCCGACCCATCGACAGGTGTCATCCGGATCCAGCATCAGGGAACGCCTAGACCGTCAGGTGTCCGACTACATTGGGTTAACGGCCGATGTGGACGCTCTGAGGAGTGATGAACCCCTAGACTACTGGGTGGGCAGGCTTGACCTCTGGCCAGAGCTTGCCCAATTTGCAATCGAACTGTTGGCTTGCCCCTCATCCAGTGTCCTGTCCGAAAGGACGTTCAGCGCAGCAGGGGGGATTGTGACCGATAAGCGTACTCGCCTAGCTCACCACAGTGTTAACTACCTCACATTTCTAAAAATGAATGAGGCATGGATCTCGGAGGAATTCAACACATGTGATCAGTAGACCATGTATATGTCTATAAACAATTTTTGGAATCAAGCACACAGACCTTCTTAATTCATTTGGCTCACTTCCCTGACCCAAAAAAGCACACCGTACTATATGCCCCTACCCTCCTCTTTGAAGAGGTTGAGCGGTGTCATATTTCTACTGGGGCTGCTTATTATGAGGGGTTCCCACCATCCCTGTGCTGTGCTGACTTCCTCCTGGGTGTTCTTATTATGAGGGGCTCCCACCATCCCTGTGCTGTGCTGACTTCCTCCTGGGGGTTCTTATTATGAGGGGATCACACCATCCCTGTGCTGTGCTGACTTCCTCCTGGGGCTGCTTACGGTGCTGCTGTCAGCGCTGTATGTCACGGAGCTGCTGTCAGCGCTGTATGTCACGGAGCTGCTGTCAGCGCTGTATGTCACGGAGCTGCTGTCAGCGCTGTATGTCACGGAGCTGCTGTCAGCGCTGTATGTCACGGAGCTGCTGTCAGCGCTGTATGTCACGGAGCTGCTGTCAGCGCTGTATGTCACGGAGCTGCTGTCAGCGCTGTATGTCACGGAGCTGCTGTCAGCGCTGTATGTCACGGAGCTGCTGTCAGCGCTGTATGTCACGGAGCTGCTGTCAGCGCTGTATGTCACGGTGCTGCTGTCAGCGCTGTATGTCACGGAGCTGCTGTCAGCGCTGTATGTCACGGAGCTGCTGTCAGTGCTGTATGTCACGGAGCTGCTGTCAGCGCTGTATGTCACGGAGCTGCTGTCAGCGCTGTATGTCACGGAGCTGCTGTCAGCGCTGTATGTCACGGTGCTGCTGTCAGCGCTGTATGTCACGGAGCTGCTGTCAGCGCTGTATGTCACGGAGCTGCTGTCAGCGCTGTATGTCACGGAGCTGCTGTCAGCGCTGTATGTCACGGAGCTGCTGTCAGCGCTGTATGTCACGGAGCTGCTGTCAGCGCTGTATGTCACGGTGCTGATGTCAGTGCTCTGTATTACGGTGCTGCTGTCAGTGCTCTGTATCTCCTGCACCCTCTTGTTTGCCTACCCTGGTCCCTGACCTTCCCTCTCCTCCATTGCCTTCATTAGCTCCATAGTCCTGAATTGTCAGAACAATTTCCCAAATAAAAAAAAAATGCTTGTAGTTATCGATCCCAAATTCACCTCATACATGTATTATGCTATTGTCCAGGTGGTGGGACTACGTGCTACCCCCTAATAATTACCCCGTGGCCGCAAATTCGACCTAAAGGTTTGCGAAATTCGCCTCCCATTGAAGTCAATGGAGCCCGCGGCGAACGGTCGTTTTCGCGAACGTTTGTGTCCGTTCGCGTTTCGCGTTCGCGAAACGTCCCGTCGGAAGTTCGTCCATCACTATCCAGCACCAATGTCACTTGTTAAAGAATTGGAACCAGTGATTACCACTATAAAGGAACATTACACTAATGATGAGCATAACAAGGCATTCTTTCCTCTGACAACCAATGTATCATAACAGGGCATTTTTTTCACTTGTCATTGTATCCTTATCTCCACTTTATCCTCCAAAAAATGATGGCTATAGATACACTCTTATGCCGCGTACACACGATCAAACATTCCAACAATGAAATCCTGGGATTTATTTCCGACAGATGTTGGTTCAAGCATGTCTTACATACACACGGTCGCACAAAGTTGTCGTAAATTCCAATTTCCAAGAACGCGGTGACTTACACGTATGATGAGCCGAGAAAAATGAAGTTCAATAGCCAGTGCGGCTCTTCTGCTTAATTCTGAACATGCGTGGAATTTTGTTGCTTCGGAATTGTCTACACACAATGGATTTTGTTGTTGGAAAATTTGAGAACCAGCTCTCAAATTTTTGTTGTCGGAAATTTTGACAAAAAATGTTCGATGGAGTCTACACACGGTCGGAATTTCCTACAACAAGCTCCCATCCAACATTTGTTGTCGGAAAATCCGATCATGTGTGTACGCGGCATTAATCTTATGCCCCGTACACATAGTCGGAAATTCTGATGTAAACGGTCTGATTGGATTTTCCGACAATATATATATATATATGGGCTCTATTGGACTTTTTCCATCGGAGATTCCAACAGAAAAAATTTAAGAGCAGGATCTGAAATTTTCCGACAAAAAAATCAGATTGGACTTTGTCCATTCATTTCTAGAGAATTCTGATCGGAAACAGTGCCACGCATGCTCAGATCAAATTACGAGACCAAAGCTATTGGCTAGTAGCCTCAACGTAGTCCTGTCTTAATGAACGAACGTCATCACGTTCCGATCGATCGGATTTTCCGACAACTTTGTCCGACCGTGTGTATGCAACACCAGTTTTATTTTGTGGTCGGAATGTCTGACCGTGTGTATGGGGGCTTAGCTTTTATAGAACTAAAGTCCATATGAAAGCTTAGGATTCAAGGGACCGCACAAGGAAACTTGGATTCATTGGAAGACTAAATAGGTACTTTTACCTACCAAGTGGATTGTTAGTATATTGTAATGGCATTTAAAAAAAAGATTTGGATAGAGTGTAGAGGGTCTAGAACAGTGTTTCTAAACTTCAGTAATCAAGGCGCCCCAACAGGTCATGTTTTCAGGCTTCCCATTAGTTTGCACAGGTGTTTCAATCGGTTTTACTGCCTTAGGCCGCGTACACACGGGCGGATTGTCTGCCCAACTAAGTTCGTCAGACAATCCGACAGACAGTCCGTCCAAACTTTTGAATGAACGGACTTGCCCACACACGGCACTTTTTGAGCGGACTAATACAGCGGACTAAGTCCGCCATACAATCCGCTCAACTTTTGAAATGAACGGACTCGCCCATACACGCGGAGGAAAGTCCGCTCATTTCGAGCGCGTCTCCAGGTAGGCGGGGCCCGCGAAGGAGACGTCGCGGGCCCCGCCGCCTGGTATGGACTTAAAGGGGAACCCCAACGCCGAAAAAAATCGGTGTGGGGGTGCCCCCCAAGTCCACAACAGACCCTTGTCCGAGCACGCTACCCGGCCGGCCAGGAAAGGGGGGCGAACGAGCGCCCCCCCCCCCTCCTGAGCTGTACCAGGCCGCGTGCCCTCAACATGGGGGGTGCCTTGGGGAAGGGGAGGCCACACGTCCCCCCCACCCCAAAGCACCTTGTCCCCATGTTGATGAGGACAAGGGCCTCTTCCCGACAACCCTGGCCGTTGGTTGTCGGGGTCTGTGGGCGGGGGGCTTATCGGAATCCGGGAGCCCCCTTTAACAGCCATTTCATCTGAGGGAAATCCTGAAAACATGACCTGTTGGGGCGCCTGGAGGACTGGAGTTGAGAAACGCTGATCTATAACACCTGTCAAGTTTGTATTGCTGTTTGTGTCCATCAGGGAGATTCATACTCTCTGTTGGTCCTGTTTACTCTTTTTGTGACTGGCCGGAGCCGCGATACCTGGAAGTTACTCCGGGATAGATGGCGGCGATGGAAGAGAAGAACGAGGGTCGCTTCGGGGGCTTCCATCTCAGTTAAGTTATTCATAATGAGCTAGTATGCTATGCATACTAGCTCATTATGCCTTTGCCTTACAGGGTGTGTTTTTTTTTTTTTTTCCTGCCTTTACTTCCTCTTTAAGCTAGGTACACACGGGACGAAAATTGTCCAAAAACTGTAGTTTCGGAAGTTACTGACCACAGTTACTGGATGTTACTGTCCTTTGACAAATAATAATTTGGCCATTTGAAAAAAAACTGTTCCCTAACGTTAATCCCAAACAGTGAACATAAACAGGCATTGCTTTTTACTGCCTTTACCTTTTAATTTAGAGCTATTCTGAGTGTACCTAGTTAAAAAGAGATCATTTTAAAGACAGATCATTTGGAATGAACAATCCTAAACCCTTGAGCATGGGTACACTTGGGAACCCTAAAGCCCCGTACACATGAGAGGACTTATGTCCGACAGACTTCCGAAGGAGTTCCGTCGGAGTTCTGCCGGAGTTCCGACAGAGTTCTGACGGACTTTTCGGCTGAGCGGACTTGGCCACACACAATCAAACTAAACTCCGACGGATTCGAACGTGATGACGTACGACTGGATTCGAATAAGGAAGTTCATAGCCAGTAGCCAATAGCTGCCCTAGCGTCGGTTTTAGTCCGTCAGAATAGCATACACACGTGCAAATTTTTCGAAGGGACCGGGTCCGGCGGAGTTCCTTCGGAAAAATTTGAAGCATGTTCCATATTCTAAAGTCCTTCGGACTTTGGCGAGTCAAAAGTCTGTTGCAGCCCACACACAATCGAATAGTCTGACAGAATCAGTCCGTCGGACTTTGGATGTTGAAAAGTCCGCTCGTGTGTACGGGGCTTAAGCATTTCTACCATGCAAAGTGTATTTTATTCATGTCAGCCTTGTAGTTGAGTTTTATTTGACATCCAGCGCTTTTTGAATGTTATCAGTGACACATCAAGCAAACATTTTACAAATTGCACGCACTAATGTAATTACATTTGTGACGGCAACATACGGTTGAGGAAGAGCATGTACAAAGTACTTATCTATATATTCTCACAGATAAAAAAAAAAAAAAAAGGGTTTTGACGAAAAAAGGGATTAGTAATCCTTCCACTTATAAAGTATTCGATGACCATGAGATAGCTCAGAGCGGTGGTTACTAAGCACTGCCTTTTTTGGCACTCCTTGGCATAAAAAATTAAGTAAAAACAAAAAAACCTTCACTTGGTTGAGCGAAAGGTTTTCAAGGATGTGCAGTAGCTATTTTTGGCATTCGTAAACTTGTGTGGTCGTTTTATAAAATGCATTATATACAGTATATTCCAACTTTTTTCAGGTTAGTCCTAATTTGTTATGAGGATATTTTAACCAACTTGCTCTTACCTATGTGTTTAGGCAAAAAAGAATAGGTGACAGTACCGGTTCTCTCTCTGTTGTAAGCCTCTCACTCTGCATGGAGGACCAGAAACCTTTCTTCTTTAGTGCTACCCCACAGGAGCCGCTGGTTATTTGGGCCTGTTTCCCCCCCTGCTCACAGCATATACAGCCAGGCACACTGCATTTTCAGCATCCTTCCAGTTCCTTTGGTTCAAGAATCAGTCTTGGGGGGTCTATATTTGGGAACAGGAACTTGGATAGGGGAGGGGAGCATGGTATACCTTGAAACTGTAGAACTGTAGAACTTGAGGACTGCTAGGTTTCTGGCCGTTCTGTACAAAAATGTTGGCTGTATTGCACAATCTTCAGCTGCACTGTACTATCTCCTGGCTGACATTCAACTCCTGACTACACTGAACACACTTTGGCAGTACTGCACACTCCTGGCTGTCTTGCACAACTCCTGGCTGCATGCACCTGCTGGTGAGACAACCCACAGTAATTTCTCCTCTGAAAGGCAGGTTTAGGTGCCCAGAATGGGTGGACCTCCTCACACACACTCTCTGTCTCCGATCCAGGCTCTCTTTGGTAGCACCCCCCTAGCTGAAACCTTGATGTCTTTAAAAAAAAAAGTCTCTCTCTCAGCCCCAAAGGCAGAGCCCCCAGCACAGGGGTCTCCTCCAGAAGGCTGGACCTGAGAAGTCTGCGCTCTGCTGCCAGTCCTTAGAATATTTATGGGCTCTGCCTCAACCTTCTGGGCATACCTCCCCAGGGATTGGCCGGAGTTCCATAAATATTCAGGCTGCCTGTCCTGTTCTCCCTCCACTATACTTCTATAAATCTCTAAAAGACAATGGGAAGTAGCAGAACAGCAGCCAATAAGACACTGAACGGCCCCAAACAATTAATCCATGCTCCACTGTTTACAGAGGAGCTAAGTACTGTAAATTTGCTTAGCAGCCTAATCTGAACTAGGAAGGTGATGCATCTGTTTTGACTTCCTCCTAACACTCAAAGAGAGAAGCAAGGCTAATAATGCTGTATAGCTCTCAGGAAGGAGTACAACTTGCAGAAGCTACATGGCTACGTCTCATTTGCAATCTCCTCCCAGAGATCAGAAGAAAGAATTTCCCACATGTGTCTGATCTTCTCTGTGCACCACTAGACTTCTTCTCCACTGCTACTACTGCTACTACATGCTCCATCTTAACTGGGGAAACCCACCAATCAAAATTAGGAATGACAGTAAACAACTGGGGACCAGATATCTGACACACCCAAAAATTTTGGATATCAGAGGCACCTACAGCTCTTCTAAAATGAATAATTGATTAATGCCTCTAGAAAAGTATTAAACTATAATTAAATATTTTTTTGCTAGATCAACAGTTTCTGCAACATTACTGTAGAAATTGTGCTCAAAGTTACAAGTGCCTGGGGCAAGTCAAGAATTGCGTCCCTTAACCCATAGACAATTAGCACTCCCTGAGTCCTTTCCACTATACATATATATAGATATATACAGTATCTCACAAAAGTGAGTACACCCCTCACATTTGTGAAAATAATTTATTATATCTTTTCATGTGACAACACTAAAGAAATTACACTTTGCTACAATGTAAAGTAGTGAGTGTACAGCTTGTATAACAGTGTAAATTTGCTGTCCTCTCAAAATAAACCACTGACAACAAAAGTGAGTACACCCCTAAGTGAAAATGTCCAAATTGGGCCCAAAGTGTCAATATTTTGTGTGGTCACCATTATTTTCCAGCACTACCTTAACCCTCTTGGGCATGGAGTTCACCAGAGCTTCATAGGTTGCCACTGGAGTCCTCTTCCACTCCTTCATGATGACATTACGGAGCTGGTGGATGTTGGAGACCTTGTGCTCCTCCACCTTCCATTTGAAGATGCCCCACAGATGCCCAATAGGGTTTAGGTCTGGAGACATGCTTGGCCAGTCCATCACCTTTACCCTTAGCTTGTTTAGCAAGACAGTGGTCGTCTTGGAGGTGTGTTTGGCTCCCACTGCTGTCAATCACAGCCAGTGAACCAATGAAGAGAGAGAGGGGGCGGGGTCGAGCCATAACTCTGTGTGTGAATGGACACGCAAAGCCATGGCTCAGGAACAAGCCTGCTTGGGGGCGCTATTGCAAGCGGTTTGGTGTGGGGGCACTTAGCAGGAGGGAGGGGTCAAAAATGTCCTATATGGCATCATACCAGTCCTTAAAGTAGAACTTCATCCTAAAACTAAAATCCCTGCATCTACAGATATCCACGATCTAGCACTGTCCCCTCAAAATAAATCAACACATAGTCATGTCCAAACCGCTGGCAACAAAAGTAAGTGAGTACACCCCTAAGTGAAAATGTCCAAATTGGGCCCAAAGTGTCAATACTTTTGTGTGGCCACCATTATTTTCCATTACTGCCTTAACCCTCTTGAGCATGGAGGCATGGAGGTCACCTGAGCTTCACCGTGCTACAGCTCAGTTTCAGGGTCTTGGAAATCTTCTTATAGCCTAAGCCATCTTTATGTAGCACAACAATTCTTTTCAGATCCTCAGAGAGTTCTTTGCCATGAGGTATAACCTCTGGGGGAATCTAGGATGGAAAAGGATCTGGGGGTCCTAGTAGATGATAGGCTCAGCAATGGCATGCAATGCCAGGCTGCTGCTAACAAAGCAAACAGAATATCGGCATGCACTAAAAAGGGATCAACTCCAGAGATAAAACGATAATTCTCCCGCTCTACAAGACTCTGGTCTGGCCGCACCTGGAGTATGCTGTCCAGTTCTGGACACCAGTCCTCAGGAAGGATCTACTGGAAATGGAGCAAGTACAAAGAAGGGCAACAACGCTAATAAAGGGTCTGGAGGATATTCGTTATGAGGAAAGGTTGCGAGCACTGAACTTTCTCTCTCTGGAGATGAGACGCTTGAGAGGGGATATGATTTCAATTTATAAAGACCCCACAATAGTGCTAAAACTTTTTAGCGGAGGGGAGCTTAACAAGACTCGTGTCCACTCCATGTGGCCAACTGTATGTTGTGGTCGTTTAGGTGCTTATCTAATAGTCTTTTTAAACCATCGATGCTTCCCGCTGAGACCAGCACCTGTGGAAGGGAATTCCACAGACAGTGGTCTCAGCGGGGTGCATCAATGGTTTAAGAAGACTATTAGATAAGCACCTGAACGACCACAACATACAATGTAATACAGACATATAATCACACACATAGGTTAGACTTGATGGACTTGGGTCTTTTTTCAACCTCACCTACTATGTAACTATGTTGAACTTCCAGTGACCAGTATGGGAGAGAGAGCGATAACACCAAATTTAACACACCTGCTCCCCATTCACACCTGAGACCTTGTAACACTAACGGTTGTGTGTTGAGTTATTTTGAGGGGGCAGCAAATTTACTTGGTTATACAAGCTGTATACTCACTACTTTACATTGTAGCAAAGTGTCATTTCTTCAGTGTTGTCACATGAAAAAATATAATAAAATATTTACAAAAATGTGAGGGGTGTACTCACTTTTGTGAGATACTGTGTATATATATATATATATATATATATTATATATATATATTTTTTTTTTCCAGGTTTCAATATATATTTTAAAGAAACGTGATAGACGCGTTTTAGTATCTTGTTTGTTATATGCTGTCAACATCTTTTGTATATTCATGAATTGCTAATGCCCTGAATCCTATTGTTTAGCTGCACATGACAAGAATTTTTCTGTGTCCCTGGAATTATTTGTCCTTCTATCCAAGGTTTACAAATAATATTGATGACAACAGAATATGCTTGAATGAAAACCACATAAACGTCGGATCCTGTCCTTGATTTCCAGCATACCTATTATAGAATCATCAAACCACTCTTTGAAATACTTACGTAGGACATGATGTTAATGATGTTCAAGATAAAATGATCGTGTTTAACTGGTGTTATCAAACATCCATGTGAACCTGTATTATTTTTGAAGACATTTGGTGCTTTATCAATTTAATGTGGAAGGCCATAATTAAAACATTTAACTAAAAATGTTAAGTCTGAACTCCACCCTTACCTTCAGTCTGGGGATCAGATATCCACCGCAGGCTTAATCTCCTAAACGTACCTTGTAAAAGTATGGATAGGAGGCATTCTAATTGGTTGGCGCCATCACATAGGCAGCGGCGACCAATCAGAACCCACCTAGCCTGTCTTGGCAGCACTGGAGAAGAGGAGAGAAAGCCGTAGGGATTTCAAATTCCCATACCGGTAAAGTGGCTTTATGATGTGTCAGTTTGGGAGCTCGCCAGCTTCAGGTACTGTGCGATGGGGAGGGGTTCCAGTGTAAGTTCACCTTACAGATTTTCTGAAAAGGTGAACTTAAATTTTAACAGTTTAAAAAAACAGTTACATTCCCAGCACGTACTGGGAATGTAACTGTAACATTGGTTGTGATCTCAACCAAACTGTCAAACCATCAAATGGCTGGTTTCATAACGGATCACATGTGCAGCATCATGGTAGTTGGAGATCGAATAGAGACCAAGATTGAAGCTTCATTGGCTGAAAACGATAGGAGGGCTTAGTTCTGCTTTAAAAGATCTCTACTAAATAGAAGAGACAAACAGCAACTCACATGAACATAATGGAAAAAACAGTCAGCATCAGAAGCTGTAGAAAAATCAGAAAAACCCTTCTCATTTCCTGTATGAAGGTCATACATTATCATCCACCTCTTTCCACCCCAAGCTCTACTTTCACTGGCCTGCCCCTTTAACTTATTAGGTTTCACTTCAATTATTAAGGCTCAGCATTACATGTGGGTACTACATAAAGCATTCTTCTTCATGCAAATACAGCCTGCCAAGGAACACGCACTCTTCCAGACTGACATCTACCCAACAAGGCATTTTGATACTTGCATAAGTCTGCTGCTTTCATCAGAGCTGTGGGCTCTCGAGAGGAGTGGTGTGAACATACTGTATGTAGCACCCTCTAGTGTGCTACTAGTGGCAGTACAAGAAGATTTATATGGACCAGGGATAAACCTGAGCCATGGAATCTGGGTCAGGGTTACTAGAGGTCAGGACTGGATGACTCATCCTAGCAGCTCTCCGGTGTCTCCCCCTGTTTTTAGAATGTTGGAGAACATTCTAAAAGATAGCGGGTGGAAGATAGGAGTAATTGCCTTGAATATTTAGGGACCCTTACCCATTCCCCAAGAGTGAGCCTGGCAGGAGACTTATGCCGCGTACACACGATCAAACAATCCGGTGTGGGCTCCGGCGGAGTTTTTTTCCCAAAAGTCCGGCGGACTAAGAAAGTAGTTTTGCACCAAAATATATCCGCAGTCCGGTGGACAATACGGCCCTGTGTGTGCTAGTCCGCCGTACTTTTGAAATGAACGGACTTTTCCCGCACGGAGAAAAGTCTGTTCATTTTGAGCGCTGCTCCAGGTAGCCGGGACCAGCGAATGAAGCGTCGCTGCCCCATCACCTGGTATGGACGTAAAGGGGAAGCCCTACGCTGAAAAAACGGCGTGGGGGTCCCCCCCAGGTCCATATCAGACCCTTATCCGAGCACGCAACCCGGCCTGTCAGGAAAGGGGGTGGGGATGAGCGAGCGCCCCCCTCCTGAGCCGTACCAGGCCGCGTGCCCTCAAAAAGGGGGCGTGCCCAAAGCACCTTGTCCCCATGTTGATGAGGACAAGGGCCTCTTCCCGACAACCAACGGCCAGGGTTGTCGGGAAGAGGCCCTTGTCCTCATCAGCATGGGGACAGGATGCCTGTGGCCAATCATAGCTCAGGCTGTGTAGTACATGCCCCACACTATATAAGGCCTCCAGCATGGCGGCCTTGTGTAGTGTGTTGGCGTCTGTAGGAGTTAGTGGCTGTTCTCTGTGTACCTTCAACGCAGTACACACCGTCCGTTATCCACCGATTTAGCATTCTTGCTCTTCTGTAATTGAGCTTTCAGTCATCTGCAGGAGTTTGTGGGTGTTGTCTGTGTGCCCTGAGCGCAGTATACACCATTATCCCCCTATATAGCTATATTGCTCTTCTGTAATTGAGCTTTCAGCCAGCTGCAGGAGTTTGTGGGTGTTGTCTGTGTGCCCTGAGCGCAGTATATACCATTATCCACCTATATAGCTATATCGCTCTTCTGTAATTGAGCTATCAGCCATCTGCAGGAGTTTCTGGGTGTTGTCTGTGTGACCTGAGTGCAGTATACACCTTATACCACATTATCCACCTATTTTGCTCTTCTCTAATTGAGCCATCTGCCATCTGCAGGAGTTAGTTGGTGTTGTGTGCCTCCAGCACAGCACAGTATACACCGGTATATACCCTTTAATTCCTGTTGTTCTATAATAAAGGCATCTGCAGGAGTTAGTGGGTGTTGTGTGCCTCCAGCACAATATACACTACCCAATTGCTGTTTTCCCATCTCCCTTCAGGCCATTACCATGTCTGGAAGGCCAACAAGGAGAGGCAGACAGGCACGAGCCGATAAAAGAGGGCAAGCAGGCTCTGTGTCTAGAGACAACAGTGCTGGTCGTGGACGCGGTGCATCGTCATCAGCACGTGGCCATGGGACATGCTTGTCCTTATTTTTGGCAGCTGGACGTGTTGAGCCGCATCATGCCGAAGACTTGGTAGAGTGGATGACCAAGCCCTCTTCATCCTCCTCATCCTCTCTCACCCAGGCTCAGGGTACTAGCAAAGCAGCTGCCAACGCATCGTCTAACCTCGTCTCAATGTCATCATCAGTGACTCCTTCCCTAGACCCACCACGTCCTCCTGAGAAGTCCCCTGAACTCTTTGAGCACAGTGTTGGGTACATGCTCCAGGAGGATGCCCAGTGTTTTGTAGGCTCTGATGATGATACTCAGCTAAAGGAAAGCAGTAGCTGCAGCATACTGCCAGATTTGCTCCAGCGATGAAGAGGGAGGGGATGATGAGGGCACTGACTCCACGTGGGTGCCTGGTAGGAGAGAGGAGGAGGCACATCTCCAACGAGGCAGGATGCCCTCCGAGGGCCAGCTTAGGGGCAGCATACCAACTGAATTACACCGCAGAGCTCTGCGCGTTATTCTAAAAGTTCTTTGGTGTGGGCCTTTTTTGAGACGAGTGCATCAGATCGCACCGCTGCTATTTGCAACATATGTCTCAAGAGTATCTCGCGTGGCCAAAACATCAGCCGCTTGGGCACCACGTGCTTGACCAGACATATGTTGACCTGCCATGCAGCTCGTTGGCAAGCGTACCTCAAAGACCCACACCAAAGAACAAAGCGGACCTCTCCTTGCTCCTCATCAGCTGGCATCTCCAACCCCACTAGACCTTCAGTCCTCTCTGAAACCTGCGCTGAGAGGAATGAAGGTGTAGAATTAGGTGTGTCACAGCCAAGTGCTTGCGGCCACTCTGCTAGCAGTACACCCACCTGCCCCAGCTGCTGGACCATCGAAAGAAGTTCACTCCCAGCCATCCACATGCCCAGCGGTTGAATGCTAGCTTGGCTAAATTGCTAGCACTTCAACTGCTGCCTTTTCAGTTGGTAGACTCTGCCCCCTTCCGTGAGTTTGTACAATGTGCGGTTCCTCAGTGGCAGGTCCCCAAATGCCACTTTTTCTCACGGAAGGCGATTCCGGCTCTCTACCGGCATGTGGAAGGCAATGTCTTTGCCTCGCTGGACAGGACGGTCAGAGGTAAGGTGCATATTACCGCTGACTCATGGTGCAGCAGGCATGGACAGGAACGTTACCTGTCTTTCACGGCCCATTGGGTCACTCTTCTGGCAGCTGGGGAGGATGCAGGACAAGGTGCAGTAATGTTGGAGGTTGTTCCGCCACCACGTCTCCAAAATGCTACTACTGGTTGTGACACACCTCTCTCCTCCACCCCCTCCTCTTCTTCTTCCTCCATGGCCTCTTCCAGTGCTCTGTCCTCGGAAACAGCGGTGCTCCGTAGGCGTTCAAGAGGCTACGCAAGTACGCAGGAAAAATGATGCCATGCCGTGCTTGCGCTGTTTTTTCTGGGGGACAGGAGCCACACTGGGGCAGATATTTTGTCAGCTCTGCAGGGGCAGGCCGAGAGGTGGTTGACGCCACGCCAGCTTAAGCCAGGATTGGTGGTTTGCGTCAATGGCACCAACCTCCTCTCCGCCCTCCGACAGGGACAACTGACCCATGTGCCCTGTGTGGCTCACGTCCTTAACCTGGTGGTGCAGAGCTTCTTGGGCAGGTACCCGGGCTTACAGGATGTCCTGAAGCAGGCCAGGAAAGTCTGTGTGCATTTCCGCCGATCATTTAATGCCTGTGCTCGGCTGGCTGAGCTCCAAAAGGAGTTGAACCTGCCCAAGAACCCTTATATGTGACATGCCCACCAGGTGGAACTCAACGTTGGCCATGCTGCAGCGGCTGCACATGCAGCAGAGGGCCATCAATGAGTACCTGTGCGACTACGGCACCAGGTCAGGGTCAGGGGAGCTTGGTTTTTTCTCACCACGCCAGTGGGGCATGATCAGGGATACATGCACTGTCCTGTCACCGTTTGAGGCGGCCACAAGGATGGTGAGCAGCGACAGTGCATGCATCAGTGACACTGTACCTCTTGTCCACCTGTTGGAGCATACGCTGCGTGGAATAATGGACAGGGCACTTGAGGCAGAACAGAGACAGGAAGAGGAGGACTTCCTTGCCTCTCAA
The DNA here is from genome assembly GCF_037356315.1 of Lithobates pipiens. Taxonomy (NCBI): domain Eukaryota; kingdom Metazoa; phylum Chordata; class Amphibia; order Anura; family Ranidae; genus Lithobates; species Lithobates pipiens. The sequence continues at coordinate 64,468,181 of NW_027507785.1, forward strand.
GGGCCCCTTTATCCAGTGTTCCTGCTGTCCCACTCATCACACAGGAAGAGGAGGAGGAGGATAATTGTTTCAGCATGGAGGTGGAGGCTGGCACTCAGCATCAGCAGTCTTGTAGGGATGATTTACAGTCCCAAGAAACCCGTAGACTTGTACGTGGCTGGGAGGAGGTAGCTGCGGATCATGTTGTCCTTAGTGACCCAGAGGACTCCGGACCGAATGCCTCAGCTAACCTACGCTGCATGGCCTCCCTGATCCTGCAAAGCCTGCGGAAGGATCCTCGTATTCTTTGGATCAAGGAGAGGGACCATTACTGGCTGGCCATTCTCCTTGATCCATGGTACAAGGGTAAGGTTGCAGAGGATGAGACATCTCCGGGAGGCCTTGCAGAAAGGTCTGTGCAACGCGTTCCCAGAGACTGGGAGGTTACAAACTCCTGGTCCTGGACAACGTGTTGCTGAGTCATCAGTCAGAAGGAGCGGTGGAGAAGGTGGCCGTCTGACCGATGCGTTCAGACAATTTTTTAGTCTGCAGCCCCAAGGTATGATCGGTTCCACAACCATCGTCAGCGTCTGATTTACATGGTGCAGGAATACCTAGGGGCAAAGTCAGACTTGGACACCTTTCCCACCAAAAATCCTCTGGCTTACTGGGTCTTGAGGATGGATCACTGGCCAGAGCTTGCACAGTATGCAATTGAGCTACTGGCCTGTCCTGCATCCAGCGTTCTTTCGGAACGCATCTTCAGTGCTGCTGGTGGCTTTGTTACCGATCACAGGGTGCGCCTGTCCACCGACTCGGTTGATCGACTGACCTTCATAAAGATGAATCAGTCTTGGATCACCACCAGCTACCAAGCACCTGAAGCTGATGTAACCGAATATTTTTTTTTTAAAATATCACATCTCTTCAAGACTGCCTATGCTGATGCTGAGTGACTGTCCTGTTATGTTGATTGTCTATCCTCTTCCTCCTTGGAAGAACATTTTTGGTTCTGGGTGATGCCACCAGCCCAATTTTTCAGCCCCTGTTTAACAGGGGCATTTAATTACAATTTTTGAAGCAATGCTTTGCAGCAGGGCTCATTCCTGCACTACAACTAGAGTATATGGGAGAGGTTGCAGTGTTGTGGCACCAGTGCCTAAGGCCCAGTTTTTCAGCCCCTGTTTAACAGGGGCGTTTAATTACAATTTTTTAAGCAATGCTTTGCAGCAGGGCTCATTCCTGCACTACAACTAGAGTATAGGGGAGAGGTTGCAGTGTCGTGGCATGAGCACCAGTGCATAAGGCCCAATTTTTCATCCTCTGTTTAACAGGGGCATGTAATTACAATTCTTGATATAATATTTCACAGCAGGGCCCGTTCCTGTGCCCACCGAGAGTAACTGTGAGGACTTACAATGTTGTGGCAACACCAACACCTTGTTCCACCATTTCTGCAGAGCATATAGGGCAGGACCCTACTTTCAAACATCCAACTTACAAACGTCTCCTACTTGCAAACGGAAGGAGACAACAGGAAGTGAGATGAAAAAAGACGGACGGCAAAACAAATTATACAGGGGTGATAACCTTCCCCATGTTTTCCAAAAAGCTTAAAAATAGATTTTTTGACTGGAGCTACACTTTAAAAATGTACCAGTTCAAAATTACAAACAGATTCTACTTAACACAACAAACCTACACAGTCCCTGTCTTGTTTGCACCGCCTGTATACTGCTGTTCTGAGTATATAGGGCCTGGGGGCCCCACGTATTTCCTTTCTTTAATATGGGTACGGGGTTCCCCTTAATATCCATACAAGACCCAAAGGGGCTGGTAATGGGCAGAGGGGCTACCCATGCCATTTTTCTCAAATGATTTTCATCCATATTGCCGGAACCAGATATAACATTAAAACCGCAAGCAGTTTTAAATGACTTTTATTCCGTTAAATGTCATTTTGTGCAGGGACTGTTCTAAACACGGGAAACACGTGCCACTTCACAGGCATACTATAGACACCCCCCAGGCACGATATTTAAAGGAATATTTCACTTTTTATTCACTTTAATCGTCATTAAAATCAGTTCTGAAAAAACTTCAGTTTTTCAAAACATTTTAGGCATTGACCCATGTCCCCTGGGGCAGGAGCCAGGTCCCCAAATCCTTTTTAGGACAATATCTTGCATATTAGCCATTAAAATTAGCACTTTTTATTTCGAACGTTAGAGTCCCATAGACTTCAATGGGGTTCTAAAGTTCGCACAAATTTGTGGTCCGTTAGAAACTTCTGGTGCGAATCAAACCGGGGGGGATGTTCGGCTCATCCCTAGTCCCCAACCAAGCCTCCTTAAAGAACAGGGGCAATTGGACTATCTTGGAACAGTATAAACTAGCGTAGGTTCAGATATGTAAGCAAATATGTAAAAAATTGATTGATATAAAATGTTATTAATTCAAAATTAATAACACATAATGAATAGTCAAATACAGATTAAAAGCATGGTAATGATCCATGTGTATCACCAAGAAAATGATCCCCAAACGGGGTAAATCACAGTAGGTTAGTTGATCACAGATAGCATCTTGACTAGTTTTGCGGTCTAATGTTGCTGCGTCAGGAAGATATCTGTAATTTGATGGACAAGTGATCAATAACAATTAACTTGACCAGTGTGATGACGACACTTAGTACAGTAATATCAATATATATAAATATATATATATATATATATATATATATATATATATATATATATATATATATATATATATATATATATATATATATATATATATATATATATATATATATATATATATATATATATATATATATATATATGTAGAGCAGAGCTGCTTACCCAAAAACACTGGCATGCACAGGACAGAGGACGTCACCATAAGGGTGCCCTGCGGCGACTAGGGGGGACTTTCAAATCACTGGACTGGTATCTAAATAGATGGAGTAAGACAGATGGTATGAGTTGTCTGTGAGCTGGTTGGTAAGTAGGCTTGGGTTTTTTCTTGGGCATTCCCCAACTTTGTTGTTACCTGTTTTAGCCTTCCAATGCCACTTACTGCAATAGCCAGCTATAGGTGTGGGCGGTGGAAAGTTTTTTGTTATCATGTTGGTGTTTGTATTTGTCCAGCAACGCACCAACACTTTTGCAGCCATTGTGCTACTTGCTGGGTGTTTGATGTGCTCCTGCACTTTTAAACCCTTGTACACACGGTCGGAGATTCCAACGGAATGTGTCCGATCGGACCGTTTTGTCGGATATTCCGACTGTGTGTGGTCTCCATCGGACTGTTTCCGTCGGAGTATCCGATGGACCAAGCTTTCCAACTTGTTGGTAAAATTGTCTGACAAAATGCTCTGATCGGACATACTCCGATCATGTGTAGAGAATTCCGATCGGACAAAGTGCCACGCATGCTCAGATCAAATTCCTACATCAAAGCTATTGGCTACTAGCCTGAACATAGTCCCGTCGTAACGAAATAACGTCATCACGTTCTGAACGATCGGATTTTCCAATAACTTCGTCCGACCGTGTGTATACAACAGTTTCGGACAAAATCCGTCGGACAAAATCCAATGGACAAAATCAGACGGATTTGGTTGTCGGAATGTCCGACCGTGTGTACAAGGGCTTAGAAGTTGTAGGCTCTCCTTCAGTCACCTACCCTCATTTATCCATCAGAATGCATGTGCCTCCACTGTGGGGACACTCATATTTTAGTGTTAGGACCATAGAAACCAGGGTGCCATGGCGAGGCTCCGTGGCTTACGCATGTGTTTGCAAAACTCCTGTTTTTAACGCATACTGTTAGACAGGTTAATTCGGTTGTCTGCGAGCTGGTTGGTAAGTAGGCTTGGGTTTTTTCCTGGGCATTCCCCAGGCTTTATTGTTATGGGTAAACTATGTACTTGAGGGGACTGGAAGTGAAGGGATGTGACTGTGACGAGTGTGTTCAGGGAGGGAGGGATTGGTGAAGGAATGTGAATGATTGAGGAAATAATGGGACATAAGGGGGAAGGGCAAAGGGAAAGGGGAAGGGGGAAAAAAAGAGTGGAAGCAGAGAAAAAGGGGAGAAAAAGCAAGGGAAGGGATCAGAAGAATAGGGTAGATGGAAAGGGGGAGTGGTAAGAAGAGGGGTTGTGGTAAAGCATGCACAACTCTACCTAATGTAAGTGACCTAATGGGAGAAAAACAATGGCCACAGATAAATAAACAACCTGACTAACAGCTCCATTAAGAGAGGCTGCAGGGTGGTTGCAAATAGAGGGTATACCAGTAAGGTATACTTACTGTGATTTTGCAGAAGTGAGAAATTCCCGGGCCCAGCGTCCAGAGCACTATCAAGCAGGCAACAGCCTACTTTTTGTAATCCCCAACCCAGCGGCGTTTCACATGCACCAGTCGTCGCCAGCATGTGAAGTCACTGGGTCAGAGCTTTTGCAATGCGCGTGCGCAAAGGAAACGCATGCGCGCTCGTCCTGGGCACACATGCGGAAGCCCATGCCAGGACATGTGCAAGTGGAAAAGGTGGCCTCGAACAACCGGGACTCGTCTATCCACCTAGCCGCCGCATGGAAACAAATGGTGGGACGCCAATATACAAAAGCATGTCACCAGGGGGAGCAAGCAACAAAGCTCTGGGAATACAATAATGTAAACAAGAAAATGTATACAGCAATTAAAGTACAATGAAAATAAATGCGTAAGATATTACAGTACAGTAAGAGCTATGCCAAGGCAACCCTTAATAATTGTAATTGTGTCTGGATGCAGGAAGGAAATGTTAATAGCTATGCAGCAGTGGGGAACTCTGGCATTAGCAACTCCTACAGGGGGTAGTGCTACATTTGGGGGCTCGTCTTGGGATTTTCCCATGGTACCCGGCACGGCCCCTAGCAGCCGAAAATCATCAAGCCAGAGACTGTACTTTGCTGTTTAAAAATCCTTACAGGGATGATTGTGGGAAGCTGAGATTGTGTACTGCTGAACTGTGAGTGTCAAGATGGTGTTCAAGTGCCATTGTCCATAGCAACCATGGTGAGGTTGCTGCCAACCAGCTATACTGCATATGCAGTTGCCCTAACCGCAGCTGGGACAGCTACTTGCGTTACACCAGAGCCTACCTTGATTAGTGAGAACTGTGTTGTGTGCTGTTGCCCGTGGCAACCACGGCAGGCAATTGCGCCTATGGATTACAAAGTATACAGCTGTCTGGTCATGGCTTGGAAAATTGACTGTGTGTCATAACATTCTGCTAAAACCAGTAAAATGTGCATGGATGTGTCTGCTGTTACCCACATGGCAACCGGAGTAAGCCAGTGGGATCCAGAGGGATTATGTCTGTCAGCTATTCAACCACTGCTGAAATAGTAGAGTTTTTCCACATTTACAAAGCTCTAGAGCAAATGCCCTTGCAGAGTGCACAGTCTATTTGCCTTTAGTAAATCAACCCCTGTGTTTCATTCATTGTGGTAAAAATACAAGTTTTGCCAAAACACGAGTGAGAATGGGCCTCTAAAGTGGTAGTAAACCGCACCTTAAAAAAATAAAAAAATAAACTCTGCAAGACAATGGCATAATGTGCTAGTATGCATCACATACTAGCACATTCTGAAATACTTACCTTAGAACAAAGTCCACCAGTGGCATGCTGCCATCGCTGACAAGGCTTCCATGTTCATTGGTCTCCCTTCTTGGTTACATAGTTACATAGTAGGTGAGGTTGAAAAAAGTCCAATCTATGTGTGTGATTATATGTCAGTATTACATTGTATATCCCGGTATGTTGGGGTTGTTCAGGTGCTTATCTAATAGTTTTTTGAAGCCATCGATGCTCCCTGTTGAGACCAACGCCTGTGGAAGGGAATTCCACATCCTTGCCACTCTTGTAGTAAAGAACCCTCTACGCAGTTTAAGGTTAAACCTTTTTTCTTCTAAATTTAATGAGTGGCCACCTGTCTTATTAAACTCCCTTCCGTGAAAAAGTTTTATCCCTATTGTGGAGTCACCGGTATGGTATTTGCAAATTGAAATCCTATACCCTCTCAAGCGTCTCCTCTCCAGAGAGAATAAGTTCAGTGCTTGCAACCTTTCTTTATAGCTAATATCCTCCAGTCCCATTATTAGCTTTTTTGCCCTTCTCTGTACTCGCTCCATTTCCAGCACATCTTTCCTGAGTACTGGTGCACAGAACTGGACAGTATACTCCAGATGAGGCCGGACCAGAGTCTTGTAGAATGGGAGACTTATCGCTTTATCCCTGGAGTTAATCCCCTTTTTAATGCATGCCAATATTCTGTTTGCTTTGTTAGCAGCAGCTTGGCATTGCATGCCATTGCTGAGCCTATTATCTACTAGTAGTTGCCCACCCCATTAATTTGTTCAGATCTTCTTGCAAGGTTTCCACATCCTACGGAGAAGTTATTGCCCTGCTTAGCTTAGTGTGGTCCACAAATACAGAGATTGAACTGTTTACCCCATCCTCCAGGTCGTTTATGAACAAATTAAACAGGATTGGTAACAGCACAGAATCCTGGGACCCCACTACCCACCCCTGACCATTCAGAGTATTCCCCATTTATCACCACACTCTGAACTCACCCTTGTAGCCAGTTTTCAATCCATGTACTCACCCTATGGGCCATACCAACGGACCTTACTTTGTACAGTAAACGTTTACGGGGAACTGTGCAGAATCCAGATACACCACATTTACTGGCCTTCCTTTATCTAGATGGCAGCTCACCTCCTCATAGAATGTTAATAGATTGGTTTGACAAGAACGATTCTTCATGATTCCATGCTGATTACTGCTAATGATACCATTCTCATTACTAAAATCTTATATATAGTCTCTTATCATCCCCTCCAAGAGCTTGCATACTATTGATGTTAGGCTAACTGATCTGTAACCAGGGATGTATTTTGGCCCTTTTTTTAAATATTGGTGCGACATTGGCTTTTCTCCAATCAGCTGGTACCATTCCAGTCAGTAGACTGTCAGTAAAAATTAGGAACAATGGTCTGGCAATTACTTGACTGAGTTTCCTATGTACCTTTGGGTGAAAGCCATCTGGTCCTGGTGATTTATTCATGTTAAGTTTCCAAGTCTATTTCTAATTCTGTCCTCTGTTAGCCATGAGGGTGCTTCCTGTGATGTGTCATGAGGACAAACACTGCAGTTTTAGTTACTGAAGCCCCCCCCCCGATTCCCTCATTAAGACTGAGAAGAATAAATTCAATACCTTCGCCATCTCCCCGATCTTTTGTAACCAGATGTCCTTCCTCATTCTTTATGGGTCCAATATGGCCTGTCCTCCCTTTTTTACTGTTTATACTGTATACTTAAAGAATTTCTTGGGATTTTTTTTGCTCTCCTCCGCTATGTGTCTTTCATGTTCTATCTTAGCCACCCTAATAGCACCCTTAGATATCTTGTTGCATTCTTTGTAAGGTCTAAATGGTGCTGATGATCCCTCAGCCTTGTATTTTTTGAAGGCCTTCTCCTTTGCTTTTATATGCATTTTTACATTGGAGTTAAGCCATCCAGGACTTTTGTTCGCCATTTTAAATTTATTTCCCAATTGGATGCACTGCCTAATGCCCTCATCTAATATGCTCTTAACGCAAACCCATCTCTCCTCCGTGTTCTTTGTTTCTAAGATTTTATCCCAATTTATATCTTCTAGCAAGGTTTATAGTTTAGGGAAGTTGGCTCTTTTGAAATTCAGTGCCTTTGTGTTCCCCTTGTTTTTCCTATTTGTGTGATTTATACTGAAGCCAATTGACCTGTGATCACTGTTTCCTGAATAGCCCTGTATTTCCACATCCATGACCAGGTATGTATTGTTTGTAAACAATAGATCTAGTAACACCTTGTTTCTAGTTGGTGCATCTACCATCTGACCCATGAAATTGTCCTGCAAGACATTTAGGAACTGGCTAGCCTTGGACGAATGCATGGTTCCCTCTGCCCAGTCTATGTATGGATAATTAAAATCCCCCATTATGATAACACTTCCCATCCTTGCTGCTAATTCAAATTGTGATAGGAGGTCTGTCTCCATATGCTCTCTCAGGTTAGCAAACCTAAAAGCATACTCCCAGTATTATTTTCCCCTTAGCTTCATCCCTTTGGAGCTCTACCCATAAGGATTCCACCTCCTCCCTAGCTCCCTTATTGATGTCATCTCTCACATTTACTTGTACATTAATCTTTATATATAGGCATACCCCTCCCCCTTTTTTACCCTCTCTATCCCTGAGATAAAGGGAATACCCTTCAATGGTGCCAGCCAATCACAAGAGCTGTTGAACCAGGTCTCTGAAATTCCCACAAAATCTAAATCCTCCTCATTCAACAGTATCTCTAGTTCACATGCCACATAGTTAAGACTGGTCGCATACTGTCCTCTTATTGGGTGTTCCAAGATTGCAAATAGGACTTGTTACTATACTTACCTTGGGTTTATGTGCTTTAGTCAACCTACCACTAATGCTCTCAAATACTACCCCCTGGAATATGTTCATTGCTCACTAGCTCTACCTCTGGACCCTCCCCCCGTCGCCTAGTTTAAAAATCCCTCTAAATTTTCGTCCAGCTTCACTCCCAGCAGATCTGCACCCTCCTCATTTAGGTGCAGTCTGTCCCTTTTATAGAACTGGTGACCGACTGAGAAGTCAGCCCAGTTCTCCAGGAACCCAAACCACTCCTTACTACACCAGTTCCTCAGCCACTTGTTTACTTCACTAATCTCCCTCTGCCTTTCTGGTGTGGCTCGAGGTACTGGTAGTATTCCTAAGAATTCCTGAGAATACTACCTTGGAGGTCCTTTTCCTCAATTTGGCTCCTAAGTCCCTAAAATCGTTCTTTAGGACACTCCATTTGCCTCTTACTTTGTCATTAGTGCCAACGTACACCATGACTGCCGGGTCTTCCTCAGCCCCTCCCAGTAATCCATCCACCAGATCCGTGATGTGCCAAACCCGATCGCCCGGTAGACAGCATATAGTTTGGCGCTTCAGGTCTTTGTCACAGATTGCCCTCTCTGTCCTTCTAAGAATTGAGTCCCCTACCACCAGAATCTGACTATCCTTTCCCTTCGCTTCCCCCCACTCTTACTGGAGGAATTTTTCCCTTGGCAGCTAGGAGAGTCCCTCAGCTCCAGCAGTGCTCGTCCCTGACCGGTTCCGCCAATGTCACTCAATAGAGCGTACTTATTGGGATGCTCCAGCCCAGGAGCGGCCTCCCTGGTACTTACCCCTTTATCCTTCCTGACTGTCACCCATCTACTCGTTTCTAGTACCTGCTCCTCTTTGTCTCCACTCGCCTCTGTGCTGGTCCCTGCCGACACCTGCCAGGTATGTTCCCGGCTTTCCTTTAGTATGGAGGGTCTTCTCAGTGCTGACAGTTGCTTCCCTAGATTCAGAACCTGGGAAACAATGTGTTTACATTTTGCACAGCAGTATTTGCCCTTGATCAGATGATTAAGGAACGCATACATGCTGCAAGATGTACACCGAGTCACATCTCCACACCTGCCGGGCATCGTACAACTAGCTTCCTGACACTAATACAAGACAAGAAGTGAAGGGAAATCCCCAAATCTCTTTAAATGGACACGAATGGCAAAAAAAGTTGGCATGGGTTATAACCCACACTTACTCTATTAAGGATGAAAAATAAAAAGTTTTGCATTTAGAGACACTTTATCCGTGGTGAAGATATTAGATTGTAAACTCTTTCATGGACAGGGGATGTGAAGGTGCTACAAACACTGTCTCTACCCAGATTATACCTCCTGATGTTCTGAGGTGGTAAAGAAGAGAACCTTTTAGGAAAACCTGTGTAGGCAAAGGCCACACTCCTATCGTGTCACCAGTTACAGATACCAGATACCATGAAGATTTTGTAGCCCTATTTGTAATGACCTCCTTCAATAGTTGCACATGAATATTGATCTTCAGCTGCCAAATGGCTACATTAAAAATGCTCCAGGTTCGACTTACTTGGCGCGGAAGTCTCACAAGCATTCCCCTCAGGTGCGATTCCTGGCTCAGAATTAAGGGCATCATCAGCTGTAGTAGATTTAAAATAGAGAACAAGTTTATTGTACATGGCAATATGGGAAGGAGGGTGAGGTCTGGGTTAGGATTAGGGATGGTCCCGATGTTCGAGTCAAACGTAAGTTCGACTCGAACATCGGGTGTTCGCCTGTTTGCTGAATAGCGAACAATTTGGGGTGTTCGTGGCAAATTCGAAAGCTGCGGAACACCCTTTAAAATGGGAGAAATCAAATCAAAAGTGCTAATTTTAAAGACTTATATGCATGGTATTGTCATAAAAAGTGTTTGAGGACCCATGTCCTGCCCCAGGGGACATGCATCAATGTAAAAAAATGTTTTTTTTAGGGAGCAGTGATTTTAATAATGCATAAAGTGAAAAAATAAAAGTGTAATATTCATTTAAATTTCATACCTGGGGGGTGTCTATAGTATGCCTGTAAAGTGGCGCATGTTTCCTGTGTTTAGAACAGTCTGACAGCAAAATTACATTTCTAAAGGAAGAAAAGTACTTTAAAACTACTCGCGGCTATAATGAGTTGTCAGTCTGGCAATACATATAAAAGTTCATTGATTAAAACAGCCTGGGAATCCCCCACAGGGAAACCCCGCACCAAAATTAAAAAAAAAAAAAAATGTGTGGGGGTCCTCCAAAATTCCATGCCAAGCCCTTCAGGTCTGGTATGGATTTTAAGGGGAACCCCACGCCAAAATGTAAAAAAAATAAATAAATGGTGTGGGGTCCCCCCAAAAACCTGGCAGGCTGCAGGAAAAGAGAGGGGGACGAGAGAGCGCCCCCCCTCCTGAACCGTACCAGGCCACATGCCCTCAATATTGGGAGGGTGCTTTTGCAAAGCACCTTGTCTCCATGTTGATGGGGAGAAGGGCCTCATCCCCACAACCCTTGCCCGGTGGTTGTGGGGGTCTGAGGGCAGGGTTTATCATAATCTGGAAGCCCCCTCAGATCCCGGCCCCCGGGGTATACCCCTACCATTTCACAAAAAATGTGTGAAAATGGTAAAAAAAGACACTACACGCCTTGGGACAGGCTCTTTATTTAAAAAATAAAAAGTGTCCCACGGAGTCTTCTTCTTCTCGCACTCCGACGGACCGAAAAAGGAAAAAAGAAAAAAAGAAAAAGCAAGCCGCCTACAATCTGCCTCCATGGGAGGCCCCCGCCGTAATGACGGGGCCTCTCAGGTGACAGTTCTTTTATAATGATCTCTTCTTTTATGAGGGCGGGGCCACACTATGACATCGCCGGGTGACCCCACCCCCTCTGACACATGGGGACATCCCTATGGCTTTTCTGTAGCGTTAAAGGGGACGGGGTCACTCAGTTACATAACATTGCCCAGCCATTCAGGGCGCGCAGTCAGAAACACGCATGTGCAGTGCGCACCTGGCTGTAAAGCCACAAGATGACACAGCTGGGTGCCTAGTTTTGACTGGTACCCAGCTCCCATTTCTTGTTCTCATCGCATCTCCACCTAGGTGACTCCTCCTCTTCCCCTCCCTCTCTGCAATCCTCTGGGACTTCACAGATCCCAGAAGATTGCCTGGCCAGTGCAATTCGCGCACGCACAACACACACCTGGCTGTGAAACTATCATAGCTGGGTGCCCACACTTGCAATGCCGGCGGAGAGAAGAGGGAGAGAACCGAGGCTTCGGGCAGCCGCATCGCTGGACCCTGGGACAGGCGAGTGTGTGTTTATTAAAAGCAGCTACACTTTTTGTAATATGTGTTTAGAGGACACTTGGAGCCAGAGCACCAAGTTATCAGAAACCTTGTACGGATATTTAGGGACTCTGAAGATAGTGCTGCACTTGCCTTTTTCCAGAATGTATTTGTTTACATGGATAGAGACAAACCATTTACCACTCACAGGAGTGATTAAAACGATCACCTTTTATTGATTCATATAAAACCTTTATCCCAAAATGAAAGAAAAAGTTTGTTGTAACTGATGTGGCAGTGCTCTGCCCTGTCACTGTGAAAAAAAAAAAAAAAAATAAAAAAAAGAAGAGGTTATGACCCAGGATTCTCATCCAGGAAGGTTGAGGGGCTCCAGGGAACTTGTTCCATTTAGAGGAAACTGAATTTTCAGTTTCTTCATTGGTTGGTAAAACTTGTTTTGGGACCTGGAGTCTGAAGATCTTGTAAAGATCTGGGAGGAATGAAATCTCCAATCCTGGATCTGTGTTTTGAGGACCACCAGCACACTAATTGGATAGGTGTGTGTCTTTTAAGAGGGACCTGACTAGGGGTCTGGGTTCCACCCCAGCAGACAGGAGGTTGTTGCCCAGGAGGCAGGAGTAGACATGTGCAAAAGGAAAAAATTGTTTTGTTTAGTTTTAATTCGTTAATTAATTCATTTAGTTTAGTTATATCCGTTAAATTCGTTTTCGGATTTCGTTTTGTTTTCTACCGAATTTGAAAAATCGCTCGCATTCGAAAATATTTCAACCAAATTCGAAAATATTTCTACCGGATTCGAAATTATTTCAACATGATTCGAAATTATTTCAACCGCATTCGAAAATATTTTGCGACCCGACTTTGGGGCCACGTATCACAGGGCCACTTGTAGCTAGGAACCCCAAATGTTGTATGCAAACACAGTAGAACTAGCACTACAAAATCACCAAAGTCGGGTCGCAAAATGTCATTCTCTGCTGCAGAAAAGTGCGACTTTGGGGCCCCGTAACTCGGGGTCACTTGGAGCTAGAAATTTGAAGATGTTGTAGTGCTAATTCTACTGTGTTTGCATACCAAATTTGGGGTTAATAGCTACAAGTGGCCCCGAGATACTTGGCTCCAAATTTGAGTCGCAAAAAGTCATTTTTCTAATTTGATTCGAATTTCGTCCGAATTCGGTTGAATTCGTTAGCATTGTAATTCGGTAATTCGGATGCATCCGAATGAAAATTCGTCCGAATTTTCATTCGTAACAAAACTAAATGCACATGTCTAGTCAGGAGTGCTCTACCCCTACAGACATAACGAGGAGGTCTCCATCCAGGAGTACAGATGGGAGCCAGAGAGAAGCCCCCCCCTCCCCCAAACTCACTATGCTGATGTCTGCTGTGCCTCCTGTTCTCATTCATCCAGTTGTGTCTCACTAATACCAGAGGTGTGTTATTAGCTAGATCACTGGGTGAAAACAGTGAAAGAAAACAAAATTGATACAGCCACCACAACTAATGGATTGGTAAGCTGCAAGATATGCATTTTGGTTTTGGGTTTATTACTGCTTTAATGCTCAAGTGCCCCTCACTAACAAGTGTATTTATTTTTGTTAAACTGTTTTGAAGACATTCCATTGTAAACTCTTTCAGGGACAGTGGATATGAATATTCATATGCAGTTTGGAGTATGTTAACGATATATGAATGAGTAAAAAACTAAATTATACGAGGGCTGCACTGAAAGTAATGCAAAAGTGAGTATAACTTGCTTAGCACTTACATAGGTTGTTCAATCTTCACATGCCAGTAGAGTGACTTTTCCTCTCTTAAGTAACTCTTCTTCTTTTTCATTGCAGGTAAAAAAATGTATTCCAAGCAGAAACAACGTGCCATTATTGAGTTCTTGACAAAGGAGGGGTGCAGGCCATCCAACATCTGCAGAAGGCTACAGAATGTTTATGGAGAAGTGACACACTGGCAAGAGCATTGTGTACAGATGGATGACTTTTACAGAAGGGGAAACCAGCACTGAAGACAAACCACACAGTGGGAGACCATCAATGTTGGACAGCCTGCACCCCTCCTTCACCAAGAACTCAATGATGGCATATTGCTTCTGCTTGGAATCTATTATTTGCTTACAATGAAAAAAGATTAACTACATGGGAAGTGTTACTTTACCAACCTGTGAAAATTGAATGACCTATGTAAGTTATGTAGCACCCTCCTAGGTAGGTACTAGAAGAGAGTATCATTTTTGATCTTTCTGCTTACCAGGAAGACGGTCAGGTAAAACTTAAGAGTGCTCTCTGCCTACCAGGGAGCAGGATCTATTGGTTAGGTCTGCTCATGGTACTCATGTGCAACTCAGCTTGTTTGACTGTCCTTCCTGGTCGTGCAGCCTTGGGTGGTCGACCCGAGGGCCTAAAGAGTCAGAGAGAAGCTGAACCCAGAGGGAAGGATCTGATTCTGCCTACTGTGAGTACAGATCTGTGTATTTGGGGCCTATCAAGTGAGGGCCGCCCCCTTCAGCTAGAAGAGTCAGTGGATGGGTGTAAGTAAAGGAGATGCTAGAGAGTATCCTGAAGATAACACAGCGCATAAAGTCTGCTGCTAGTGAGAACAAGAAGACTTAATTCCTCCATACATGTGGCTGTATGATTAAAGCAGTGTGACTGCTTCCACAAATGATTCGGTGAGGTCAAGTGAGAGTTGTCCTTATCCACTGTGAATAGTTCCAGTTGGAGTATCCCACTAATCCCTTCTCCCATCCAAGTTCCAAAATAAATAACAAAAGAACCCCAAATACCCTGGACTGGTCATTGAGTAACGAGCAAGCGGGACAAGGGTGGGAGAGGTGGAAACCCTTAGCAACCAGCTGCAGGTAACTGGAGATAGGTCTTAGCCCACGTACACGGTCGGAGATTTTGCCAACCAAATCCGTCGGATTTTGCCCGTCGGATTTAGTCCGACGGATTGTGTCCAAAACTGTTGCATACACACAGTCGGACAAAGTTGTCGAAAAATCAGATCTTTCAGAACGTGATGACGTAATTTCGTTACGATGGGACTACATTCAGGCTAGAAGCCAATAGCTTTGATGTAGGAATTTGATCTGAGCATGCGTGGCACTTGGTCCGATGAAAATGCTCTACACATGAACGGATTAGGTCCGTCCGGCCCAGTTGGTCGGGAAATATTTCCAACATGTTGGAAAATTGGGTCGGACGGAATCAGTCTGATGCATACCACACACAGTCGGATTATCTGATGACACGGTCCGATAAGACTCATTCCGACAGATTCTCCGACCGTGTGTACAAGGGCTAAGATGTCAACACTCAGCAAGCCCTACGGGGAGAGTGCTACAGTTAAAAAAAAGTCATGCACACTTTTGCATTACTTCTGGTACAGCCCTCGTACATTGCTGTGAATCATAGTTTTGATGCATGTATTTTTTTTCAATTTTTTTATTTGTAGTGGCCCTTCAAACACTGCCTCTACCCAGACCATACCTCCTGACATTCTGAGACGGTAAAGAAAAGCACCTTTTAGCAAAACCTATGTAGACGAAAGACACATTCTTATCATGACTCCAGTTACACATATCATGAAATGTTTAAAGCCCTATTTGTACTGAAGTTTAATAGTTGCACGTGAATATTGATCTTCAGCTACATTAACCACTACAATACAGGGAACTTTCGTCCCCTTCCTTCCCAGCCCAATTTTCAGCTTTCATCGCTCTCGCACTTTCAATGACAATTGCGCGGCCATGCTACACTGTACCCAAATGAAATTTTTATAATTTTGTTCGCACAAATAGAGCTTTACTTTGGTGGTATTTATTCACGACTCCGTTTATTTTTTGCGTTATAAGCGCAAAAAGCGGAAATTTGGAAAAAAAACAATATTTTCTTTTTTCTATTTTAAAAGAAATCCAATAAAATCTAATTTTGTCATAAATTTAAGCCAAAATGTATTCTGCTACATGTTTTTGGTAAAAAAAATTCCGTTAAGTGTATAATAATTGGTTTGTGTGATCACGGACATATGTACGCAAAGGATCATGTACATATGTGTGCAGGTGATCACATACATATGTGTGCAGATAATCATTGGAACATGTGATTTTAGTGGGACATATGTGGGGGACATGTGTTTTTTTATTTGGGGACATGTCTTTTTATTATTTGGGGACATGTGTGTTTTGGGGACATGTGTGGTGACATGTGTATTGTGGTGACATGTGTATTTACACTGTGTGGTGATGTGTGTATTACACTAGACTGGTGATCAGTTAGTAAAAAGCTGTAAAAACAGCTCATACTCACTGATCACCAGCCGGCTGCAGCGATCTGCTTTCCTCTCCCCAGCGATGACTTCTGTGTGAGCAGAGGAGGAGCCGATTGCCTAGCAACCGGCTGTTTGTTTACATCACATGACGGCCGTGATTGGACACGGCCCTCATGTGATCAGGAGGGCCAATCACAGAGCCCTCCTGCCGATCCGAGATGCACCGTTTCCGGGTGACACGAGCACATCGGGGGTCGCGCCGCTGCGCGGGCACGCGATCCCCCTCCTTCTGAAGGACGTTCCTGAACGTCCTATCAGAAGTAGAGAGCTCCCACCCGGCCGTATATGTACATTGGCCGGGTGAGAAGTGGTTAAAGATGACCCAGATTCACTTACTTGGCTCACAGTTATGGGCGTCATATACTGTAGTAAAAAAAAAAAAGAGAAGAAGTTTTATTAGGCATAGCAATATGGGTAGGAGGGTGAGGTCTAAATCAGGATAGCCCTAAAATGCACTGGATCACAAACATAAGACTACATCATCTCTTCTAGATCTTTATCCAAGGTCTCTCGTGGTTACCTTCAAAATCACAGACTGTACTGCCGCATACCCAGAAAAACTACCCTCCACCAAATGATTTAGACCAGTGTACAAAGCAAGGTCCATAAAGACATGGATGAGCGAGTTTGGGGTGAAGGAACTTGAATGGCCTACACAGTCCTGAACTCAACCTGATAGAACACCTTTGAGATGAATTGAAGCAGAGACTGCGAGCCAGACCTTCTCATCCATATCAGTGCCTGATCTCACAAATGCGCTTCTGGAAGAATGGTCAAACATTCACATAGACACACTCCTAATCCTTGTGGGCAGCCTTCCCAGAAGAGTTGAAGCTGTTACAGCTGCAAAGGGTGGGCCAACTCAATAATAAACACTACAGACTAATGCCGCGTACACACGATCGGAGTTCTCGTCAGAAAAAGCTCTGATAATTTTCTCAACGGAATTCCGATGGAATTTGTCTCAAGCTCTCTTGCCTACACACGGTCACATCAAATTCCGATCATTTATAACGCGGTGACGTACAACATTTACGACGTGACTAGAAAAAGGAAGTTCAATAGCCAGTAGCCAATAGCTTCTGTCTCGTAGTTGAATCTGAGCATGCGTGATTTTTGGCGTGTCGGAATTGCATACACACGATCGGAATTACCGATAGAAAGTTTTTCCGTCGGGAAAATTGAGAACATGCTATACATTTTTGGCTGGTGGAAATTTGGACAGCTAAATTCCGATGGAGCATACACACTGTCGCATTTTCCGATGAAAAGCTCTCATCTGTCTTTTTCTGGCCGGAATTACGATCGTGTGTACGCGGCATAAGACTGGGATGCCATTAAAGTTCATGTTGTGTGTAAAGGCAGGTGTCCCAATACTTTTAAATAATATATTGTATGTAAACTTCTGGAGCCTATACATCAAAACGGTTCTGCTTATGTAGAGATAAGTATGGAGCTTAAACCCACAGCATATCATCAGCAAGTGTCCATAATAAAAATAAAAAAAAAAGTCCATCATATATAAATAAATTCAAATTCAAATGTAAATGGTTGCACTACTTTCACAATTGATTTTTTGATATTTGAATTTATTTATGATGGACATTTTTTTGATTTTTATTATGAACACTTTTGAATACGTTTTATTGTTCTTTGCGCTACTGTGATTGTGTAGATTGATACTACATTGTTTTTCACCTTTTTGTTTAATTATTTGTATTTAAAGTAGCAACACGTTTATTTTGTTCAATAGTGCAGTGCTTATATCAGAATATCATCAACAAGACCAAATACAACACTTACCTGAACAGTATCCCCACTTCTGATCCTTATTAAAGTCAGCTGTTGTAGCGCACCAGAAGCGAGTACTAGAGATTCCATCATTAGTACAGTCTGAATACCACTTGTCGTTATACTTAAATGGGAAGACGCAGGGTTGACCATCAGAATTTCCACCTACAGCAGAGATCACTGTGCAAAAAATATAACAGAGTTACTTGTCAAGGGAAAATATTCCGAAGTCCTTCTCTATAAAAATAATGATACAAAAATGTATTAAGGAAGAGTAAGGCCGCGTACACACGGGCGGACTGTATGGACTACTTAGTCCGCCGAAACACATTTCAGCGGACAATCCGCTCGTGTGTGGGCTTCAGCGGACTTTTTCAGCGTGCAGTCCGGAGTACTAAGTATTTCGGAATTTCCGTAATTCTGTCCGTCGTACTTTGGTTTCAGCGGACAATCCGCTCGTGAGTAGGCTAGTTCGACGGACTAAGAATGGCGCATGCCCAGAAAGGATTTACACGGCGGAAGGTTGCATTGCTGTGTATTGGACTTCCTATTTCTAGTCCCGTCGTACGTGCTGTACACGTCATCGCGCAAGCTTTCGACGGACTGTTTGTGCATCCGTGTGTGGTCAAGTCCGTTCATTCGAAAGTATGACGGACTGTCCGTCGGATTGTATGACGGACTAAGTAGGCCATACAGTCCGCCCGTGTGTACGCGGCCTAAGATGAGTGATAATGGAAGGAATCCCTTATTAACTATCAGACTTTTTTTGAAGTAGAAGAATCATGACTGCTGAGAAGTATAGGCTTAGCCGACCATTACGCAATTATATACCATTTTCATCACTCCTCAAGGGCAAAGTTTTATTTGATTAATCAGCATATTATAAGCCATCATCTTTAATAAACCAAAGCTTAAAGTGCCAGATTTTTCAAAAGTGAGCATTCCCTACTGCGCATGGGCAGCCCCTAATGTGCATATATCCAATGGAGGGGAGGGCACATATCACGGACATCTGTGTGCAAATAATCATTGGGACATGTGATTTTAGTGAGACATATGTGGGGAACAGGTGTTTATTATTTGGGGACATGTGTGTGTTTACATCGTGTGGTGACACTAGGTTGGTGATCAGTGAGTAAAAAGCTGTAAGAAACAGTTTATACTCACTGATCACCAGCCGGCTGCAGAGATCCCCTCTCCTCTCCTCACCAACAACTTCTGTATGAGGAGAGGTGAGCCTATTGCCTAGCAACCAGCTCTGTGTTTACATTACACAGCCATCATGTGATCAGGAGGGCCAATCACAGAGCCCTCCTGCCAGAGTTGCGCCGTGTCTGGGTGACACAAGTGCATCTGGATCGCGCCGCAGCGTGGGCACGTGCACGAGCAAACCCCCTCCTTCTGAGGGATGTTCCTGAACGTCTACTCAGAAGGAGAAAGCGCCTGCCCGGCCGTTTATGTACATTGACCAGGTGGGAAGTAGTTACCCACTTACACCCCCTTCCTGCCCAAGCCATTTTTCAGCTTTCAGCGCTGTCGCACTTTGAATGAAAATTGCGCGGCCATGCTACACTGTACCCAAACTACATTTTTATCATTTTCTTCACACAAATAGAGCTTTCTACGGGGCAGCAAACAATAGACCCTGCTGGCCTTCTTTTTTGTTATGCATTGTGTTTTGGCTATAGAGCCTCACTTAGCCCTAGTGAGTGGGTAGGTTATTGGAGGTTTCATTTGACACCTCACTATTTATAATCATACTAATCATACTCTTCTAAAAAAAGAAAAACCCTCATTGGAATCCATGCGTCCAGCGCCCTGCATGTATATTAGGGGCCGGACGCATGGATTAGGATGGAGGCGCCCCTGCGCCTTGTATGGACAGGCCGCCACTGCACTCTAAGCCCCTGTACATACGGTCAGAGATTCTACCAACCAAATCCCTCGGATTTTGTCCGTCAGATTTAGTCTGACGGATTGTGTCCGAAACTGTTGCATACACACGGTCGGACTAAGTTGTTGAAAAATCCGATCTTTCAGAACGCGGTGACGTAATTTCGTTACGATGGGACTACATTCAGGCTAGTAGCCAATAGCTTTGATGTAGGAATTTGATCTGAGCATGCGTGGCACTTGGTCCGATCAAAATTCTCTACACATGATCGGATTACATCCGACCAGCCCAGTTGGTCGGGAAATATTTCCAACATGTTGGAAAATTGGGTCCGATGCATACCACACACAGTCGGATTATCTGACGACACGGTCCGATAAGACGCATTCCGACGGATTCTCCGACCGTGTGTATGCGGCATAAGGATGTGAAAACCGGACAATGAAAAAGCAAAAAATAGGATAAGATAGGATCTTATGCTGGCACGCAGATACCTATTCCTTAAACAGAACCATAAATAATATCTATAGGGGCTAGGGCCATATATTTCACATCTATTCTGTTATTGAGATAAGTATGGAGCTTTGCTAAACCATCAGCATATCATCAGCAACACCAAACACAACACTTACAATTACGTGTACAGTATCCCCACTTCTTATCCTTTTCGTAATCCGATGTTGTAGCGCACCAGAGACGTCCTTCAGAGCTGTCATCACTGGTACAGTCTGGATACCACTTGGACTTATACTTAAATGGGAAGACACAGGGCTCACCTTTAGCTGTTCCACCTACAGCATATATCACTGTGGAAAAGAAGTGTAACAGTTACCTAGCAAGGGAAAATAATATGTAGAAGCTCTTCTCTATAACTATAATGGATACAAACATTTAACAAGGAAAAGTAAAAAGATTAATAATGTAAGGAATCACATATTAACCATTAGACCTTTTAAGACTCTATGCAATGTGCAAACAAAAAAAAAAAAAGAAAAGAAATCACAGCAAACAAAAACAAACGTTTTTTCTTTAAATTCCAATGCATTTTCTTCTGATATACTTCATCTTTTGTCACTCAAAATACATACATATGCCTGCATAAAAATCTTACAAATTAAAACTGTATTGTTTAGTAGGTGACCAGTCCTTAGCTGGGGTGGCTGCATTGATTTCAGGCTTGTTTTCCTTTATTTTCAACTGGTAGTTCTGGCAGTAACAAACTCTGTCTTAGCCCTTGTACACATGGTCGGAGAATCCGTCAGAATGTGTCCTATCGGACCGTGTTGTCGGATAATCCGACTGTGTGTGGTATGCATCGGACTGTTTCCGTCGGAATATCCGTCAGACCAAAATTTTCCAACTTGCTGGAAATATTTTCCGACAAATTGGTCCGATAGGACATACTCCGGTCATGTGTAGAGAATTCCGATCGGACAAAGTGCCACGCATGCTCAGATCAAATTCCTACACAAAAGCTATTGGCTACTAGCCTGAACGTAGTCCCGTCGTAACGAAATTACGTCATCACGTTCTGAAAGATCGGATTTTTCTACAACTTTGTCCGACTGTGTGTATGCAACAGTTTCGGACAAGATCCGACGGACAAAATCCGACGGATTTGGTTGTCGGAATCTCCGACCGTGTGTACAAGGGCTTAGGGTGGCTGCACTCACTTTTCCACTATCCATGTGTAGCAAGTAGGGATGAGCCGAACACCCCCCGGTTCGGTTCGCACCAGAACTTTCGAACGGACCCCAAATTCGTACGAACGTTAGAACCCCATTGAAGTCTATGGGACTCGAACGTTCGAAATGAAAAGTGCTAATTTTAACGGCTAATATGCAAGATACTGTCCTAAAAAGGGTTTGGGGACCTGGCTCCTGCCCCAGGGGACATGGGTCAATGCCTAAAATGTTTTTAAAAATGGCTGTTTTGGCGGGAGCACTGATTTTAATGACGATTAAAGTGAAAAAAAAAAAGTGAAATATTCCTTTAAATATGGTGCCTGGGGGGTGTCTGTAGTATGCCTGTGAAGTGCCACGTGTTTCCCGTGTTTAGAACAGTCCCTGCACAAAATGACATTAAACGGAAATAACACCATTTAAAACTGCTTGCGGTTTTAATGTTATATCTGGTTCCTGCAATATGGTTGAAAATCATTGAGAAAAATGGCATGGGTAGCCCTCCCTGCCCATTACCAGCCTATTTGGGTCTTGTACGCATATTAAGGGGAACCCCGTACCCATATTAAAAAAAGGAAATGCGTGTGGCCACCAGGCCCTATATACATATATATACAGAACAGCAGTATACAGGCGGTGCAAACAAGACAGGGACTGTGTAGGTTTGTTGTGTTAAGTTGAATCTGTTTGTAATTTTCAACTGGTACATTTTTAAAGTGTAGCTCCAGTCAAAAAAACTATTTTTAAGCTTTTTGGAAAACATAGGGAAGGGTTATCACCCCTGTATAATTTGTTTTGTCGTCCATCTTTTTTCATCTCACTTGCTGTTGTCTCCTTCCGTTTGCAAGTAGGAGATGTTTGTAAATTGGATGTTTGAAAGTAGGGGCCTGCCCTATATGCTCTGCAGAAATGGCGGAACAAGGTGTTGGTTTTGCCACAACATTGTAAGCCCTCAAAGCGACTCTTGGTGGGCGCTGGAGCGCCCTGCTGTGAACAATTATATCAAGAATTGTAATTACATGCCATTGTTGAACAGTGGTAGAAAAATTGACCTTTGGTGGTTGTGGCGCTGGTGCCACAACACTATAAGTCCTCACCGTTACTCTGGGTGGGCACAGGAAGGGGCCCTCCTGTGAAATATTATATCAAGAATTGTAATTACATGTCCCTGTTAAACAGGGGCAGAAAAATTGGGCCTTAGGCACTGGTGCTGATGCCACCACACTGCAACCTCTGCCATATACCGTATATACTCGAGTATAGGCCGACCCGAATATAAGCCGAGGCCCCCAATTTACCCCCAAAAAAACTGGCAAACTTATTGACTCGTGTATAAGCCGAGGGTGAGACATGCCTGTCCATCCCTGTGTGTGTGTCCGTCCATCCATCCCTGTGTGTCCGTCCATCCCTGTGTGTCCGTCCATCCATCCCTGTGTGTGTGTGTGTCCATCCATCCATCCATCCCTGTGTGTGTGTGTCTCCATCCATCCATCCATCCATCCATCCCTGTGTGTGTGTGTCTCCATCCATCCATCCATCCCTGTGTGTGTGTGTATCCATCCATCCATCCATCCCTGTGTGTGTGTCTCCATCCATCCATCCATCCGTGTGTGTGTGTCTCCATCCGTGTGTGTGTGTGTGTGTGTGTGTGTGTGTGTGTGTGTGTGTGTGTGTGTGTGTGTGTGTCCAGCCTACCTTTGTCCCGAGCCTCCGTCCCGTGTCGTGCCTTGCCTTCGTCCCGTCCCGTCCCGTCCTGTCCCGTGCCGTGCGTTGCCTTGCCTCCGTCCCGTGCCCTCTTCGTTGGCGGCCATTGTAAAATTCAAAAGCCGCGCCTCCTCCTTCGCCTGTGATAGGCGGAACACTGAATTTCCCAGCAGCCTGTGTTCCGCCTATCACGGACGTCGTATCATCCTCGTCCGTAGTACGAGGATGAGCGGATGCCCGTGATAGGCGGAACACAGGCTGCTGGGAAATTCAGTGTTCCGCCTATCACAGGCGAAGGCGGAGCCGGAGGCGCGGCTTTTGAATCAGAATGGCCGCTGTCTGTCTGCTCGACACGCTGATCGAGCGGGCAGACAGCGATGACTCGAGTATAAGCCGAGGGGGGCACTTTCAGCCTCAAAAAAGAGGCTGAAAATCTCGGCTTATACTCGAGTATATACGGTACTCTAGTTTTAATGCAGGAATTAGCCCTGCTGCAAAGCATTGCATCAAAAATTGTAATTAAACGCCCCTGTTAAACAGGGGCAGAAAAATTGGGCCTTAGGCACTGGTGCCACCACACTGCAACCTCTCCCATATACTCTTGTTTGATTGCAGGAATTAGCCCTGCTGCAAAGCATTGCATCAAAAATTTTAATTAAACGCCCCTGTTAAACAGGGGCAGAAAAATTGGGCCTTAGGCACTGGTGCTAGTGCCACCACACTGCAACCTCTCCCATATACTCTTGTTTTATTGCAGGAATTAGCCCTGCTGCCAAGCATTGCATCAAAAATTGTACTTAAACGCCCCTGTTAAAAAGGGGCAGAAAAATTGGGCTGATGCCATCAACCGGAACCAGAAATGTTCTTCCAACATATCAGCGGAGGAGGAAGAGGATAGACAATCAACATAACAGGACAGTCACTCAGCATCAGCATAGGCAGTCTTGAAGGGATGTGATATTTCAAAAAAGATTATTCGGTTACATCAACTTCAGGTGCTTGGTAGCTGTGGGTGATCCAAGACTGATTCATCTTGATGAAGGTCAGTCGATCAACTGATTCGGTGGACAGGCGCACCCTGTGATCGGTAACAAAGCCACCAGCAGCACTGAAGGTGCGTTCCGAAAGAACGCTGGATGCAGGACAGGCCAGTAGCTCAATTGCATACTGTGCAAGCTCTGGCCAGTGATCCATCCTCAAGACCCAGTAAGCCAGAGGATTTTCGGTGGGAAAGGTGTCCAAGTCTGACCTTGCCCCTAGGTATTCCTGCACCATGTAAATCAGACGCTGGCGATGGGTGCTGGAACCGATCATACCTTGGGGCTGCGGACTAAAAAATTGTCTGAAAGCATCAGTCAGACGGCCACCTTCTCCACCGCTCCTTCTGACCGATGCCTCAGCAACACGTTGTCCAGGACCAGGAGTTTGTAACCTCCCAGTCTCTGGGAACGCGTTGCACAGACCTTTCTGCAAGGCCTCCCGGAGATGTCTCATTCTCTGCTCCCTCTGCGATGGCAAGATAAGGTCGGCAACCTTACCCTTGTACCGTGGATCAAGGAGAGTGGCCAGCCAGTAATGGTCCCTCTCCTTGATCCGAAGAATACGAGGATCCTTCCGCAGGCTTTGCAGGATCAGGGAGGCCATGCAGCGTAGGTTAGCTGAGGCATTCGGTCCGGAGTCCTCTGGGTCACTAAGGACAACATGATCCGCAGCTACCTCCTCCCAGCCACGTACAAGTCCACGTGTTTCTTGGGACTGTAAATCATCCCTACAAGACTGCTGCTGCTGCTGCTGATGCTGAGTGCCAGCCTCCACCTCCATGCTGACACAATCATCCTCCTCCTCCTCCTCATCCTCTTCCTGTGTGATGGGTGGCACAGCAGGAACACTGTCTGGATAAAGGGGGCCTTGAGAGGCAAGGAAGTCCTCCTCTTCCTGCCTCTGTTCTGCCTCAAGTGCCCTGTCCATTATTCCACGCAGCGTATGCTCCAAGAGGTGGACAAGAGGTACAGTGTCACTGATGCATGCACTGTCACTGCTCACCATCCTTGTGGCCTCCTCAAACGGTGACAGGACAGTGCATGCATCCCTGATCATGCCCCACTGGCGTGGTGAGAAAAAACCGAGCTCCCCTGACCCTGTCCTGGTGCCGTAGTCGCACAGGTACTCATTGATGGCCCTCTGAAGCCGCTGCAGCATGGCCGATGTTGAGTTCCATCTGGTGGGCATGTCACATATAAGGCGGTTCTTGGGCAGGTTCAACTCCTTTTGGAGCTCAGCCAGCCGAGCACAGGCATTAAATGATCGGCGGAAATGCACACAGACTTTCCTAGCCTGCTTCAGGACATCCTGTAAGCCGGGGTACTTGCCCAAGAACCGCTGCACCACCAGGTTAAGGACGTGAGCTACACAGGGCACATGGGTCAGTTGTTCCTGTCGGAGGGCGGAGAGGAGGTTGGTGCCATTGTCGCAAACCACCATTCCTGGCTTAAGCTGGCGTGGAGTCAACCACGTCTCGGCCTGCCCCTGCAGAGCTGACAAAACATACGCCCCAGGGTGGCTCCTGTCCCCCAAACAAACCAGCGCAAGCACGGCATGGCATCGTTTTGCCTGCGTACTTGCGTAGCCCCTGGAACACCTACGGAGCACCGCTGGTTCTGAGGACAGAGCACTGGAAGAGGCCATGGAGGAAGAAGAAGAGGAGGGGGTGGAGGAGAGAGGTGTGTCACAACCAATAGTAGCATTTTGGAGGCGTGGTGGCGGAACAACCTCCAACACTACTGCACCTTGTCCTGCATCCTTCCCAGCTGCCAGAAGAGTGACCCAATGGGCCGTGAAAGACAGGTAACATCCCTGTCCATGCCTGCTGGACCATGAGTCAGCGGTAATATGCACCTTACCGCTGACCGCCCTGTCCAGCGAGGCAAGGACATTGCCTTCCACATGCCGGTAGAGAGCCGGAATCGCCTTCCGTGAGAAAAAGTGGCATTTGGGGACCTGCCACTGAGGAACCGCACATTGTGCAAACTCACGGAAGGGGGCCGAGTCTACCAACTGAAAAGGCAGCAGTTGAAGTGCTAGCAATTTAGCCAAGCTAGCATTCAACCGCTGGGCATGTGGATGGCTGGGAGTGAACTTCTTCCGCCGGTCCAGCAGCTGGGGCAGGGACATTTGCCTGCTATAATCAGACGTGGGTGTACCGCTAGCAGAGTTCCCGGAAGCACTTGGCTGTGACACACCTAATTCTACACCTTCATTCCTCTCAGAGCAGGTTTCAGAGAGGACTGAAGGTCTAGTGGGGTTGGAGATGCCAGCTGATGAGGAGCAAGGAGAGGTCCGCTTTGTTCTTTGGTGTGGGTCTTTGAGGTACGCTTGCCAACGAGCTGCATGGCAGGTCAACATATGTCTGGTCAAGCATGTGGTGCCCAAGCGGCTGATGTTTTGGCCACGTGAGATACGCTTGAGACATATGTTGCAAATAGCAGCGGTGCGATCTGATGCACTCGTCTCAAAAAAGGCCCACACCAAAGAACTTTTAGAATAACGCGCAGAGGAAGCGCTCTGCGCAGGCGGAGCTCTGCGGTGTGATTCAGTCGGTGTGCTGCCCCTAAGCTGGCCCCCGGAGGGCATCCTGCCTCGTTGGACATGTGCCTCCTCCTCCTCCTCCTCCTCCCTCCTTCCAGGCACCCACGTGGAGTCAGTGTCCTCATCATCCCCTCCCTCTTCATCGCTGTAGCAAACCTGGCAGTATGCTGCAGCTTGTGGAACATGACTGCCAGATTGCTGTCCTTCTTGAGCATCCCCTCTCTCTGCGCTCACGCTACTGCCTTCCTCTAGCTGAGTGTCATCATCAGAGCCCACAAAACACTGGGCATCCTCCTGGAGCATGTACCCAACACTGTGCTCAAACAGTTCAGGAGACTCCTCAGGAGGACGTGGTGGGTCTAGGGAAGGAGTCACTGATAATGACATTGAGAGGAGGGAAGACGATGCGTTGGCAGCTGCTTTGCTAGTACCCTGAGACTGGGTGAGAGAGGATGAGGAGGATGAAGAGGGCTTGGTCATCCACTCTACCAAGTCGTTGGCATGTTGCGGTTCAACATGTCCAGCTGCCGAAAAGAAGGACAAGCGTGTCCCATGGCCACGTGCTGATGACAATGCACCGCGTCCACGACCAGCACTGTTGTCTCTAGACACAGAGTCTGCTTGGCCTCTTTTATCGGCTCGCGCCTGTCTGCCTCTCCTTGCTGGCCTTCCAGACATGGTAATGGCCTGAAGGGAGTTGGGTAAAAAAGCAGTTGGGTAGTGTATATTGTGCTAGAGGCACACAACACCCACTAACTCCTGCAGATGCCTTTATTATAGAACACCAGAGATAAAGGGGTATATACAGATGTATACTGTGCTGTGCTGGATGCACACACAACTTCCAATAACTCCTGCAGATGGCAAGTGGGCTCAAATAGAGAACAGCTATGTAGGTGGATATAGCGGTATGTACTGGGTACAGAGCACGCACTATCTCCTAACACTACTGACTGCAAGCTCTATTATAAAAGATAGATCACTAGCTATATAGGTGAGGTGAATATAGCGGTGTATACTGCGGTCAGGGCACGCAGACAATAACCAGAGAACACCAGAGATAAAGGGGTATATACAGATGTATACTGTGCTGTGCTGGAGGCACACACAACTTCCAATAACTCCTGCAGATGGCAAGTGGTCTCAAATAGAAAACAGCTATGTAGGTGGATATAGCGGTATGTACTGGGTACAGAGCACGCAGACAGCACCTACTATCTCCTAACACTACTGACTGCAAGCTCTATTATAAAATATAGATCACTAGCTATATAGGTGAGGTGAATATAGCGGTGTATACTGCGGTCAGGGCACGCAGACAATAACCACTACACAACAGCAAGATCGAAAATCGGCCGAAAACGATCGGTGTGTACTGTGTTGAAGGTACACAGAACACACACACTGCTTCAGACGCCAACACACTACACGAGGCCGCCCCGCTGGCGGCCTTATATAGTGTGGGGCATGCACTACACAGCCTGAGCTATGATTGGGTGCCTGTGGCCAATCATGGCTCTCCTCGCTGCTGGCGCTGCGATTGGCCAAGCATGCGGGGTCACAGTGCATGCTTGGCCAATCATGAGCCAGCAATGCACTGCGCCATCGCAGTGCATTGTGGGCCGTCAGCGCCACACGAATTTGACGCGAACGGACCAAAATGTTCGGACTTCGCCGAACGGACGAACAGCCAATGTTCGAATCGAACGTACGTTCGACTCGAACACGAAGCTCATCCCTAGTAGCAAGGTCCCGGCGCCCTAGAGGCCTAATGGTGACCTCAAGGGTTAGGGAGAGCTGACATCCTTTCTTGGAGTGGGTTAACAAGCATGGTGGGTGTGATGCAAGAAGAATGATGGGCGCCAGTCACTTTTTGAAAACAAAAGATTTATTGTCTTTTAACAGAACTGGGGTAGAGAGGGTTAGGGCCAGGACACCCTTGAGTAGATTCAATGGTAATTGTCAGACTCCGAGTCTTCTATAGATAGACAGTTATGCAGTGTAAGGCTTCCAGCCAGATAACACTTCTGTATAGGTAGTACGTTGTCTCCTATGGCATCTAATCTTGCAACAGTCACTAACGGCAGTTGTACATAACTCTTGGTAACACAGAACAGTCCTTTTACTTATCTCACAGTATCCCGCTGTATATTTTCACTCACTGAGCTCATAGTCTCTCCCTAGACTTCCGGATCCCAGTGGTCACTTTTCCACAGCTATACTCCTAAAGCATCACCCCCGCTATCCTGCTGGGTCCCTGGCTTGGCTCTTCCTAATGCTTTACCACTTCTTCACCATCCCCGGCTGGTAAGAAGACTGCTCAGGTACTTGCTTCAGCTTACTCACAGTAGTCTCCGGTAACAAGGTGGATGGTACCCTAGAGGCGACAGCTCCCCCTCTACCTCTGACCACAACTGGTTCCTCCTGCAGCTGAATCTTCTCAACTCGGTTGGACTCCAATCCTGCAGTCACAACCCTACCCTGCTTCTGTTCCTGGATAGGCCTCAGGCTTCTACCCTGTTTCCCCTAAAATAAGACCTAGTGTGATTGTTGGTGATAGCTGCAATAAAAGCCCTACCCCCCAAATAAGCCCTAGTTAAAGTCCTTGTAGGTCTTCTTTTCAGGGTAGGGCTTATTTTTGAGGAAACAGAGTAGGGCTTATTTGGGGTGTAGGGCTTATATTGCAGCCAACACCGACAATCACGCTAGGTCTTATTTTAGGGGAAACAGGGTAGCCTAGCAGCCCGGGGCGACATAACACACATCCATCCAGACAGCCATCCAGGTGTCACAGAACCCCGATCACCTGACTCCACCTAAATAAATAGGCTCTCCCAGCAGGCCAATAAGCTTAAAGAAACCCTTGCCCATTGGCTGAGACACTCCATCCATTCATATTCTGTCCTTGCTATGCCCTTGTCTAACTAATGTCACCAGCTACAATGCCACTTAGTGAAAGAAGAGAAAAGTGCAGCAATTCCAGAATTAGGGGGAAATCAGTGGATCTCCTAACAATTAACCAGGATAATTACTACCTAGCAAACTAAATTGGTTAGCAACCCTGCCTAAACACCAGGGTGCTACATCTGGATTGTCACCCAGGCTGCTTTCCTGATTAGGACTAAAAATTGTTCTTCCTTTATTCAGGGAGGAATGTTTGTGGTTTACAGAACAGTTGAGGAAAGGGGAAAGATAGTGCTGGACCTGCAGGGTTATCTTGCTATTATTGGTATCGTAAGGTATTGATGATTAAGTAAATCTTGTTCCTGGGCAGACGGCTTTTACATCCTAAAGGATCTTCACAGTCTCTTTGACTTGTAGTGTAATGTAATGAGAATTTAAATTGAAATGCTACACCAATGCTAAGAGGTCCAATTACAACTTTAGTCCATTGAAAGTCAGGAGTACAATCAGAAATACAGTGAGGGAAAAAAGTATTTGATCCCCCGCTGATTTTGTACATTTGCCCACTGACAAAGTAATGATCAGACTATAATTTTAATGGTAAGTTTATTTTAAGAGTGAGAGAAAGAACAAACAAATCCAGAAAAACGCATTTCAAAAAAGTTAAGTTTATTTGCATTTTAATGAGTGAAATAAGTATTTGATCCCCTATCAGCAAGATTTCTGGCTCCCAGGTGTCTTCTATACAGGTAACTCTTAAAGGGAGTAATCTTACCTTGTTACCTGTATAAAAGACACCTGTCCACAGAAGCAATCAATCAGATTCCAATGTCTCCACCATGGTCAAGACCAAAGAGCTGTCCAAGGAGGTCAGGAACAAGTTTGTTGACCTACACAAGGCTGGGATGGGCTACATGACCCATCGCCAGGCAGCTTGGTGGAAGGGTGACCACAGTTGGTGCAATTATTTGCCATATGGAAGAAACACAAAATACCTGTCAATCTCCCTCAGTTTGGGCTCCATGCAAGATCTCACTTCATGGAGTTTCAATGATCATGAGAATGCTGTGGAATAATCCCAGAACTACATGAAAGAATCTTGTTAATGATCTCAAGGCAGCTGGGACCATAGTCACCAACATAACAATTGGTAACACACTACGCCATGAAGGACTGAAATCCTGCAGCGGCTGCAAGGTCCCCCTGCTCAAGAAAGCAAATGTACAGGCCAGTCTCAAGTTTGCTAATGCACATCCAAATGATTCAGAGGAGAACTGAGTGAAAGTGTTGTGGGCAGATGAGACCAAAATCAAGCTCTTTGGCATCAACTCAACTCGCCGTGTTTGGAAGAGAAGGAATGCTGTCTATGACCCCAAGAACACCGTCAAACATGGAGGTGGAAACATTATGCTTTGGGGGTGTTTTTCTGCTAAGGGGACAGGACAACTTCACTGCATTACAGGAACGATGAATGGAATCATGTACCATCAAATCTTGGGTTAGAACCTCCTTCCCTCCGCAAGGGCATTGAAGATGGGTCATGGATAGGTATTCCAGCATGACAATGACCCAAAATACATGGCCAAGGCAACAAAGGAGTTTCTCAAGAAGAAGCACATTAAGGTCCTGGAGTGGCCTAGCCAGTTTTCAGACCTTAATCCCATGGAAATAATGTGGAGGCAGCTGAAGGCTTGAGTTACCAAACATCAGCTTTGAAGCCTTAATGACTTGGAGAGGATTTGAAAAGAGGTATGGGACAAAATCCCTCCAGAGATGTTTGCAAACCTGGTGGCCAACTACAAGAAACCTCTCAACTCTGATTGCTGGGTTTTGCCACCAAATACTAAGTCATCTTTTGCAAATGGTTCACATACTTACATCACTCATTAAAATGCAAATCAATTTATAACTTTTTGAAATGCGTTTTTCTAGATATTTTAGTTGTTCTGTTTCTCACTCTTAAAATAAACCTACCATTAAAATGATAGACTAATCATTTCTTTGTCAGTTGGAAAAGGTACAAAATCAGCAGGGGGGTCAAATACTTTTTTCCCTTATTGTACAGTGCCTTGCAAAAGAATTCACCCCCTTGGCTTTTTACCTATTTTGATACATTACAGCCTTTGGTTTTTTGTTTTTTTAATCTGAATTATATGTGATGGATCAGAACACAATAGTTTAAATTGGTGAAGTAAAATTAGAAAAATATATACATAAAAATATTTTTCAGAAAAAAAAAGATAAAAAAAACTGATAATTGGCATGTGCGTATGTATTTACCCCTTTTGTTATGAAGCCCATAAAAAGCTCTGGTGCAAGCAATTACCTTCAGAAATCACATAATTAGTGAAATGATGTCCACCTGCGTGCAATTTAAGTGTCACATGCTCTGTCATTACATATACACACCTTTTTGAAATGCCCCAGAGGCTGCAACACCCAAGTAAGAGGCACCACTAACCAAACACTGCCATGAAGACCAAGGAACTCTCCAAACAAGTAAGGGACAATGTTGTTGCAAAGTGCAAGCCAGAGTTAGGTTATAACAAAATATCCAAATCTTTGATGATCCCAAAGGAGCACCATCAAATCTATCGTAACCAAATGGAAAGAACATGGCACAACAGCAAACCTGCCAAGAGACGGCTGCACACCAAAACTCATGGACCGGGCAAGGAGGGAATTAATCAGAGAGGCAGCACAGAGACCTAAGGTAGCCCTGGAGGAGCTGCAGAGTTCCACAGTAGAGAATGGAGTATCTGTACATAGGATGACAATAAGCCATACGCTCCATAGAGTTGGGCTTTATGGCAGACTAGTCAGAAGAAAGCCATTATTTTAGGCAAAAAACAAAATGGTACATTTTGAGTTTGCGAAAAGGCATGTGGGAGACTCCCAAAATGTATAAAGGAAGGTGCTTCGGTCCGATTAGACTAAAATTTTACTTTTTTGCGATCAAAGAAAACGCTATGTCTGGCGGAAGCCCAACACACCACATCACCCAAAGAACACCATCCCCACAGTGAAACATGGTGGTGGCTGCATCAGTGGGGATGTTGTCAGCAGTCGGAACTGGGAAACTGGTCGGAGTTGAGGGAAAAATGAAGGGCGTTAAAGAGGAAGTAAACTCTGATGAGTTTACTTCTTTCATTCCCTGCAAAGGCAAAGCCTAATGGACTGCTATGCATCGCATAGTAGTCCATTATGTGTCACTTACCTGACACAGGAGCCAGCGAAGTCACCGCTGTCCCCTGTAGTCCGGCCCATCCATCTTCTTGGTGGGGTCTCGCAGCTCCGCCGCTGTCATTCGGCGAAGCTGCGATGACGTCACTCCCTTGCGCATGCCGACACTCGCGGCATCTTCGTCGTTGACGATGCCGCGCTCAGTGCGCCTGCACGCCACTGTCTACGGCGCATGCACTGTAGACAGCTGTGCCTGTCTTCGGGCAAATATCTCCTAAACCGTATAGGTTTAGGAGATATTTCTTGGACCTTTAATCCAGGCTTACCTGTAGGTCAAAGTGTGTTGTAAGGGTTTACAACCACATTAAATACAGGGATATTCTTGAGCAAAACCTGTACCACTCTGTGTGTGATTTGAGGCTAGGACGGAGGTTCACCTTCCAGCAGGACAAGGACCCCAAACACACTACTAAAGCAATACTTGAGTGGTTTAAGGGGAAACATGTAAGGGGGGCGTGGCTACCACGCGAGAGTATGGACGCTTAGTCTCTCTGCTACGCTCCAGCTCTGGGAATCCGCAGCAATTCGGGGACTTCTGGTACCGCTGACACCGCTCATCTTTTCACTGGACACCCAGAGATCAATACGGGATGGCCCGCAAGAGGAAACAATCGATCCAACCGAAAAGATTGCCGGACTTCTTCGCACCGGCGGGCCGCGATCCTCTCCAAAATGGCGCAGCGACCTGCGGAGCTCTCCGTTATCGGCTGGAGGCCCCAGCTCAGCCTCGTCCAGCCCAGGCACTTCCGAGGGTTCATCCCACTATTCGCCGGAGACCTCCACACCGATCGCCTGCAGCCCGGCTAAATTTAAACCCCGTCTGTCCACTGCCATTCCACAGGTAAGCACGGGGCAGGAAACACTGGATGACATAAGAGAATTGGCTGAATGCATCACTGATTTCCCTACCACTAACAAGCCGCTGTCTGACACCACTCTAAAAAGACATGCTTATTTCTCTCAGGAGTTCACTACATGCAGACATGCTACAGTGTATGAACACCTTAAAATCTGAAGTAGGGGAACTGGGTGGCAGAATAACCCATGTGGAAAAGAAAATGGGAGAATTTGCATCTTCTCATAACATCTTAGTAGACGCACATGAGGAACAGGCGGAGGACATTGTCATGCTTAAAGCTAAACTAGCAGATCTCGAGGACAGGGCAAGAAGGAACATTAAGCTGTGAGGGATCCCAGAAACGGTTCAGCCAGCACAGCTACAGGAATATGCCAGACCTCCTATCAGCATTTCTACCCTCTGCCTCGGATCTGGTCATCGACCGAATCCACCGTATCCCAAAGCTGCTGCATCTCCCTGATAACATCCTTAGAGATGTTCTCATACGCATCCATTTTTTACAAACTAAACAGTTCATGATGGCTTTCCACAAAAATACACAGCCACCAGAGAGATTCTCACATTTACTGACCTTTCCCAACATACGATGCAAATACGTAAGTCACTACTGTCCGTAACTAAAGCGCTACGTAATCATAAGATCCTATATCACTGGGGATATCCTACAAAATTAATTGTGACCCAAGATGGCAAAACCACTGTGATCGCCACACTAGAAGAAAGTCTTAAGTTCCTTAGGTCACTGGATATTATTCCGGATCAAATACAGGATCCCCCCCACACCTCAGCAAAGGTGGACACTCAAGATTTATGGCAACTGGTGTCATACAAACATAAGAGTAAATACAAGAACAAAACCTAAACTTCTGGAGTGCCCTCATTTATTCACTCACTCACCGGCACCATTGGATTCCCTTAAAACCTTGGAGCTATTAGCAGGATTTTCTATCCCCCGTTGAGAAAATGGGCAGTTATTCTGCCCCCAGATTCTCCTCAGAAACTTCCTTTTTACCTCTCTGTTTTCATTATGTGTTTTTTTTCTTTCTTCCTGTTTTTTGTACCCTACTTATCTCCTCACATTCTTGGTCTGACCTGCTAAAGACGACTCAGCTTATTCAACCAAATCATAAGAGAAACCTTTCAACTATGACCGTGGTGACCTGCGACTCCTTGAAACCCCGTCAGCTCACCCTGAGGTCCAGCTGTCAGCTTGTCAACATACGACTGTCAGAACATCTTGGTATTTTATCATAAGGTATTGCTTTTATCTTTTCCTAAACGTCCACAATGGTACGGAAAATAGTGTCCCTTAATGTTCACGGCTTAAATCACCCGACCAAAAGAGCCTCAGTCTGGAGAGAAGCAATGACACTCCAGGCGGATGTGCTGGAGAAACTGTGGAGCGGTAGGTAATTTATACCACATGATGTGGAGCTGCAAAAACTTAACCAGCTTTTGGAAAAATATATTTCACACCATCTCTAGGATCACAGGGATCTTAACACCACCTACCGCAGCTTTGGCAATTTTAAATGTAGGTATTAAAAAATCCCCCCCAGAATTCCGCATAGTGATTACTCATATCATCTTAGTAGCCAAATCACTAATTGCCAAGCACTGGAAATCCAACGAAGCCCCTAATGCATTAGAAGTGATTAAAATTACTCAGACCCATTGCGTATATGAGTCATTGCTGGCGATTAGGGGGGGACAACAAAAAATGATTTGATACCCACTGGAAGATTTGGAAAGACAGTGTTTCTCAATGAATCCATATAACTATCCAACTCTATACGTCCTTTAGACCTCACGCAGGTCAGGCCATAGCAAAAACCTGTTTCCTTCCCTTCCTTTTTTGTTTTCTTTTTCTTCTCTCTTTCCCGCTCACCTTTCTTTGTTGTTTGTTATTTGTTATTTGATACATTTTGTTCTACTGCCTACCAGCATATATATGGGATCCTATATTCTACGATATTACTGTTAACTCGTATGAGTATTGGTTAGAGAATTGCCACACTTTTGTAACGTGGGTGTTTGATAAACACTAGAACAGAGCAGTTTTGCAAGGAGGAATGGGCAAAAATCTCAGTGCTAAGATGTGGCAAGCTCATAGAGACTTATCCAAAGGTGGCTCTACAAAGTATTGACTTTAGGGGGGTGAATAGTTGTGCACATTGAGTTTTTTTTCTGTTATTTTGTCCTATTTGTTGTTTGCTTCACAATAAAAAAAAAAATCTTCAAAGCTGTGGGCATGTTCTGTAAATTAAATGATGCAACATAACACAAAAAATGGCAAGGGGGTGAATACTTTTGCAGGGAACTGTATATTCAATGCATTTCAGGGGTGCAAAAGCGCCCAAACAAGCCACCGACAAGACCTGTTCCTGTAATTCCCACAGGAAAAAAATATAATTGTAGGTCCAGTTCTCTTTTGGTTAGTTCACACTGATTGTGATTAATTTTAAAATTGTTTTCGTATTTTCAGATTTGTTTCATATATATTCCTTTAAAGGTCGAAATGCATTGGGATAGCCTGGGTGTTATTTGCAATTTTTGAAAAATGTATGTATTTGTAAATTGTTCCTGTAACCATTTCCGCATTAAGTGTTGCATATACCTTTTATCCATTGATATGCTGTAATAATATATAATATACCAGAGCCTGTATTTTAAATCTATGATGGCGAGTAAGCCTTTGAACCAATAAAACAAATATATTTTTTACAAATTTATTTCTGCTTCTTGTTGCTGCCTGAAAACCCCAAGGGGAATTTATCCTTTCATTCTCTCCAGAATATTTAGGGGTGTGCAGCTATACCTATTTTATGCACTTTCCTTCTTTCTTACATTTAGTAAATATCGGTGGTTAAACACCATTTCCCCAATTTTTGTGCATACGAGCTTGAATATGGTCTCTGGTATGTGAGGTGGGAGGGGGTGTGAGGGGGAGAGGGGAGGAGGGGGAGTGGAGGAGGGAGATGGTTGTGCGCAGTGACTGTGTAATATATTTTGTACAATTGTTATACTGTTCTTGTAAACATTGTATTCCACTTTACCCCATTGTTGTTAACCTGCTTCATCTATGATGAGTGCTTTTCAGGGGGATGAATGGACCCAGCTTATGTCCGGTTACGAGACTGATTTTGAACAAGGCGATCAGGTAGAAACTCAAATTTCTTCACTAATACGTAAATTTACACGTTTATTAGAAAAAAAGTCTGCTCTTTTTTGGCATGTGAAATCGTTTGACCGATACATCACAGAAAGTATCAATCCATACGGATTGAGGGTTCAAATTTTTCCCAATTTAGAACAAATTAGTGACGAGTGTAAGAAGGAGTGGGAAAATAATTTACAAAATTGTTCACAGACCATGATGACTATATTGATTAAAGAGTATACAAAACAAATAGCTCTCATCGATCGGGAAATTATTATCCTGGAAACACAGCTGGCACAATTCAAGTACCATACGCTGTATTTTAAGCTATATACACAATTGAAGGAACATCTTTCCTCTTACAACAAAAATATTTTACAAAATAAGGAAACGAAATTCTGAAGGGATAAAATATCCTTCTCAGAGGGTAAGGCATATAAATGGTCAACCCACACTACCACGTCATTTAGAGGGCGCCCACGAGATCGGCCTCAAAATCACAAAAGATACCACCAATCTCGATCATCCTCTCCTCAGACAAATTTAAATCCAAACCAAAGGAGGCGGGGACGCCAGAAAAGGAGCAGGAACAACAGAAGCTCCATGGAACAGGACCATAAAAAACGTACTATGGACATAACTAATGAAAATTCTCCATTAGCACCCCGAGAGGGTGGTTCTTTGCAAACGGGGTTGGGTGAATCGGACTCGTCATTATCAGATGCTACTTTCGTAAGGAATCGCCCCTCTAACACTTCTGAATGTACAACCACACAAACGACTTTAAACTTTACCCGGGGAGTGCACTCCCCACTCAACAATCAATTGGGAAGAGGAATGGAAACTCATTTGAGTCATCCCTGACCCAATCACAAAATGTAATTAACTTATCATCTCAGACGATTACACTAGCTGAGACGAGACTACTGTGTAAAGGTCTCAGCTTCTGTCCTGAACAAAATTTTGACGTTTTTGAGCTTGTCACGGATTTGCACTTGTTTGCAAGAAAACTATTGTTAAAATGTCAATATACACCTCAACAATGCAAGGTAACTGATCAGGATGATTGGTCTAAATACTCTATGTGAGAATTTAAGGCTCTTCGCGATTTGACACTATTATATAATGAGAACAATACGGTAGATCTCATTGATCAAGTGGATCTAGAAGCCCTACTAGCCGAGACAAATCAACCTAGTTCGAATCCTAGATTGAGGTTCAAAAAACCTTCATCTAAATTTCCTCCCTTAATTACCAACTCCAGTGTACATATTTTTGTCAAACAAGTGTTAAGAGACATTGCGAAAATCCAGTGCAGTCGCTGCACAGTAAGAAATTTACCTGACAATGAAAATAAGGCATTATGCACACTATTATCTAAAAAGACTGTTACAATTAAACCATCAGACAAGGGTGGTAATGTGGTGCTGATGGACAGCGCCGCATATCGCTCTATGTGCCGAAAAAATTCTTGACAACAAAGAATGGTATAAAATCACACAAGCAAGATACATAGAAAAATCATACTGCATATTTTATGATTTAATAGACACAGAGTACAAAGAGGCTATCATGGATAATCAGCTATACGAATATATTCGAACAAAATATCCAAAAATGGCAGTTTTCTACAGTATTCCTAAGGTACACAAGGGTTTGGGTGATCTTACGGGACACCCTATAGTGTCAGGCAACAGAAGTATTTCCGAAAATCTAAGCAGAGTCATAGACTCATATCTGCAACCTTATGTAAGAGCCTTACCATCCTATGTTAAGGACACTATTCACTTTTTGCAAATAATTAAAACACTCGAACTACCGCCTGAGGCACTTCTTGTTACCATCGATGTGGAATCTTTATATTGTTCCATCCCGCATAATATGGGCCTCTCTTCCATCCACGATGTTTTGATCCAAAACTCTCACCAGGACAGGTCATTCAATACATTCATTCTGAATGGCTTAGATTACATTCTAAATGACAATTACTTTTCCTTTGATGGTTCCCACTTCTTCCAAGTGCAGGGCGTAGCGATGGGGACATGCTGTGCCCCATCCTACGCCAATCTGTACCTGGGGGAGTGGGAAAGATTTCTCTCCGATGATGGGGGCCTCGTCGGGGACCTGGGCCAGGTGTTTATCTGGCTCAGGTACATTGATGACATCATCATCTGGGGAGGCTCAAGGGAGACTCTTTTTGAGTTTTATGATTTACTTAATATCAATAAGTTTAATTTAAAATTCACCCTAAACTATGATGTCAAATCTGTGACATTCTTGGATGTCAAGGTAGAATTGGACTCGTCAGGTAATCTTTCTACTACCTTGTACAGAAAAACCACTGCTGGCAATACAGTATTGCATGCAGACAGTTTCCATCCCCATCCCCTAATAAATTCTATACCGTATGGACAATACTTTTGCCTGAGAAGAAATTGTTCTAGTGAGGTATCATTCAAAATTGAAGCAAACAATCTTCAAAGTCGTTTACTGGATCGCGGCTACAGTCGCAAATGCCTTCGTCGGGCGTATAATTCAACCATTGGGCAAACTAGAGATTCCTTACTATTGAAGTCGAAAAGTGGCAAAAATCTAAAAGATGAGAAGACTCGCATTATAACACGTTTTTCCGTACAGCATAAAGAGATTAATACTATAATTAAAAGAGATTGGTCAATTTTAAGAGATGACAAGATAGTCAGGCACTTTGTGTCTCCCTTTCCCTCAATCACGTACAAACGAGCTAAAGGACAGGCTGGTAAGGAGTGAGTTCATAGATCTGACTAATAAAAAACACTGTACAACTTTGGGTACCTTTCCATGTGGCAGTTGTGCACACTGTCCATTAATAAGAAAAGATAGAACATTCAAGTTACCCAATGGCCGAATTTATCAACCTAAACATTTTGTGAATTGCCAGACTTGTGGGGTCGTATACTTGATGACCTGTGAGTGTGGGGCCTACTACATAGGAAAGACCAAACAAAAATTCTGGTGCAGAATTTCAAAACACGCATACAGTATGCAAATTGGTAACATCTACCTTCCCCTTGGTAGACATGCGGTCACGAATCACGATTATATCATGCCAAAAATTATTTTCACCGCCCTAGATAGGGTACATATTCCCAAACGAGGCGGTTATTGGAATAAGACATTGCTACAAATTGAACAAAAGGGGATACATTCACTTCAGGCTACACAATATCCGGGCCTCAATGAGGCAATCTCGTTCGTACCTTTTCTAAAAGGTTTTACCTCAGGTAAAAACGAGCTAAGGCAGTAAGACGATAGATTAAAAAGAAAACCCAAACAATGCTAGTGAATGCAAAGAAATATATTCTTTGGTTGAATTTCAACATTGTCGCTGTGTGGGCTCAGTCGCTGTCCCTCTGCTTTCCTTTTCCTTTTTTCCCCCCTTCTTTCCCTTGTCTGTCTCCTCCCCTCCCCCCTTCTCGTCCCCTCCTCTCTTCCAGGATCATAATTGAATTATTATTAACACATACCATGGAAGAAGCAGTGAAACAACAATGGTGGTATTCATTACTTTGACAATATTGTGTATTACCGATATTTTTATTGTATTTGTACTATATTTGTATTGTGCACTGTCATCTTATGTGATTCCCTCTGGGCATTAAGGATCTGCTGTCTTTATTGAGGTTGGACCATATCGGGGGTCTCGCTGGCTTCCCGGCACGGGGAGGGGAGGAGGGAGCATTTTCCTATTGCTTCCTGTCCCCGGATTCCCTCGGCTAGGTTTGGCTGGGGGTAGTAAGTCCCGTGCTGGCGGCATTCCGTGATCGCCGCCGGACGTCGCTGTTTGCGCAGTGCGCCTGCGCGGGCTCTCCCCGGGCTTCATGGGGAGTATTGCATTGCGCAGGCGCATTATCGCGACGTCACGCAGGTTGTCGGAGACGACGGCATTTCCGGGGCATTGTTTGCCTTCCGGAACGCCGAGGATCTGACAGGAGCCATAATTATGGCTCTGGTGGCTGAGGGGAGCAGCGGATGGGCGGAGAATAGGCACACTCTCAAAAAGAAGGAGGAGAACCCCACCTACATTCAATTGAACTAATTAAGTAAGTGATATAAATAAGGTGCAATAGTCAGGACTTTTCTATCCGAGTCCTGGAACAGCACACCAGACAGATCATTGAAACAGGTATGGAGATTGTTGAAGAGGGACATCTCCCCTTCCTGTGTGTCTCTCTCTATTGATATAATGTAAAGTTTTGTAACTATACTATTTTATATTTAGCTGTAGGGTTGCTGCGGCACTGTGGGCTTTTTCGTTATTCGCAATAAGGGGCTAATTTATTTATCTGCAGACTACAAAATAAGTGCAGCAGATACAATACACAGGTAATACATTACTATTTACTAATGCTACTAATATCCTTTTAGTTAACATATTTCATCACCATTCATATCATCACATTCTCAGGCACTTCATTACACACTGATGGGGTCAGTGGTTTAAGCATACACACCTATGCTAGTCTTTTCAGCTTTATTTCTTTCACACACATTCACACACCTTGGTTTGGTTGAACCACTAGTTAATTGTTTTTGAACACCCACACTATTTCATGACAATGTCGATTATCACTGTGGTGACTACACCTGTTTATTATTAGCATAAATACCATTTGGGTATTACTCCCTTTCTACTTTGTTATCTTCATTTTCATTCACATACGCTCTTGTAGAATAGCACAACGGTGCAACACATTAGTCAAACATTCAGTTAAAATACATATATATTTTTTTGCGATATATTTGCTCTATATCTCATTATATTTTATTATTATTTTTAGGTGCGGCCACCTAGTGTGTGCCAAGAACCTCCTCCTCTGTTCCTCTGGTCCCCCTGGGGAAAACTCCAGATACTGTCAATTCTTGTAAGCTAGCGATCGATGACCCCGTGAAGTCATTTTCCTCTGTTCCCTCCCCCCCCCCTCTTTTTTCCAACCTAGTGGGTGGCTAAGGAGGGCCATAACAGCAGGGCAGTGGATCCAGGATGACCCTTTGAGAGAAGGCACAAATTTCTCTTTTTTCAGATTTTAATAAAAATCTCTGGTTGAACAGTAACGGTTTGGTGGAATTGGTAAATATCACTGAAATAAGTTATGATAATTAATACATTTTTGGTAAAAACCCATTATATTGAAAGTCTTTTTTCCTCTGATTATTTGCAGAATACACAATACAATTACTCTTTTCGCTTGGGCTTTGTTGTTTTTTCCCCCCCTGAAGAAGGCCCTGACTCTTTGAAGGTCGAAATGCATTGGGGTAGCCTGGGTGTTATTTGCAATTTTTGAAAAATTGATGTATTTGTAAATTGTTCCTGTAACCATTTCCGCATTTAGTGTTGCATATACCTTTTATCCATTGATATGCTGTAATAATATATACCAGAGCCTGTATTTTAAATCTATGATGGCGAGTAAGCCTTTGAACCAATAAAACAAATATATTTTTTACAAATTTATTTCTGCTTCTTGTTGCTGCCTGAAAACCCCAAGGGGAACTTATCCTTTCATTCTCTCCAGAATATTTAGGGGTGTGCAGCTAGCACGTCCTTTACCTATTTTATGCACTTTCCTTCTTTCTTACATATATATTCCTTGTTCCAAATCAATTTGTATTTCAGAAGTCGTTTTGAGAGATTGGCTATATTATTTTTAACATGTTAATTTGTTACCTTGGAGATTACCTATGTTAAGGTGGTCAGATTTTTTAAATGAAATCCAGGGACATATTTTTTTTTTACTAGTAATGGCCGCAATTATCGACTCTCTGCCCGTCACCGCCCCCCTCACAGCCTGTCAAGTCTTACTCTCCGGGCCCCTGGCTACTACTGGGTGGGGAGCGGAGGAAGATCACTTGGCCAGGGAAGGCAAGGAGATGGGCACGTGGCTGGCCGGGACTTGAGCCAAGGCAGAAGAACATGCGAGCAGGAGTGGAACGGGCACACACCCTAAACTAAAAGGGGCACAGATAATGAAAAAAATACACCCCACCCCCTAAGCTAGTAGGAGCGGCAGAGCGGGGGTGGGGGGGTTGTAATTCAGATTTTTTTTTTTTTATTCTGCACTGACCGTTTTTGAAATTGCCCCAGCCCCTGTTCAAATGCAATCCAGGGACAAAACCGGGGACAGACTTGGTTCGGGGACTGTATCCTCAATCCAGGGACTGTCCCCGGAAGCCGGGGATGTCTGGTCACCCTAACCTATGTACTCTGTTTGGGTTGCACGGAGGTGGATCCATCAGAATCTCAAAATCTTAACAAATGAATCTGAAATTCATTTTGTTTCATTCTTTAGATCATGATTCTGAGATTCTGATGGATTCACCTCCATCCAACCCAAACACAATAAGTAGGAATCTGTAATTATTGCAATATATTTCCACGTCACATGTAGCGTATTTTTCATAATAATGAAAAATGTTAATGCAACCTAAAAACAAAATAGATCTGGATCAATTCAGGTCATTGGCCCTGTTGTTACAATATTTTGAATGCTAACAAAAGGCCCAAGCTGATGCATTATGTCATCCAAATGAATGTGAATTAATTTGTTGTTTCTTTATCATTTATTTCAAAGTCATTGAATTTCGTTACTATTGTGATTTGGAGATTCAGATACATCCAAATCTCTGAATAACAATTAAATTTTTTTTTATTTTTATTAGTAAAGTAACGAATCACACATGTCTGGTTGATAGAAGAGGCAAGTTAGTGCCTGATAATTCGCTCAGTTACCCATCCTGGTACACATAGTAAAATCACCTATCATTGTTCTGGCTGCTTTGGGTTATACTTTATTATTCCTCTTTGCTATGTACCAAAAAAATAAAAAAATAAATCGTAAATTTGAACTCCAAGATAAGGAAGAATTGTCTGACTAAAAGAGGCATGTGTATTCTTATTGGGATCTTGGTGCGCATTGTGTATTTCTTCCAGATCTGTGCAGTAATCCATTAAGAAACTTCCACTCCATGCAGAAGCTTTCTTAAAGACCAGTCACTGTTGATTCATCGCCTTGTGCAGGCTGATTGGTTTTGTCTCCGCCCCCTCCTGTAGGTGCCTATAGTAGGTGTCCCCTGCTGTGCACCTCCCTCAGCTCAGCTGTCTGCACAGGCTAGTGGCGACGTCATTGTCACATTTACAACAAGGTAATCTCTAAGTTTGCAGGGACATATGGTACACATAAATTACATTTATATCTTTTGCGGCTATTGAGAAAAGAAAAGGATGAAAACCTCTTCAGCAGCAGTACCAAGTTGTCTTCCAGTACTAAGATCGGGGCTATAGTATTGTATGTATGTATATGTGTATGTATATAATATGTCTGTAACTCTCTAAAGCTGCCCATACATGGATCAAAATTTGGGCAGTTCAGCAGGGACCAGCCAAATTTCGATCCCTGTGTGGCCATTGTGGTGAAATATAAGTCGATCAATAGATCAACTTCTATTCAACTGCCCTGTTGGCATATTCTCACTAGATCAGTGCCACAGGCCATAGGCTGCAGTGAGGATGATGAGCATATCATCAATAAGAGCAAACAACAC
Source organism: Lithobates pipiens (assembly GCF_037356315.1). NCBI lineage: Eukaryota > Metazoa > Chordata > Amphibia > Anura > Ranidae > Lithobates > Lithobates pipiens. The sequence goes on from NW_027507785.1 coordinate 64,512,698, forward strand.
TTACAATGACGTGTACAGTATCCCCACTTCTTGTCCTCATCATAATTCGCTGTTGTAGCGCACCAGAGATGTCCTTCAGAATCGTCATCACGAGTACAGTCCGAATATGACTTGGACTTATATGTAAATGGGAAGACCATGAGCGGGTCCACCTACAGCATAGATCACTGTGGGAAAAAAAAAAAAAAAAAAATAGTATAACAGAGTTACTTAGCAAGAGAAACAATACACAGAAGTCCTTCTCCATAAATACATACATTTATCAAGGAAGAGTAAAAAGAGAAATAATGTGAGGAATCCCATATTAACCAGCAGACCTTTTATAGTGTAGAAGAAACATGACTGCTGAGAACTACAGGTTTAGATGACCATAACCTAGTTACATATAGAAATGTGAACCCTATCTAAGTATTACATGTGACCCCCGAAGGAGCTGCTGAATGGGTAAGCCCTCTGAGACTAGTCTAGTGCCCCAAAGTTGTTTTACCACCTCGACTGCTATGACACACCCCTATTCAATCAGATAAGCAGCACAAAGTGAAATGGGCTCATATATATATATATATATATATATATATATATATATATATATATATATATATATTTTTTTTTTTTTTGTAAAATTTTATTATATCTTTTCATGTGACAACACTGAAGTGACACTTTGCTACAATGTAAAGTAGTGAGTGTACAGCTTGTATAACTGAAAATTTTCTATCCCCTCAAAATAACTCAACACACATCCATTAATGTCTAAACCGCTGGCAACAAAAGTGAGTCAAAGTGTTAATATTTTGTGTGGCCACCATGATTTTCCAGCACTGCCTTAACCTGCCTTAACCCATCACTGCCTTAACCCATCCTAGTGTTTGGTTAGTGGTGCCTCTTACTTAGGTGTTGCAGCCTCTGGGGCATTTCAAAAAGGTGTGTATATGTAATGACAGATCATGTGACACTTAAATTGCACACAGGTGGACATCATTTCACTAATTATGTGACTTCTGAAGGTAATTGCTTGCACCAGAGCTTTTTATGGACTTCATAACAAAGGGGGTAAATACATACACACATGCCAATTATCAGTTTTTTATTTCTGAAAAATATTTTTATGTATATATTTTTCTAATTTTACTTCACCAACTTAGACTATTGTGTTCTGATCCATCACATATAATTCAGATTAAAAAAAACAAAAAAACAAAAGGCTGTAATGTATCAAAATAGGTAAAAAGCCAAGGGGGTCAATTCTTTTGCAAGGCACTGTACAGTAAAGGGAAAAAAGTATTTGACCCCCTGCTGATTTTGTACCTTTTCCAACTGACAAAGAAATGATTAGTCTATCATTTTAATGGTAGGTTTATTTTAAGAGTGAGAAACAGAATAACTAAAATATCTAGAAAAATGCATTTCAAAAAGTTATAAATTGATTTGCATTTTAATGAGTGAAGTAAGTATGTGAGCCATTTGCAAAACATGACTTAGTACTTGGTGGCAAAACCCTTGTTGGCAGAGTTGAGACATTTCTTGTAATTGGCCACCAGGTTTGCACACATCTCTGGAGGGATTTTGTCCCACTCCTCTTTTCAAATCAGCTCCAAGTCATTAAGGTTTCAAAGCTGATGTTTGGTAACTCAAGCCTTCAGCTCCCTTTCTTCTTGAGAAACTCCTTTGTTGCCTTGGCCATGTATTTTGGGTCATTGTCATGCTGGAATACATATCCATGACCCATTTTCAATGCCCTTGCGGAGGGAAGGAGGTTCTAATCCAAGATTTGATGGTACATGATTCCATTCATCGTTCCTTTGATGTGCTGAAGTTGTCCTGTCCCCTTAGCAGAAAAACACCCCCAAAGCATAATGATTCCACCTCCATGTTTGACGGTGTTCTTGGGGTCATAGGCAGCATTCCTTCTCCTCCAAACACGGAGAGATGAGTTGATGCCAAAGAGCTTGATTTTGGTCTCATCTGCCCACAACACTTTCACTCAATTCTCCTCTGAATCATTTAGATCTGCATTAGCAAACTTGAGACTGGCCTGTACATTTGCTTTCTTGAGCAGGGGGACCTTGCAGCCGTTGCAGGATTTCAGTCCTTAATGGCGTAGTGTGTTACCAATTGTTATCTTGGTGACTATGGTCCCAGCTGCCTTGAGATCATTAACAAGATTCTTTCATGTAGTTCTGGGATTATTCCACAGCATTCTCATCATTGAAACTCCATGAAGTGAGATCTTGCATGGAGCCCAGACTGAGGGAGATTGACAGTTATTTTGTGTTTCTTCCATTTGGCAAATAATTGCACCAACTGTTGTCACCCTCTCACCAAGCTGCCTGGTGATGGTCTTGTAGCCCATTCCAGCCTTGTGTAGGTCAACAAACTTGTTCCTGACCTCCTTGGACAGCTCTTTGGTCTTTACCATGGTGGAGACATTGGAATCGGATTGATTGCTTCTATGGACAGGTGTCTTTTATACAGGTAACAAGGTAAGATTAGGAGCACTCCCTTTAAGAGTTGCCTGTATAGAATACACCTGGGAGCCAGAAATATTGCTGATAGGGGATCAAATACTTATTTCACTCATTAAAATGCAAATCAACTTATAACTTTTTTGAAATGCGTTTTTCTGGATTTGTTTGTTGTTCTTTCTCTCACTCTTAAAATAACCTTACCATTAAAATTATAGTCTGATCATTACTCTGTCAGTGGGCAAATGTACAAAATCAGCGGGGGATCAAATACTTTTTTCCCTCACTGTATTTTCGATTGAACTCCATTCCCAAGAGGGTTAAGGCAGTGCTGGAAAATAATGGTTGTCACACAAAATATCTGCCATAACCCCGGTATCCCCTTCTTCAGCGAGCGGTCCGCTACAAGATAAAAGTGGTCTCTGCGGGAGATTCACAGCGAGATCACTTTTATCGGTGGCGGAAGAGGGCCCTTCCCGTCGTGATCCAGTGCCCTGCACCGCTTACCTGAGCCGTCAGCAGCGGCGGAGGCAATCGCATCCTGACTCCTGTAAGATATGGAGGCGAGTGAGGGGAAGATGGCCCCCACCCGTATCCATACAATTGCTGGGCGGAAGAGATGTCACTTCTGCCCACAGCTCTTAAAGGGAAATTTTTTTAAATCATTTTTTTAAATTACAATTTTCTTTACATTTTTTTTATTGCATTCTAGTCTAAATATGAGATCTGAGGACTTTTTGACCCTAGATCTCATATTTAAGAGGTCCTGTCATGCATTTTTCTGTTACAAGGGATGTTTACATTCCTTGTAATAGGAATAAAAGTGACAATTTTTGTTTTAAAACAGTGTAAAAATAAAAAATAAAAGTAAAAATAAATAATAAAATTTTTTTTTTTAAACGCGCCCGGTCCCTCCGAGCTCGCGCGTAGAAGCAAACGCATAAGAGAGTAGTGCTCGCATATGAATACGGTGTTTAAACCCCACATGTGAGGTATCACTGCGATCGGTAGAGCAAGAGCAATAATTCTCTCCCTAGACCTCCTCCGTAGCTTAAAACATACAACCTGTAGAATTTTTTTTTAACCGTCGCCTATGGAGATTTTTAAGGGTAAAAGTTTGTCGCCATTCCACGAGCGGGCGCAATTTTGAAGCGTGACATGTTGGGTATCAATTTACTCGGCCTAACATTATCTTTCACAATTTAAAAATAAATTGGGCAAATTTTACTGCTGTCTTATTTTTTTATACAAAAAAGTGAATTTTTCCCGAAAAAGTGCGCTTGTAAGACGGCTGCGCAAATACAGTGTGAAAAAAAAGTATTGCAAAGACCCCCGTTGTATTCTTTAGGGTGTTAGAAAAAAAAAACACTATATAATGTTTTGGGGTTCTAGCAAAAAAAAAAAAAACTGTTTTAAACATGTAAACACCAAAATCTTAAAACAAGGCTGGTCCTTAACCACTTGCTTACTGGGCACTTAAACACCCTTCCTGACCAGACCAATTTTCAGCTTTTGGTGCTCTCACATTTTGAATGACAATTACTCAGTCATGCAACACTGTACCCAAATGAATTTTGTGTCCTTTTTTTCCCACAAATAGAGCTTTCTTTTGGTGGTATTTGATCACCTCTGGGGTTTTTATTTTTTGCGCTATAAATGAAAAAAGACCGAAAATTTTGAAAAAAAAACGCATATTTCTTTGTTTCTGTGATAAAATTTTGCAAATTATAATTTTTTTTTCATAAATTTTGGCCACAATTTATACTGCTACATATCTTTGATAAAAATAACCCAAATTAGTGGATATTATTTGGTCTTTGTGAAAGTTAGAGAGTCTACAAGCTGTGGTGCGAATCGCACAAAATTGATCACACCTGATGTACTGGTGGCCTATCTCATTTCTTGCGACCCGAACAAGTCAGGAAAGTACAAATACCCCCCAAATGATCCCTTTTTTGAAAGTAGACATTCCAAGGTATTTACTAAGATGCATGGTGAGGTTTTTGATGTTGTCATCTTTTTCCCACAATTCTTTGCAAAATGAAGATTTTTTTTTTTTCTCACAAAATTTTCAATGTAATAGGTTATTTCTCTCACATGGCATGTGTATACCACAAATGACACCGCAAAATACGTTCTGCTACTCCTTCTGAGTATTACGATACCAAATGTGTGAGACTTTTACACAGCCTGGCCACATACAGAGGCCCAATATTGAAATAGCACCATCAGGCGTTCTAGGAGCATAAATTACACATTTCATTTCTCAACCACCTATTACATTTTTGAAGGCCCTGGAGCACCAGGACAATGGAAATGCCCACAAAGTGACCCCATTTTGGAAAGCTAACACCCCAACGTATAATCTATGAGGCATAATGAATCGTTTGAATGGTTAATTTTTTTTCCAGAAGTTTTGGGAAAATGTGGAAAAAAAATGAAAACGCATTTTTTTTACGCAAAGTTGTCCATTTATAAGATATTTCCAACACATAGCATGTACATAGCAAAAATGACACCCCAAAATACGTTCTACTCCTCCTCCTGAGTATAACGATACTAAATGTGTGAGACTTTTACACAGCATGGCCACATACAGAGGCCCAACATTGAAATAGCACCATCAGGCGTTCTAGGAGCATAAATTACACATCTTATTTCTCAACCACCTATTACAGTTTTGAAGGCCCTGGAGCACCAGGACAATGGAAATGCCCACAAAGTGACCCCACGTGGCACTGACGACACGTGGCACTGACGACACGTGGCACTGACAGATGGCACTGGAGGCAGATGGGGCTGACAGATGGGGCTGACAGATGGGGCTGACAGATGGGGCTGACAGATGGGGCTGGGGCTGGCACTGGCAGATGGCACTGGCACTGGCACTGGCAGATGGTGCTGGCTATTTGCTCTGGCTAATTGCTCTGGCAAATGGGGCTGGCAGATGGCACTGCGGCTGGCAGGTGGCACTGGTGCTGGCAGGTGGCACTGGTGCTGGCAGGTGGCACTGGTGCTGGCAGGTGGCACTGGTGCTGGCAGGTGGCGCTGGCAGGTGGCACTGGGGCTGACGGATGGCACTAGCGCTGGCACTGGCAGGTGGCACTGGCAGGTGGCACTGGCGGCACTGGGGCTGACGGATGGCACTGGCGCTGGCAGGTGGCACTGGTGCTGGCAGGTGGCACTGGCGGCACTGGCACTGGCGCTGGCAGGTGGCACTGGTGCTGGCAGGTGGCACTGGCGCTGGCGGCACTGGCGGCACTGGGGCTGACGGATGGCACTGGTGCTGGCAGGTGGCACTGGTGCTGGCACTGGCGGCACTGGCGGCACTGGCGGCACTGACGGCACTGGCGCTGGCAGGTGGCACTGGCAGGTGGCACTGGCGCTGGCAGGTGGCACTGGCGCTGGCAGGTGGCACTGGCGCTGGCGCTGGCGGCACTGGCACTGGCGGCACTGGGGCTGACGGCAGGCACTGGCGCTGGCAGGTGGCACTGGCGGCACTGGCACTACTGGCAGATGGCACTGGGCTGACAGATGGCACTGTCACTGGGGCTGACAGATGGCACTGGGGCTGACTCACAGATCCTCTCTCTCCTCACACGCTGTCTCTGTGTGAGGAGGGAGAGACACGCAATGGGAGATGATCTCATATGTTTACATTTGAGATCATCTTCCATTGGCAGCTGCGATCGCGCTGTGAACGGCCGCTTTGATTGGCCGTTCACGGCGATCTGTGTTTGCCTGTCTCCGGGAGACACGGCGAATACAAAACTTCCACGATGCGCGCCCCCGGCGGCGCGCATTGTGGAAGTAAACACAAGGATGTCCAGGGACGACCAGGCGAAGGAACCCGCCTGCTCTACGGCCGTCATTCGGCTATAGGGCGGGCGGGAGGTGGTTAAGTGGTTAAAGTCTGTGTAGATGAATATGGGGCAGGGTGGGGTGGTCTCACAGTAATTTGTCTTCTTTAAGTCAAGAGGACAACTGCAGCAAAAATAACTGGAGAAGTTAACTCATAGTAAATCTTGAACCAGTAAAACTACGATATATTTAAAGGGGGAGGAAATGTCAATCCTAGGTTAATGATACAGTTCTGGATGATTAAGGCAGTAGTATTGAGAGTAGACTAAATAGGTTGGGTGATTCCCAGGGAGCTGGAGAGTAAAGTAGTGGTGAGCTAAAGTTATATTTTCTGCTGTACAATGAATACAATGAATTGAGAACTCCCTTACCAGATTCCTGCAACTCAGCCATAGGTACTTGTGGTGGAGAGGCCCTCGTGGATTGATGTGCTGCATTTTGGTGAACTCAATTTGTACTACTGGAGATGCAGGGAATTCACCGGGAGACCCACTCTATAATGATAGAGGTGCACAAAGTAGACCAGCGGACCCGTTCTGTATTGATAGGCCCATGCTGTTAGGCAAAGCCACCTCTTTATTCGGTTAAAACAGCTCATTTAATAACCAACATCTTTACTAAAGCAACATAGACATAGACTGTGAGTACCCAAACACAGCCCACATTCTCTAAACCAGTGATTCTCAACCAGGGTTCCTCCAAAGGTTGCTAGGGGTTCCTTCACCATTGTGCGATTTCTGCCTCTCTGATAAGTTCCCACTGACACCATTGATCTTTTTAGCTATCTGTAGGGAGGTAATTCTTCCCAATGACCACAAGTGTAAGGACCATTCTTCCCACTGACCATCACACTAATGTATCATGAGTTGTAGATTTCTAATTTTTAGCAGGGTTTCCCCCGAGACTGGAGAACTATTTCAAGGGTTCCTCTGTGTTGAAAAGGTTGAGAAAGGCTGCTCTAAATTATATCATATTTTAAAACGTGTCTTACAAGTTACAAGACTACATTGGTAACTGTTTTGTGTTTTTGATAACTGTAAAAGATTCAAAGAGATGTAAAAAATTAAAATATCAATGCCAAAAGTTGATCTACTGGCTGCATTCTCATACTAGGGGGAGACTGAGGCCTGGGACTATAATCATCTACAGGTATTCTGGGATGCCTATTTATTAACATGACTATCCTTTACTCAGGCAATACAGAGAAATCCAGATGACAAAATAACTGAAAAAAAAAAAAAACATCAAATCAAAAGATGTGAAAAGTTATATTTACAGACATGTTTTATGTTCTGTGATATTTTATAGTATATAATGTTGGAAGACATATACCTATTTTTTAACCACTTTAGCCCCAGAAAAATTTACCCCCTTCCTGACCAGAGCACTTTTTGCGATTTGGCACTGCGTCGCTTTAACTGACAATTGCGCGGTTGTGCAATGTGACTCCCAAACAAAAAAAAAATAATAATTTCTATATCCCAAATAAAATTGACGTCCTTTTTTTCCCACAAATAGAACTTTCTTTTGGTGGTATTTGATCACCCCTGCGGTTTTTAGTTTTTGCGCTATAAACAAAAAGAGCGACAATTTTGACCGATACGTATTCCTCTATATATTTTTGATAAAAAAAAACAATAAGCGTTATTGATTGGTTTGCGCAAAAGTTATAGCATTTACAAAATGGGGGATAGTTTTATGGCATTTTTATTAATATATATATTTTTTTTTTAAATGACGACGATCAGCGATGTTTATCATGGCTTCGACATTATGGCGGACACACTTTTGACACATTTTTGGGACCATTGTCATTTACACAGCTATACAAATGCACTGATTCCTGTGTAAATGACACTGGCAGTTAAGGTGTTAACCACTAGGTGGCAGTGTAGGGGTTAAGTGTCCTAGGGGCGTGCTGCTAACTGTGGGGGGGGTGTGGTTGTGTTTTACACATCACTGATCCCTGCTCCAATCACAGGAAGCAGAGATCAGTGTCACTGTTGCTAGGCAGAACAGGGAGATGCTTGTTTACTTTAGCATCTCCCCATACTTCCTCTCCGTGAGACGATCGCGGGTATCCCCACGGCGATCGAGTCCGCAGAACCCACAACCCGACTCACGGAGCTTCCAGCGGGCGCGCGTGCCCCCGCCGCCTCTTAAAGGGCAATGTACAGATGCGTGACTCTGCCTGTATGTGCCCTTCTACCAACATATATTGGTGTGACGCAGTTAAACACAACCATGGATAATATCTGTAAGCTTCTGGGGCCTATACATCACAACTGTTCTGCTTAAAAGATGTTTTGCTAAACCCAGAGCATATCATCAGCAAGACCAAACAACACTTACATTTACATGAACAGTATCCCCATGTCTTATCTGTATCATAATTCGATGTTGTAGCGCACCAAGGACGCCCATCAGAACTTCCATCACCAGTACAGTCCGAATATGACTTGGACTTATATGTAAATGGAAAGACACAGGGCAGATTGTTAGCGTTTCCACCTACAGTAAAGATCACTATGGAAAAAAAAAGAAAAAGTACAAAGTTACCTAGCAAAGGAAAATTATATACAGAAAGTGCTTCTCTATAAACCCAATGTATACAAAGATTTATCAAAGGAAGACTAACAAGAGTAATAATATTAACCATCAGACCATTTATAGGGTAGAGGAATCATGACTTAGTTGACTGTGTGACCAATTATATAACATTTTGAGCCCTGCCTAATTAAAACACAAGACAATTTGCAATGGAATGGCAAAGTCACAACTTTGTTGGATACAAACAGCATATTTGTTAGCCAACATCTTTAATAAACTAACATGAAATGTCATGGACTGTGAGCACCCAAAACTATTATATCCATAACATTGGGTATTAAAACTTGTCTTTGCCACAAGGACAGTCAACTAACTAACTCCCAGAGGACTGGAGCTGGTAAGGTAAAAAAATGAAAAAAAAGAGGATATAACCTCAAAAAGCAGGGTCAATGACAAACTATTAATCTGCATAATTAATAAATTATGTTTCTTTGAGAGGGAGGAAGAGGGAAGGTTGTTTCAGTTTGATCATTTGGCCCATTACCCATCCTTTAGATGTGCTTTATATATAAATATAGAGCTTTGCTAAACCCACAGCATATCATCACTCATCAGCATATTATCAGAAAGACCAAACATAACACTTACATTTACATGAACAGTATCCCCATTTCTTATCCGTATCATAATCTGCTGTTGTAGAACACCAAAGACGCCCATCATCGGTTCCATCACCAGTACAGCCCATATACCACTTGGACTTATACTTAAATGGGAAGGCACAGGGCTCACCACTAGCCTTTCCTTCTACAGCTGAGATGACTGTGGGAAAAAAAAAAAATATATAAAAAAGAGAGACTCAGAGTTAACTTTTATTACTTAAGGAAATGTTTGTCCCTGGAGATGAGCTTTGAAAAGCAAACCAATTATTTTTCTTTTAAATCCAATGCATTTCTTCTGATGCACCACTTTTGTCACTCTAAATCAGGCATGTCCAAAGTCCAGCCCGCGGCCCGGTTTTGAACGGCCCGCCTCGTAATCTAAACATATATATCTTTTGTGGCCCCCGGCGATCTCCCAGCGCCGGGGCCACAAAAGATATATAGTCTGGTTGCATTGGAGATAGGAGGCTGTATGAGCGCCATGCACACAGGAGTATTTCCTGTTTACACGGCAGCTTCTGTAATAGGAAGTCCCATCTCCGCTATTGGACGACTGTTCTGTCCATCAAAGGAGGCGGGACTCTCTCTTAAAGAGGCCGCTGTGTAAACAGGAGATTCTCCTGTTCTTTGGCGCTCGTTCAGCCCCCTCCATGTCCCCTCCAAGGCTGCACTGATGGCAATGGTAAGTACATTCCTGGCTAATGGTGGCTGCATTCCTGGCTAATAGTGAGTGAAATCTTGGCAATGGTGGCTGCATTCCTGGCTAATGGTGGCTGCATTCCTGGCAATAGTATGTGAAATCCTGGCTAATGGTGGCTGCATTCCTGGCTAATAGTGAGTGAAATCCTGGCTAATGGTGGCTGCATTCCTGGCAATAGTATGTGAAATCCTGGCTAATGGTGGCTGCATTCCTGGCTAATAGTGAGTGAAATCCTGGCTAATGGTGGCTGCATTCCTGGCAATAGTATGTGAAATCCTGGCTAATGGTGGCTGCATTCCTGGCAATAGTATGTGAAATTCTGGCTAATGGTGGCTGCATTCCTGGCAATGGTGGCTGCATTCCTGGCTAATGGTGAGTGAAATCCTGGCAATAGTGAGTGAAATCCTGGCAATAGTGAGTGAAATCCTGGCAATAGTGAGTGAAATCCTGGGCAATGGTGGCTGCACTCCTGGCAATGGTGGCTGCACTCCTGGCAATGGTGGCTGCACTCCTGGCAATGGTGGCTGCACTCCTGGCAATGGTGGCTGCACTCCTGGCAATGGTGGCTGCACTCCTGGCAATGGTGGCTGCACTCCTGGCAATGGTGGGGGCTGCATTCCCAGCAATGGTGGGGGCTGCATTCCCAGCAATGGTGGGCGCGCAGATGGGCACTGACCCTTATTTTGCTTTACATTTTTTTATTTAAAATTTTAAGGTTTTTTCCTGAAACTTCCCTCTTATTCGCCAATAAATACGGTATATCCAAATAACACGCCCAAGCTCATCTCTTCAACACACACAGCCACAAAGGCAAGAGAATTCTTGTTGGGCCGTGTATTAGTATTCGAACGAACACACTTAGACCGAATTTTAATGGTTCAAAGAATGTCAGGAAAAATAGTCGGCCCTCGTGCATGTTCACTTCATCAAATCTGGCCCTCTTTGAAAAAAGTTTGGACACCCCTGCTCTAAATGCATATGCCTGCTTAAAAAGCTTACAGCACTAATATTTAGAAAGAAAGCATCTGCTACTTTGCATGGGAGACCCCTACTGCACTTCATCCAGCACACAAGGCAACAGGTAGCGGGTATCACCAGGAAGACACTGAAGAAAAAGGTGACACCCTATAGGTGGAAACTCAAAGGAACAGCAAAGCCTTTCATAGGCTGGTAATGTCAAAAAGACTAAACAAAACTGGAAAAGAAAGCAACAGTGACACTGGGTATGCAGCTGCATTTATTTATTTATTTTTTCTTGGAGGGTTTAATATCACTTTAATGGAAGCTGTGGATTTAAATATACTAAAAATAATTATTTTTAAATTACACTAATGCCCTATACACACGGTCGGAAATTCTGACGGAAAAGGTCCGATCTGATTATTTTGTCGGAACATCCGATCGTGTGTGGGCTTTTTCCGTAGGAAATTCCAACGGAAAAAAATTGAGAGCTGGATCTAAAATTTTCCGACAAAAAAAATCTGACTTTTTCCGATCGTTTGTAGAGAATTCCGACGGAAAAGTGCCACGCATGCTCAGATTAAATTACCAGACCAAAGCTATTGGCTACTAGCCTCTACGTAATCCCGTCGTACGCAACGAACATCACCTCATTCCAAATGATCGGATTTTCCGACAACTTTGTCCGACCGTATGTATGCAACACAAGTTTCGGCCAAAATCCTTCGGAAAAAAACAGACGGATTTTGTGGTCGGGATGTCCGACCGTGTGTACAGGGCATAACAGTTATTTTTTTTCAAGACTAATGTGGTACTAATTGGCTTGTGTAATTTTAAATACCAACATTATTTATGTGCAGTCATTTATAAAGAAACATTGCAAAATAGGTAGTCATCCATTGCATTCAATATGATCTATAGCTAAAGGATAGTGGATGTGTTTGCAGATCTAGCGGAAAGTCCTCTTGCAATCTTTTAAACTGAGAGAATCCATTACATTTTTTTTTTTTTGACAGCCAATGGAAAACTGATAAGATAGATTTCCTTTGCAATGCTTAGTTTTCAACAAACCAGTTATTTTCTGTCTGGGTATGGAAGGAAGAAATTTTCAACAATCTTGGATATGCCAATCACTCATAAGACACACATAACCTGATAATATAGAATACCTGGGGATCGGGAACCTCACATAAAAGTATAATTAATACTAAGTTTATGATGGCAAGGAAGGCAGATAACTTTAGATATGTAAAAACTGATGGAATAGAAGACAGCTCTGCCTCCTTGGATCAGTTTTTAACGTAACAAGATCCAGCAGCCAAAAAATAAATAAAAACACACACACTGCCACTTGGAAGAGCAAAGATGAAAAAATCTTCAACAGTACTGATGTGTCTATAAGTACAAAGATCAAAATCGTTGGGGCTATGGTATTTTCTGTCACTCTAAGGATGTGAAAGCTGGACAATGAAGAAGCAAGAAAGGAAAATATAGGATCTAATGCTGACAAGCATATACACTACCTATCCCTTAAACAGAACCACAGATGATATACAGTATCTCACAAAAGTGAGTACACCCCTCACATTTTTGTAAATATTTTACTATATCTTTTGTGACAACACTGAAGAAATGACACTTTGCTACAATGTAGAGTAGTGAGTGTACAGCTTGTATAACAGTGTAAATGTGCTGTCCCCTCAAAATAACTCAACAAACAGCCATTAATGTCTAAACCGCTGGCAAAAAAAGGGAGTACACCTCTAAGTCACATGACACTGGGGAGGGAAAATGGCTAATTGGGCCCAATTTGGCCCTTTTTACTTACGGGTGTACTCACTTTTGTTGTTTAGACATTAATGGTTGTGTGTTGAGTTGTTTTGAGGGGACAGCAAATTTACACTGTTATACAATCTGTACACTCACATTGTAGAAAAGTGTAATTTCTTCAGTGTTGTCACATGAAAAGATATAATAAAATATTTAAAAAAAATGTGAGGGGTGTACTCACTTTTGTGAGATATTGTATGTAATCTTCTTGGGCCTGTACATCACAACTGTTCTGTTAAAGTATAATTAAGGGCAAAAGGTTTTTTTTTTTAGTTTTGGATAGAGTGAAGATGGATTGCAACCCCTGTCAGTTTTTATTGTTGGCTGTGTCCCCGTTAAAGGATTCACTCTCACTATTTTTCCTGTTTACCATTATCATTGAAAGTGAAAGTAAAAGAAAATCCCAAATTTTGGGTTGTCCTCAGAAAAGTAATAGAAAAGTAATAGAGGGGAAATCTTCCAATAGGGACACTAGTTTTGCTGACCTGGGGGTCCCCAAGCAATTCCCATAACTTCAGGGATTTCCCCACACTTCCTGTTTGGCTATGGGACAGGAAGTGAAAGGAAATCTCCGCAATGAGACACAGATGGTGAAAAAAAATTCTGACAGGAGTTATAATCCTCCCTTGCTCTATCCAAAATGAAAATAAAAAGTTTTGCCTATAGTTCTACTTTAATTTAGAGATAAGTATGGATCTTGGCAAAACCAACAGCATATCATCAGTAAGACTAGGACCAAACACAAAACTTACGGTTACGTGTACAGTATCCCCACTTGCCATCCCTATCATGATCCGATGTTGTAGAACACCAGAGATGCCCACCAGAGCTTTTATAACTAGTACAATCTGGATACCACGTGGACTTGTACTTAAATGGGAAGACACAGGGCTGACCGCTAGCGGTTCCACCTATAGCATAGCTCACTGTGAAATAAAAAAGTATAACAGAGTTACCAAGTGAGGAAAAAATTTGCATAACAGGTACAAAACTTTAATGAGTAATGAAATGAGTAGTCAAAATTAGTAATAATGTGCGGAATCCCATATTAACCATCAGACCTTTTATAGAAGAACCATGACTGCTAAGAACTATACACTTAGTTGACCGTAGCCCAATTGAATATAGAAATTTGAACCCTGCCCAAGTAATACAGAAGACCATTTGCATTGGAATTGCAAAGCCGCAGCTTTATTAGTGTAGCCCGATCTGCAAAACTGTAACATCATTGATCTGACTCCCAGTTTACTGTTTCTAGTGCTGCATTTGTTCACATTTAGGAAGAGGATTCAGTGTCTGATCAGTGACAGCGTCAGATTACAAGGCACAGCTGCAGGAGAGGCTGCTGTTATAGAAAATAGAGCAGAGTGTTAAGCCCACCCTCCCTGTACTAGGTGTGTGCTGAAGACGTGGACTGCTACAGACTCTGGGAGAAGTGTGAAGGATTGTGGGAGTGTTTTACAGACTGAGTTGGCTTCAGATCCTAAAGGAAAGGACTTCAGGTCCCAGAGGCACCGGAGGGGAGAGTAGGAGGAGTGGCAGCTTGTTTTCTGATTGAGTAGCGGGACACTGGGGACACTGACTGGCACAAGTGCACTTGCAAGTGCAGTCACTGTAAATCTGAGGGGAAGATCTGAAATGAGGCGAAGCTCAGTTGATTTTATCATCCAAACCTGTACAAGCAAAAATACTGTTTTTTATTTTCCTTGCATGTTCCTCTCAGATCTACAGCGACTGCATTTCCAAGTGCACTTTTGGTATGTTGGTAAATAAACCCCAATGTCAGTGCCTGCATCTGTTAAAGCGGCTTGAACTGGAGCATTCTACCATAACAGTTGGGCCCCAACAAACTGGCCAGCTGAAGAAAAATAGTAATACAGCCCTTTAAATAAATGTTTTTTGCCTTGAGTGCAGCCATAGAAAACCAATATTTGACGTAGTTACTGCTCTTTGTTTTTAATCACCTTTATCGTCTCGACTTACAAATGTACTCTAGAATTGTCCCGCTTTTCATTTTGCTCTTATCAGTTCTGAATGGCCGTTCGTCAACCAGACATGTTGCGCAATCGGAGGAGATAACGTGTTATTTATTATTGGCCTTGAAGTTATTGCTTTGACATTATTTTTTTGGTTGAATAATGATTTGATTTTGTATATTTTCTATATTTTTGGATGCATAGAGGGCACTTTTTGGTTAACTTCTATTGGCAGATAGCATGTCTAATTGTATTTGTTTTATTTTTTTAATGCACAATAAAAAAATTGTGTAGAATAATACTTGGCTATGTATTTTACTTCAAATGACAGCTTGGGATTAGGCAGTTACATTTAAAAAAAACACAATGTAAAATTGACAAGGGACACCAACATAGTTGTATCTTTGATCTTAAAAACTACAGGATAATGGTGTTGTGGTAACTTGCCCAAATAATAAAAAAAAAAAAGCATAATAATATTATTCATGATATCACTAGAAAAAAAAAAAGCCTGAAAATTTGTTTGCAATAACTATCAGTATCACCAGTAAAGCAGCTTCATTATTATCCCATTAAAGAAGAAGAAAATGTGCTCTGAATTTCGAGATTTCATAATTTGCCGCGTCATGAATGTCAATTCTCTATTACGAATGCTAGTTTCACAAGATGGACCGCTTCTGGCTCATCCTTGCTTCCGAGCATGCGCGTTTGTACTTTGGACTTTTGTACACACGCTCAGATAATCCGACAACATACATTTGTCCGTGGAAAAATGTAAAACCTGTGATCCAACATTTGTCCGCGGCAAATCCGACAATTGTCCAATGGAGCGTACAAACGGTCAGATTTTCCGCCTGTCATCATACATTTCCCGCTGGAAGATCTGATCGTGTGTACGAGGCTTTAGGCTGACTACAGCCCACTGCTGTTTACAGAGATCACAACAATGCAAAAGGGAATTTGGCAAAAATACTACAGTCTTACATGTTAATATGCAAAAAAGATGATTGGTTAATCCCAATTTTTTTTACTGCTTCTTTACACTGGCCATTGAAAATAACAAATACAATACTTTAGAGATTTCATTTAATGTTTAGTGTACTATAGCACTTTTATTAGATAAATAATCTATTTTTATAGAGGGTCATGCATTAGGCCAAAAAAAAAAAGAAACTTAAAGAGGAAGTAAACCCTGATGGGTTTTTCTTCCTTTCTTCTTACCTGGGAAGTAAAGGCATAATATGACACTTACCTCCAAATGAAGCCGGCTGTGTGAGTGGGCAGAGCTGTGTGACATCATTCCCGTGCATGCGCGCAGGAGCGGCCTGTACCGGCACACAGTCCTGAAGAAACGCCACGGGTGGCCGTTCCTTCAGAGCGCATGCTTATATCTCCTAAATGGCGCATGTTTAGGAGATATTTACTGTACCTATAGGTAAGCCTTATTCTAGGCTTACCTATTGATACAAAGTATACAGGAGTTTATACAATCTCTTTAGGAGGAAAGATGGACAGATGAATTTGGATTGAAAATAGGGACCGTTCTTTCAAATGGGGATCAGTTAGGAGCTCAGTGTTACTGAACTTTGCATTACCTATTTCTGACCTCTCAACTCTGTGTTATATATTTCTAAACTCTGCACTACTCACTCTTGACAAAATTAACAAAAAAAAAAAAAAAATAAAAAAAAATAAAAAAAAAAGAAATGGAAACCAAATAATAAGGTACAAATAGTACCACCAAATACTCATCCACTCACTCCATGTAAGGGTGGGGCTCAGTGGCCAAACTGGCATATGAAAAAGAAACACTATACCAAAAGAAGGTGTAGCGCAACACTCTTCACTCTTGACCGCTGTGCTCTGCACGACTTACTGCGGACCTCTGAGTAACATACTACTCACCCCTGCACTCTGCATTACTGATGCCTAACCCCTAAACTTTGCATGGGAACAAGGCAGATCATTTGCATTTCTGGCGTTGTGTGAAGAAAAATGCTCCGGAAATCCCTACAGATTTAACGGCTTCATGACCATCTACAGGGATTCTGGGATGCGTATTAATAGGACTACCATTTAGTCAGGTGATGCAGGGAAATTTGATGTTGCAGAATACACAAGAACACAATTATATCTTTCAAGTAATAAAGTAAAAATGTGAAGTTATGTTTACAGACATTTTTATGTCCGGGGATATTTAACCACTTGCTTACTGGGCACTTAAACCCCCCTCAGTCCCAGACCAATTTTCAGCTTTCAGCGCTGATACACTTTGAATGACAATTGCGCGGGCATACAACACTGAAAATCATGTTTTAATAGTTTGTTATAAAATTTTGCAAACGGGTCATTTTTCTCCTTCATTGAAGTGCGCTGATAAGGCGGCACTGATAGGCTGCATTGGTGGGCACTGATGGGCTGCACTGGTGGGCACTGATGGGCTGCACTGGTGGGCACTGATGGGCATAGTTAAGGCGGCACCGATGGGCACAGATAAGATGGCACGGATAAGTGGCACGGATGGGTACTGATAGGTACCACAGATAGATGGGACTGATGGGCACTGATAGGTGGCACTGATAGGTGGCTCTGATAGGTGGCTCTGCTGGGCACTGATGGGCGGCACTGCTGGGCACTGATGGGCGGCACTGCTGGGCACTGATGGGCGGCACTGGGGTGCAGCACCTTTGAGGCAGATTGGGTGGCACTGTGGGTGGCACTTACTTTTACTTTTATTTATCTTTCAGGATGGCACTGCGGGAGGCAGGTGGGCACTGGCAGGTGGCATGTGGTGCCTTGCATTGCTGGCCGTGATCGGGACTGATGTCCCGATCACGGCCGCCGGTGATCGGCTTTTTTTTTTCTCCTCGCGCTGTCAGCGCGAGGAGGAATAATAGCCGATTACCGGCTCCGTTCTATCACATGATCAGCTGTCATTGGCTGACAGCTGATCACGTGATAAGGGGTCGGGATCGACCCCTTGCACGGATCGGTGATCAGGCGAGTCTCATAGACTCGCCGATCACAGAGCGCGCCGCGCGCGCCCCTCAGGGGGCACGCAGGCCGCTCGTAACCGGGACGACGTCAATAGACGTAGTCCCGGAAATCTAGGTCCGCGCTAATGCCGTCATTCGGCAATAGCGCGGTACCCAAGTGGTTAAAGGAGCCAATAGTGGCAAATATACCTATCCCATAAACAGAACCATAGGTAATATGGGATCTATACATCACAACTGTTCTGTTAATGTAGAAAAGCATGGAGCTTTGCTAAACCCACAGCATATCATCAGCAAGACCAAGCTTACAATTAGGTTTACAGAATCCCCACTTCTTATGCTCAGCGTAATCCGGTGTTGTAGCGCACCAGAGACGTCCATCAGAGGTTTCATCACTGGTACAGTCTGAATACCACTTGGACTTATACTTAAATGGGAAGACACAGGGCTCACCATTAGCAGTTCCATCTTCAGTATAGATCACTGCAGGAAAAAAAAAAGTATAAAAGCGTTACCTAGCAAAGGAAAATAAGATACAGAAATGTTTCTCTGTGAACATAATAGGGTGGATTTACTAAAGACAAATAGACGTACTTGCAGACATTGCACTCTGCAAGTAGAGTTGCACTCTTTTTTTATTAGTAAATTTAAAATGTAGTAAAGCTTCTGTGGTACCCTTCTAGATAGGTGCTAGGATTTGGTAAATTTAGTTTGGTCCACTATATCTGGTGGAGCTAGTTTGTTAGGCAAATTTCGTTTTGGGTCAGGTCACTGTAACCAGTGGAGCTGTGTTGATTGTTTTGGTCTGTTCAGGATTGACTGCTCCCCCCTCATTAGTCCAGAAAGTTCTGGAAATTGGTGGCCAGGAAGGGTCTAATCAGCAGCTAGATATTCATGCAACCCTAGTCAATCCCTGAGGAGGGTCGCTCAGATGGCTGCTGGGAGCCTGCATAAATACTCTAGGACAGTAAGCAGTGTGGTATTTTTCCTTAGGTGATCAGAGCTTAAGGGGGAGTCCTTACCCCCTTAAGCCATCTTGCCATGTGCCTGTGGGCTACCTGGAGGCCTGATTTGCTGGAAATCTGCAGATGACTGAGGGACTGTCGTCTGAGGATCTAATCTGGTATCACAGGGAGAAAGTGTTGCATGGCTATTGGAAGAAGGCAACCAATTTTCCAAGGAAATTTGTGAGTACAGACTAGAGAGAGAGGCTACTCTTCATGTGTTAAAGTCAACTGTGTGTGTAAAAAAAAGGAACATCCAGTGACTTGAAGAGCTCAGTCTATTTAATTCCTAGTGAAAGGACTTTGCTTGGACTTTCCACAAAAGGTAGATCAATCTCCTCAAGTTGCTACAGACTCATAGTTCTACAGGACGTGTCCTCTTATTTATACACAGTCTTGGGATATCTTACTCAATTCCCTAACCCAAACCAAGCTACACAAAAATAAAAATATCAAAAAGAAAACCCCTGGACAGTTTATTGAGCCAAAGAATGACTGTGACTGCGTTCTTGGCTGCGGGACAACTATTGGGGAAAAGACATCAAGCAATCCACTTAGCGGCTTTCGCCATTAGTATTACACTTTGCTTTGTAAAGTAAAGACGCCCAAGGGAAATGAAAAAAGTAGCATTTTTGTTTGCACCTGATTGGATGATGGAAATCCGCAGAGCTTCACCACATTTACTGAATGCAACTGTGTGTGCAGTTTATTTGCCTTTAGTAAATCCAGCCCATTATGTTCTGCCTCACTTACATGTATATTTTTTGTAACATTTTTTGTAGTATGCTTACATCTAGTGGTGGTTTAGGGCCACAGCAACATGTTTACTTGATTTTGGCATCTTCCTCTGTTCTCATCTATTTAGTGCTAGTTAGTTTAGTCTTAGCTAGACCCTATTGAATTTGTATATGTATGTGCTAAGACATATAATCCACATCAATGTGCCACTCTTTATATACTGTATCATAGACCATCTATTTGTAGTATTTCCTCAACCAATACATCTGTGCCTTCAAATATAAATATTGTCCTTCATGCTGTAAAATAAATGTCCTTCAAATTCAAAGTTCAATCCAATAGTACAGTGATCCCCAGCAACCACACTTCTGGTTCCACCCTGCGTGCACTCTTGGTTTCAGATTTTGGTGTGTGACCTGCAAATTCTAGAGGTCAAATCAAACCTTTCCCTTCAGGGGTAAAATTAAATTGGCATTTCCACCTTTCTTCCTTTTTATCAGAAGACATTTATTAAAATGTCAAAATTACGCTAACATTTATTATGCACATAGTCCGATGCACATCAGAATAGCACTTGTGTCATTAATGTCCCATATGGTGTTTGTATAGTGATCTGCACTACTGTTCCCTGTGTGTTCTGATCACTTCCTGGTAGTGTGTATTTAGATCACCCATCTCCTGCCTACACATTATGTTACACCCTTTGACTTCTTCAGAGTTTATCTGGCCCATAGCTAGGGTCATTGGTGTGCCCTTAATGTGCACAGATAGAGGATTCATGTCTCTCTGGTCTCTCCTGCCTTCTGCAGTCTCAAGCATAGGTTCTCCTTCCCTACCATCATTCTTTTCATTGGTCGCTAGGATCTAGAGCATCCTAGCAACCAGCAGCATGATTGCCCTGGCATTCACAGGAGGATGGAGCTTTCTCCAGACCTTCTCTGCCTCCTCGCTTTCATTCTGCTGCCACAAATGTGCTCTAAGCTGGCCACACAATAGTCGATTTTTGTAAAGCATTTGTATAAAAAGTTGTATCAAAATTCTCAGCACATTCAGCAGCTTGACAAATGTTGTTTGAAAATACTGCTAAATGTTTATTTGTTTTTAACAGTCACTGTTAGAAATGTGTTCATTCAAAAAACATTTCCATCCTGCTCCTTCCCAGATAGCAAGCAATTGTGCTGCAAGTTTGAAAATGTCTTGCTAAGCTATTGCTAGACTTGCCAGGCTTCACAACTTTCTTTGCAAACATTCTATGCGTCTGCTGCAAGTTCTGGTTCAGTTATGTTGTGCAATAGTCACCCCACCACAGTAGCTGAATTTTCAGAGCTCTTGCTGTAGACTCACTACTGCAACTTTGCTCCTACTAGAAACTTGCCATGCAAATTTGCTACAAAAGTCAACTAGTACTTGTGCTTCAAGTGCTCTGCAAGCAAACAACTTGCCTGTGAAAATGGGCAGCAAGTTAACAGACCTACAATTCAACACTGCTGCAAATTTGTGGAAAGTTATCCTTGCTATCTGGGTTTTCATTTTCTCATCGCTGTATCACTTTGGGCTTAAACAAATGTTGATTTGACCCCACTAAGGATTATAATTACTGAACAAACTTCCTTAAATAAAAATTAAATTCCACTGGCATAAACCCAGCATTACAGGGGTAGGGGGAAATCTGATTGGGACACTAATGCAATGGGAGAGTTCTGATGGAGACATGATGTAAGGTGGACTATGTAAAGGGGGACTGATCGGGACCCAGATGTAAAGGAGGAGTAATTTTCTTTTTGGCCCCTAAATATATGTAAAATATATGATGTGGCCCTCATACTGAAAATTTTGGAGATCCCTGCTTTAGAGGTTTGATGTTTGAATGTTTAGTGTACTATAACACTTTTTACAGTTTAAAAAAAAAAAATCTTATTAGAGTTTGGCCCTGTATATCAGGCCAAAAAGGGATAATTGGAGGAAAGATGAACAGACGGATTTGGCTTGAAAATTGGGATAATTCCTTCAAATGAGGATCATGTGGGAGCTATGCCCAAATGACCACATCCTCTTAACTACATCTTAGTTTCAAAATGAAAAAAGTAACTGTGTTATGTTTTTTGATAACTGGAAATGATTCAAAGAAATGTGCATTTTGTTTTAAAATTAAGAACTGCAATCCAGAAAGTTGTGTAGAAACAGATTTGTCTAACGGCAATACCATTAAACAAAAGGATATCCTTTGGGAAGGAGGAGAAGAGGCAGACAGTTTGCATGTTTGGTGTTGTGTGATGAACATCCCTGGCATCCCTACAGATCTTCTGCCTTTATTCTCCTACCAGAAAGAGACCAGGGCCTGGGAGAATGATCATCTACGGTACATGGATTCTGGGATGCTTACTTATTGATATAACTAACCTTTAGTCGGGTCACTAAAAGAAATTGGAGGTGACAGAATAATTGAGAATATCTTTAAATTTCTCAATAGAGAAAACAATGTGAAATGTTATGTTTACAGACATGTTTAATGTTCTGGGATATTTAAAGGAGTTAAAGATGCCCAACATATACCTCTTCTTTAAACGGACCCCCAGATAATATATGGAAGCTTCTGAGGCCTATACATTATAACTGTTCTGCTTATGTAGAGATAAGTATGGTGTTTTGCTAAATCCACAGTATATCATAAGCAGGACCAAACACAAAACTTACAGTTATATGTACAGTATCCCCACTTCTTGTCTTCATCATAATTTGCTGTTGTAGCGCACCAGAGTCGCCCTTCAGAGCCGTCATCACTGGTACAGTCCAAATACCACTTTGATTTATACTTAAACGGGAAGACACAGGGCTGACCATTTGCATTTCCACCTACAGCAGAGATCACTGTGGAATAAAAAGTATAACAGAGTTACCTAGCACAGGTAAATACACAGAAGTCATTCACTTTAAACATAGATACAAAATTTTATCAAGGAGAAGTGAAAAGAGGAATAATGGAAACAAACAATCTTATATTAACCATCTGGCCTTTTGTAGTGTGGAAGAATCATGACTTCTGGGAACTTTAGGCTTAGTTGACTGTAACCCAATTATGTTTAGAAATAGCCCTTATAGCCAACCAGATATGGCCATCAGGTAGTTAATCCTTGGTACCGTCCAAATACAATTGGGAGTTATATCGGAATGGGAAGACCATTTACAGAATAGATCTCTGTGGTGTTGCCAACATTGGCCTGTGTTATCATTCCTCTTCTTGGCTCCTGTACATGTGCCTTGCCTTGGATTGCTACTCTTGCTTAACCCCTTGCCTGACATTTGCCTTGATATAGAATAGTCTATTGATTTCCACCTGACCTGACTGCTCAGTTTTCTACTGATTGCCACCAGCTCTAAAATATACCTGGTTAATAAATCTGCTGATTTCCTCCTGCTCTGACTCTTGTTTAGAAAATGGCCTCTACTTCTAGCTGACCACTGCTTGCTTGGCGTACATCCAGTTACTAGTCTTGGCCAGAAAAAAGAAATGGCTGCACATCCAGAACTTCCGATTGCCTTTTATTTTGTTTCACAAAGATAACACCAAAGACACCAAACTGTATTCACATATCCTGAGGTTGTCTTTGGGAAATAAAAGTATTAGTGCTACATGGTTTTCTGCAGAGGTTGAAGGGGTTGGGGGGGGGGGGGGTCAGCCTGTCAGTGCTCAGACCATACCCCACACACTGCATCAAATTGGTCTGCATGGCTGTCATCCCAGAAGGAAGCCTCTTCTAAAGATGATGCACAAGAAAGCCTGCAAACAGTTTGCTGATGATAAGCAGACTAAGGACATAGATTACTGGAACCATATCCTGTAGTCTGATGAGACCAAGATAAACTTATTTGGTTCAGATGGTGTCAAGCATGTGTGGCAGCAACCAGGTGAGGAGTACAAAGACACACGTGTCTTGCCTACAGTCAAGCATGGTGGTGGGAGTGTCATGTTCTGGGGCTGCAGGAGTGCTGCCAGCACTGAGGAGCTACAGTTCATTGAGGGAACCATGAATGCCAACATGTGCTGTGACACACTGAAGCAGAGCATGATCCCCTCCCTTCAGAGACTGGGCCGCAGGGCAGTATTCCGACATGATAATGACCCCAAACACGACCACTGCCTTGCTAAAGAAGCTGAGAGTAAAAGGGATGGACTGGCCAAGAATGTCTCCAGACCTAAATCCTATTGAGCATCTGTGGCGCATCCTCAAATGGAAGGTGGCGGAGCACAAGGTCTCCAACATCCACCAGTTCTGTGATGTCCTCATGGAGGAGTAGAAGAGGACTCCAGTGGCAACCTGTGAAGCTCTGGTGAACTCTGTGCCCAAGAGGGTTAAGGCACTGCTGGAAAATAATGGTGGCCACACAAAATATTGACACTTTGGGCCCAATTTGGACATTTTTACATAGGGGTACACTCACTTTTGTTGCCAACGGTTTAGACATTAAGGGCTGTGTGTTGAGTTATGTTGAGGGGACAGAAAATTTACACTGTTATACAAGCTGTACACTCACTACATTGTATCAAAGTGACATTTCTTCAGTGTTGTCTCATGAAAAGATAGAATAAAATATTTACAAAAATGTGAGGGTGTACTCACTTTTGTGACATACATACACACATACATACACACATACATACACACATACATACACACATACATACACACATACATACACACATACATACACACATACTGTTCAAAAATTTGTCAAATTATGTATATACAGAGCATCATACTATCTAAAAAGACTCAATGATGACAAGAATTATATCACCATACATATGTATTGTAATACTTGAAAATAAGAAATTGCTATGTTTGTATAATATATTATGGAAAGTAAGATGGAAAATGATGATACGTGATATTATCCAGATATCCTTAAATGACTGATAAAAAATCTATAAAAATTGATCTCTGGATAAATCACACATCTTTAATATGTATCAGAGGATTAAAATGATAGTACAATAAAGATTACTATCACAAATAATATTACACACATTGGGGACTAACAACCTTTTATAAGGATACCATATTTAAATTTAATGCAGGATAAATTATATCCTATAGAAGATTTAATTGAATAATTCATTAAATATTTTATTTCCAGAAGAATATAGAAATTCATAGTCTTAGAGCATCATCTGGTGGGCAAGAACAGTCAGACATTTCATCTATAGAAGTACCTTCCAATAAGACTAGTCCTGGGAAATTCAGAAATAAAAAGGGAGAGTTTGGGGAGGAAAGTCATCTCTCTCACCCTTGCAACTTTAACATCAGCACACTTCACAGGCAGGGCTGAACTTACCATTGGGCTTGACTGGGCTCAAGCCCATAGGCCTCGCCCAATAGGGGGCCCTGCAGAGATGAATAGCTGTGTGTACTCGGCTCAGCAACACTCACAGTCACGCCCGGTCCCGTCTTATGATGGACATAACAGGGATTGGGTGTGACTGTGAGCCAAACCAAGTACACTCGGCTACTCTCAGCTCTGCTCAGGACTGCGAGATGGACCCGAGAGCCGCCGAGAGGCCCTGAGACGCCATTTTTAAACTTCAAGACTGCAATGACAAGACTGCAATGACAAGGCTGCACTGGGGATAGGCTCCTAAATTTGGGTTGTGTGTTATACGCGATAAATACGGTAATGTATAGAAGGTAGGGCCCGAAAGTGACTTAAGCCCAGGGGCCCCCACCACCCTAAGTCCTGCCCTGTTCACAGGTCATCATCATTGCCCTCTCATAACTCACAGTATCCCGACGTAAGACGCTTGATCAATTTATATCCTCAAAGCTCAATAACCATCCCCTACAAGTCATTATACCGGCCTTATGAATCCTTGGGTGCTTTCATAATCTAAGAACACAATCGTTGGATTGGTAAAATACAATTTTATCTCCATACGGTGATTGTTCCATCACTTCTGAATCCCATTAAATGTGGCGTCTTAGTTTTCTATGATAGATTGGTGGTATTATATTGTATTAATTGGTATCACCTCCACTTAGGAATTTTTGTAATTAC
Source organism: Lithobates pipiens (assembly GCF_037356315.1). Classification (NCBI taxonomy): domain Eukaryota; kingdom Metazoa; phylum Chordata; class Amphibia; order Anura; family Ranidae; genus Lithobates; species Lithobates pipiens. The sequence continues at coordinate 64,538,491 of NW_027507785.1, forward strand.
GTGAAGCTGTATTAGTGTAGCTAGTAGCATAGATTCAACCCCTTTCATTCTGCGGCAGAAGGTCAGATCTTATTGTCTGCTAGTTTAGCCCAAATTGTTTGTACTTTGAGCCAGTGGTGGTGATACAGTTTTAATGAAAATTAATTAAATTAAAAAGTTCCTAAGCCTAAATCTTTTGTTGTCCTAAATAGTGCTGTAGTTAGTGATTTTAATTTACATGTGTAAATGTTATGTGATAAATCATACTTATACATGTGATTGTTAGTGACTTGATTGGTGAATAAATTGTTACTTACTTTATCATTCTGTAGTCCATACAATATTCACCAATTTTGTTGCAAATAACCGACGCCCCGTTAGCTGCACAAATACAGGCGCTAGCACCGAACTTGTGCTTATCTTCTGGGGACTGGAATTTTTAATATACTTCTATTTAGCAGCTGTTTTAAATAGGGTTTAAACTCGAAACCCACTCAAATGTAAAAAAAAAAAAAAAAAAAAAAAAAGTACCAGTTACTTACCGGTAACTGTCTTTCTGGGAAATCTTCCAGGACGGCACACCTGAGAGATGAGAGGCTCCTCCCTACAGGAAACACAATCAATCGACAGCTGTTTTAAGTCCCCACCCTTCCCCTTGATCCTCAGTTTGTAGAGAAGTAACTCCTGAACCAGGTTCACAAGGGAAATCATTCCTCATAGGTACTCACCTTCTAGTGTTCTAGAATTTTCCCTCCTCCAACGGGCGGGAAGTAGGCCTGCCGTCCTGGAAGATTTCCCAGAAAGACAGTTACCGGTAAGTAACTGGTACTTTTCTCAAGTCATCTTCCAGGACGGCACACCTGAGAGGATAAACAAGTACCTCAGGCCTACCTTAGGGTGGGGCCACTGCAAAACCCTCTTGGCGAACATTGGCTCTGCAGTGAGCTTTACCTCCACTCCATACGCTCATATGCTTGATGAAGGCATCTTAGCTGGATCATGCGGCTGATCTGCAGGTCTGCTCCACAGATGTTCCTGCCTTTTCCGCTTCAGATGCAGTATCTAGGTGAAATGGGCTCTTAAAAATGGAATCAGAAAACATGTTAAACTTGTAGGTTAGCAATGTTGCCTATCTCACACATCTAACAACCATGGCCTATTATGCCTGTAGGTGCTACTTAGAACCACTAAAAAGATAAATAAGAGACCTGTGTAAGACAAGGACACTACATTAATCAATAAGAGGGCCTGTCTTAACACTATCCTGTTGAGGGAAATAAAACTGCTTCCTTTTTATCTTTATGTCAGCAAAAGACTAAAGGGAAGCCTACTTAAGGGAAATAGATTAACAGAAGCTTGAACCCTGGGTTTAAGGCACGCCCAATCTATGTCCTTACTTACGCCTGAGAGCCTTCTTCAGGAGATTAAAGTCCCTAGCAGGAGTAGACTACCCATATTGCTATGTCTAGTTTTGCTAAAAGGGCAAAATGAAGGCCATGCACCAAGCCGAAACCTATTCGATCGGGTATACATCTTTATACTTCATCCTCAGGCCCTAATACTCCTCTGAATAGAGCTCTCCAAGTTCTTACTAAAAGGGGGATTCATTATCCCCTTCCTCCAGTGTCCCATAACCCTACAGGGCTTCAACCCTAGGAAATGGTTCTGGCATCCCTGAATGCAAGTGGTCAAGGTTTTCTGACATGTGGCAGCTGCAGCCCGAACTCCTGGCCCCTCCATGGAAAAGAAGGCTGAAATACAAAAAGGTGATACATGCATTATTAATATCACAAATAAAATGATCATAGATTGTGGGCACGGCACAATAGATTTAGACAGAAAGGACACAAGCATAGACAACAATGTTGTGTGCCTGAGTGTGACTATCTAAACCAATATATCAAATATGGGAAGAGACCCAAATCTGAACCTCAATGTTGACAAACAGTCCTCATAGTCTGGTTTTCTGATGTGCTGCCAAGACGTAAAAACATTAAGACTCAAGCAAACCCTAAATGCTGCGTATTTCTTTAGTGCAGCTAGCTAGGTCATAACTGATATATAAATACGGAAAGGACAGGAACCCCCTTTACTGTTGTGCTTTACCTATGTACAGCAAAACAAGGCTATAAAGACAGAAAGACCCAAACTTCTATGTTGTGCATTTCTGACAAACCACCACAGTTATAAGATTAATATGAACACCAACTCCCGTGTTGTGCATTTCTGCTATGCCACAGGGAAAAAATATGGAACACAAGACATTCCTTTCTGTCTTGCACTTCTGTAGTGTAGTTCAGATAGAACCAACACTGAGAAAGGACACAAGCAACCTGCAGCATTGTGTTTTTCTGAAACAGAAAGCACCAACAAGCTTCAATCTTGAGTATTTCTGCTGTGCAACAACATAAAAGCAGAAACTGAGGAAAAAGACAGACAACCTTTACAGCTGAAATCTTTCTGGTCTGCTGCAAAATAAAACAATAACGTCATGATGAGTATTTCTGCTGTGTAGCAAAACCTCAATCAGAAGGGACAGATAAGTTTAGGGTTCCCACACCCGTGCGACCCAACCTGCGACTTGGGACTGCAAGACGCATGAGAAGTCATATACTATGGCTTCCAATGGGTACCATTTGTGTCTGTGCGACACCAGCAGTCCCTGATTCCTGGATCCACAGACCTCAAGATTACACAGGTCGCAGGGAAAAAAAAAACAAATAGCAATTTTCAGGTCGAACAAGTAAGGGGTCCCCAATGCTGTGACTCCCTGGAGGATTGCAGCCAACAAACCCCTGCTGTGTATCCCTAAGATGCAGAAAGGTAGATCCATGAGAGACACTGATTACTGCTGTGCCTGATATACAAACGATAAGGCAGTAAATATAGGACATACAGGACACAAACATTCAATCTTTGTGTATGTCTGATGTGTAGTAATATACCAATACTGAGCAGAGAGGCCACCATCCTCAATGTGTCTCTCAGCTGAGCAGCAAAAACAAAATCAGAAAAAGACAAGCAACCTTCACTGCTGTGTCCTTTCTGATATGCAGCCAATAAGGCAGTATATGCAAGACATAAAAGGACAGACAACCTTCAATCTTGTATATGTCTGATGTGCAACAATATAACAATTCTGAATAGAGATAGCACATCCATATTGAAGCGATTTGGCCTTGCGACTCAACATGTCAAATCGCATGGCTAAAATCAGCACAACACCACTTTGTGGTGCTACATGGATTACCAAAGGCAGTATATGTACTACACCTGGCAGGGGTTCAATTTGTATTTCTACTATGTAGCCCAACAAATTCGAACCATCAATTTTCACTGCTGCCTTTCTGATAAGGCAGTAATACAGGACACAAAAACCTCACAGACCTTAATGCTGTATAAATCTGATGTGCAACAATAAAACACTATGAATAGAGATAGCACATCCATATTGAAATGATTTGTCATGCGACTCAACATGTCAAATCGCATGTTTAAACTCGGCAGCCATTGCTGTTAATAGCACTGTCTGAATCAGCACAGCGCCACGCAAATCAGGACCATCAGACTTCACTGCTGCCTTTCTGATAAGTAACCAACAAGGCAGTAAAACAGGACACAAAGCCCCACAGACAGACCTCAATCTTGTGTATGTCTGATGTGCAGCAATATAACCATTATGAGCAGAGATGTCACCTGACTCAACGATGTGCATTTCTGCTGTGCAACACAAAACCAGAAAGTACAGACCACCTTCACTGTTGTATTTTTCTGATCTGTAGCCAAACAAAGCAGTACCTTTAGTATATAAAGGACAGAAAACAAGCTTCAGTGCAGTGCACTTCTGATGTACAGCAATATAGCCCTTATTAAGCAGAGATGTCACAAATCTCAATGTGTATTTCTGCTGTGCCACAAAAACATCCCAGCAAGCACAAACCTTCACTACTGAGGTCTACTGGTGTGCAGCCAATGAGGAGTCATGGTCTATCCCTTTATGAAATAACCAACAGGCAATTTATTTCATAGGCATAGCCTGGGCTGTAGATACTAAACCTTCACCACCAGAGAAGGAACAGATCCTAAAATGGTTGGACACCCTACTATTAGTAGTAGTTGTTGTCCTACCTTACCTCCATAGACTGAGCAAACGCTAGCCAGCACATATCCAGGTGGTGCTGATTAGCAACTAAAGTCTTAATGAGCCCAGCCCTAGAGACTAATTTAAGACCTCTCTAGAAGAGGTGGTTACCAGTTTAGCCTGGGAGGTAAATAGCTATTTGCAGGCTTCAAACAATCAATTATGTAGCTCTTGCATAGGTTTGCACAGAAAATCCTCAATTAAAAGGATGTAGGGAGCGATCTATGGTGAATCGCCTTTAGATCTGCCACTGAGTGGATTGTAGCCCAAACCAATAAAAAAAGTTTCTTCTTACCTCCTACACTATAATATAAACACAGTGTAAAGGTGGAGTGGGAGGTTGGAGCTTATGAAAGTTAACTATAGCAGGCAACCTCCAAAAGGAGGATCTGTGACAAGGGAACCCCTACTGTGCCATACAGTAGCTTGGTCTCTGCCCATCCTTGAATGTTAGGTCAGCTTTTAAACATTGTGAAGCAACTTCAGATTCCTAGCAGCTGGGCTAATAGGGCCGGTAACCTAGTGCACCTGCTGACCAGGGGAGCTTCTGAATCCACCAACCACTGCCCAATTAATAACCTGTTCAGTGGTATACCTGGCCTGTAAGTAACTTTGTATCTACCAGGTCCCCTCTGTACGCTATATTCATCCCTACTAAATGTACCACAACTGGGCATGTAGGGAGAGGCTGGCAACCTACTGCTGCGATAACCACAGTGTCTCTGCTGTAAGAGGGAGCTGTGGCTGGTGGTTTTAGCAGTGGCGTCTGCGCTATTTGTATCCCGACCCCAGGTTCTGCACTGCACCAGTCAGTATATTATACACGGGGAAGGGGGAGCAATGGCCTACCTACCTCTTTCTCATCTGAGGTGGTTTAGGCACACTCGTTCCTCTGCACCACCTGTCCACCATACAGCTTCTCTGATGTAAGAGGGGCTGCAGCTGGTGTTTTTAGCAGAAGCTTAAGGGCTATTTGAATCCAGACCCCAGGTGAGATCTCAAATGCCTAGAAACCCTCTGGCTGGAATTGGGGATTTTGCAGCTAAATTCCCACGGCAAAAGGAAAGTAAAGTACTCACCGTTGTCGTCTTCCTCTTTTTGCCACAGCCAGCGGGCTTGCTTTTCCATCCTTATGGTCCACACGCAAGGAGGATAGCCGCCAAAGTGCTCCCCCCCCCCCCCAACTGCTGTCCCCATAGGGAGGTGCCAGGTTAGGCTGTGTCCTGCACTGTACCAGTCAGTCTATATACATGGGGGGGGGGGGGGCAATGCCTTCCATTCCTCATTCCCATCTTCATATCTGAGGTGGTTAAGGCAGACATCCACCGTAGTAAACTGGTGCCTCCTCGCTCTAGAGAAAGGAGGATGTGGGCGCCTGCTCCTACTGACTCTCAGCCTTCCCTCCTGGGTAAGAACGCCGCTGCCATTTTCCCGAAGTTTGAAAATGACGCGGGTGCTTGTTGCCACGCCCTCTCCGGCAGCCCACGCGAGCTACCGGGGACCCAGGAGTCGGGGACAAGCCCCCTGGAAAGAACCGATGGCCAGCACCCCCGTCTGAACAGCCACCTGTACAGGTAAGGAGGGGGAAACAGGATAATGGCCCCTGAAGTTCTGGGTACACCACTGTACCCAGGGTCCTTCAGCTCTCAGGGGGGCTCTTCCAATTTCTGCTGCCCGCCCTGAGGAAAAGATAGGGGAACCCCCCAGGAAGGACAAGAATATCCTACCAGACCCAGAGGCTTCCCAGGCTTGTGGTCCGGCTCCCAGGGGGAGACCACCAGCCCCAGGCTTCGGGTCATTTGGAAAAAAACAAACAGTTTCGCTGTGTAGGGAGAAACACAATCAAAAACTGAGGATCAAGGGGAAGGGTGGGGACTTAAAACAGCTGTCGATTGATTGTGTTTCCTGTAGGGAGGAGCCTCTCATCTCTCAGGTGTGCCGTCCTGGAAGATGACTTGAGAAAAAAAATTATATAAAATGAATCAATGCATCAAACGATAGACCAATCCACCAATAGAGAAACTGTCCGGCCATCTCTCCTCCCAGCATCACTCATTGCCTGGCTGGGATTCAGTTTATGGACTGAGCAGCGGCAGTGAGAGGAGGCGACATCCCGAGCTGAACTCTATAGCGGGAGATCCGGGGCTGAGTAGGGAGCAGAGGGCGGCACTACTCCCTACTGATCGGGTATGAGTACTCCCTCATACAGGCTTTTTGCTCTACAGTTGCTGAATTAGTGGAACTATAGACAGTGATTTTGAACACCCGGCATATGACGTTAATGGAGTCCTGAACTAGGAGCCAGCAAGAGGTTAAGATATGGCTTGTGAAACCAGCTGAGTCTGGTAAGAGCAATACCAAAGGGGGATCTCTCACTTTCACATATCCTCCGGCGTGGCGTGTGTGTGTCAGTGCACGTGTGGAGGTGTATTTCAGGCAGAGGCGCAATATATATCATAAAGTTAAAGAACTGTGGCATATTTTTCCCTGATTGGACTGACTATTAAGGGATAATTATTGAACATTGGATTTGGACCACAAGTTTGGATATACGCTTTGATTTTATGAACTGAATGCACATCATGTATCCATGCATGATTAGTATATATACATGTTTTATTTGAACAAATTATTGCACTTAATAATCATTCAGTGTAAATATAGTATTATGCGCTGTTTCTCTATTGGTGGATAGGTCTATCGTTTGATGCATTGATTCATTTTATAGAATTTTTTTTTAAATGCTTCCATACAGTTCAAAAGTATACACAGGAGACATTTGCTGGTTTAAAATAAAACACAGACAATCTGCCCGTGTGTATGTCGGCACTGTCAGCAAAAGTTAGTACACCCCTACGTGAAAATGTCCAAATTGGGCCCAAAGTGTCAATATTTTGTGTGGCTACCATTATTTTCCAGCACTGCCATAACCCTCTTGGGCATGGAGTTCACCAGAGCTTCACAGATTGCCACTGGAGTCCTCTTCCACTCGTCCATGATTACATCACGGAGCTGGTGAATGTAAGAGACCTTGCACTCCTCCACCTTCCGTTTGAGGGTGCCCCACAGATGCTCAATAGTGTTTAGGTCTGGAGACATGCTTGGCCAGTCCATCACCTTTACCCTCAGCTTCTTTAGTGGTCATCCTGGAGGTGTGTTTGGGGGTCGTTATGTTAAAATAATGCTCTGAAGGGAGGGGATTATGCTCTGCATCAGTATGTCACAGCACATGTTGGCATTCATGGCTCCCTAAATGAATTGTAGCTCTCCAGTGCCGGCAGCACTCATGCAGCCCCAGACCATGACACTCCCACCACCATGCTTAACTGTAGGCAAGACACACTTGGCTTTTTACTCCTCACCTGGTTGCCCCCACACACGCTTAACACCATCCGAACCAAATAAGTTTATCTTGGTCTCATCAGACCACAGCACATGGTTCCAGTAATCCATGTCCTTAGTCTGCTTGTCTTCAGCAAGCTGTTTGTGGGCTTTCTTGTCTATCATCTTTAGAAGAGGTTTCCTTCTGGGACAAGAGCCATGCAGACCAATTTGATGCAGTGTGCGGCATATGGTCTGAGCACTGACAGGCTGACCCCCCCACCTTCAACCTCTGTAGCATTGCTGGCAGCACTTATACGTCTATTTCCCCAAAACAACCTCTGAATATGACGCTGAGCATGTGCACTCAACTTTTTTGCCGACCATGGCAAAGCCTGTGCTGAGTGGAACCTGTCCTGTTAAACGACTATATGGTATTGGCCACCATACTGCAGCTCAGTTTCAGAATCTTATGATTGATCAAATGCAGAGACAGCTTCCTGACAGGATCACTCGGGTGGGTTCAGAATAGTATCTGGATACTCCTAAGCTCATCCATAGTGTCAACTATCATCCTGCCACAGATTTCCTGCTTAGAAGATCCCAGAGCAAACACACCCAATCACTTTCTAGATTTTAATTTTAACATACACTCCACAATGTCACCAAAAATTATGAGTCGCCAAAATCTTTCAAAGGGGACAACTGCTTTGGTGACAACGGAAGTAAAAGAAAATCTCTTGAATTGCGACACAGGTAGCAAAAAAAAAGTATTTTAAACAATTCTTACTCCATTCAAAAATTCTTACATTCACTCCATCCAAAAAAATGTTGACTTTAGAATCCATTCTGTCCAATGAACAAGTGAACTCTTGCCTCACAAACAAAATAATAACATATAAATGTTGTAATACTCACTTGTGTTGACTGCTTGGGACTGACTCCATCCATAGCAGAGGAGCAGTGCAAGCCCAAAGTACTGGTTCATTTTGTCTGTTGGTCTGCAATGCTGCTGGGGTCTTCATCGTCTTCTTTATATTATCATACCAGAGCAAATAAACTTTTCTCTGGAAGTAAGACATTTCATGGAAGAGCATAGGGGTTGCTTCACAATTTTCCATGAAGGAATGTGCAATGTTTGAAGACTTTTAATATGTTACACATTTCATCAAGATGACATTGCACTAGAATAGCAAGCTCAGCATGTTTCCCAAAGACCCATTCTAAGGCCAAAATTCTACATTTAAATTAAAAGAACCTATAGTAACAAACCACATACAATTGAGCACTAGAAGGGATAACAAAGATAATCAAAGATTTACAACCCATCACAAGAGAGGATGAAATTCTGAAAGAATTATTCCAACAACCCCCAATACAGGCTTTCAGTCAACCACCCAACCTCAGATATAAACTAATCAGTGTCAGGCTAGGAGCAGCTAACAGGTAACAGTTCAGGTGTGCTGATTATACAAAGAGTTCAAAGAACAAGAGCACATACCATGAGCAGGTCTAAGCAGAGTGGGTCAGCTGGGACTTGTAGTTCACCGCTGCAGATGAAGGTAGATGATTGCTGGACCTTGTAGTTCACTGCTGCAGATGAGGGTAGATGATTGCTGGAGCCTGTAGTTCACTGCTGCAGATGAGGGTACTACAGTAGAATCAGGCAAAGCGTAGTCTAGGCAAGCTGGGTCATACACAGGTAGATCAGAGTCCAAACAGTACCGAATTAGAAGCGAGCAAGGAGGGTCAAACAAGCCAGCTCATACACAAAAGACACAGAGCAGATATCAGCTAGATCAAACACAAATGTAACCTCTAACACAAGCACTGACTGAATGCTGATACATATGAAATAAATTGTTAAAAGAATCTGGTCCCCAGCCAGAAATATCAACCAAGAAGAAAGAGCGAGGGGGCTATTACGGTGCAATTTACAGGATATAGAACATTGAAAGAACGGACGTAAAAAATATATCAATTTATTTAAGTATAAAAACATTTAACAATACAAATGGTCCACAGTTGGTGTAGAAAATGATGTATTTCGACTAGTTTCGCTTTTCAGCTTTCTTTAGGAAATACATATGTCTAGGAATATATATAGAGATCACAGTTAGGTATATAGTAAAAAGTAATATATGGTCAAAAAGATACAATGGGGAAGAGTATGAAGTTACAATATAGAAAGACACTTCAGAAGGACTTACCCGAACACCCGTGCCCCCGAGACAGCTCAGGTAACCAGGAGGAGCCTCCCCCGGCGACTGGGAGAGGCATTTAACCTGACACAAGCCGAGATCTATATGAAAATATTTATATTAAGTCATGATTTATATTTGTCATAGAACTTTTCTTGAGTGACAGCGTAGTCTAGGCAAGCTGGGTCATACACAGGTAGATCAGAGTCCAAACGGTACCGAATCAGAAGCGAGCAAGGAGGGTCAAACAAGCCAGCTCATACACAAAAGACACAGAGCAGATATCAGCTAGATCAAACACAAATGTAACCTCTAACACAAGCACTGACTGAATGCTGATACAGGTGATTTAAAGGTGAGCTGGCCAATCACTGTTGTTTCCCAAACAAAGGCTGTGTCAGGTGAGCTGTGCTGGGTCCTAAAGGGATTCTAGTACTGACAATCAGCAGGTAACATCATTCTGATTGCGAGGTCACAAATAAAGGAACCAAGCCCTGCAATAGGAAAACACAAACTGTGCAACCAAATCAATCCATCTAAAAGTGTCACACACACAAAAGGGACCTTCAATATCCTGGGATCATACAGCTGTACCTCTAGTAATGTTGTGTACCTCATCCAAAGCAAGAGATCTTACATTGGCAAAACAGGTCAGAAGTTACAGTACAAACAAGGATGAAGTTTCATAGATAAATCATCAAGGAACATAAGGAAGATGAGTTCTGCACACCTGTGGAACATCATTTCTCACAACTGGACCATACTATGGGAGACCTCAATGTCTTCTTAACCACTTAAGGACCGAGCCTCTTTCTGAGATTTGGTGTTTACAAGTTAAAAACATTTTTTTTTGCTAGAAAATTACTTAGAACCCCCAAACATTACATATATATTTCTCTAACACCCTAGAGAATAAAATGGTCGTTGCAATACTTTCTGTCACACCGTATTTTTTAAAAAAAAATACACTTTTTTAAATTCAAAAATAAGACAACAATAAAGTTAGCCCAATTTTTTTTTTATATTGTGAAAGATGATTTTATACCGAGTAAATTGATACCCAACATGTCACGCTTCAAAATTGTGACAAACTTTTACCCTTAGCCCTTGTACACACAGTCAGACATTCTGACCACAAAATCCGTCGGATAAATTCAGACGGATTTATTCCGGAAGTGGTGTTGCATACACACAGTTGTCAGAATTTCCAGTCGACAAGAACGCGGTGACGTAAACCGCGTACGACGGGACTAGAAAAGGGAAGTTCAGCACCACGTGTGTCAACCTATGGGCTTCTTCTGCTGCTCTTGTGTTCATCCCGTGTTAGTAGAAGTTTGGTTAGAGACGATTTGCGCTTTTTAGATTTGTGCTTCAGATCGTTACTGCTCTTCAGTTAGTGCTTGTCGGTGCATATCTGATTATCAGTGCGTGTAGTCAGTTCACATTTGTTGGTCATTGCGGACTGTATCTTGGTATAGTACGCTTTGATTTGCTGTGCTTATTGTCCGCCCATTTCTGTTTTTCAGTTCTTTCTTTCAGGCATTGCTGTTTATCGGTGCTTTCTGTTAGTCCGTTCTGACCAGCCGACCGTTTTAAAGCCAAATTTCATGTACGTACTCGTCGTAGAGTTTGTGCTGTGCAGGGGCATAGTGTTAGGCTTTTAGCTTTGACACAAGCCCAGTCCATGAACAGGGCGAGGAGGAGTTCGTGGACCAAGAATTGGTTGTTCCAGCGTGACCAATTCTCGCACATGCCTTTGCTCTGTGCGATTCGGGAGAAGAATCCTGATGATTTCAGGAATTATCTCCGGATGACGGACCCCGTTTTTCACCATCTGCTGGCTTTGCTGTCCCCTTATATCAGCAGGCAGGAAACCTGTATGCGGCAAGCCATCACTCAGAGGCTCATCGCCACGTTGCGGTACTTGGCGACTTGCATCTCCCCCCAGGCTCTGGGAATCATTATTCCAGAGACCTGTTCTGCCATCATACAGGTCCTGCAGAAGGACTATATTAAAGGTAAGTTTTCTCCTTTAACATCACATTCTATGTATTTAATGTTTTCCAATGTATTGTATTTCTTTCCTCATTCCCTAATTACCATGATTGCAATATGCTGTAATTGATATGCTGTGCCCCTTTGTCCTCATGCATGCTGGAAGCTTTTAAAGTTCCTTTTTTGTCCTTCATGCATATTTGCCTTCACTAACTTCCCCAGCATGCTCTTCTGGGCCCATAAACCTATAGCCTAGTCACTTAACAATGTAATTTGTCAGCTCCATAGTATTGCTTTCCCCTAAAGACCCCCTAAAATGTGTACAAATGTTATGTGTGTGCTTAACCACTTAAGGACCGCCTCACGCCGATATACATCGGCAGAATGGCATGGCTGGGCACAATCACGTACCTGTATGCGGCTCTTTAAGTGCCCAGCGATGAGTCAGGAGCGCTCCGGTGGCAGCGCGCTTCTGACCTGGTCCTGAGCTCCGTGACCTTGGCCACGGGACCAGCGGACTCACCTCTGGTGTCCTGCGATTGGGTCACAGAGCTGAAGAACGAGGAGAGGTCTGTGCTTCCTAGTGTGGCTGTTACCAATCGTCTGTTCCCTTTTATAGGGAAAGACAATCAGTGACGTCACATGCCAGGCCACTCCCCCCTACAATAAAAAAACACATAACCTCACACATAACCCCTACACTGCCCCCTAGTGGTTAACTCCTTCACTGCCAGTGTCATTTGCACAGGAATCAGTGCATTTAAATAGCACTGATTGCTGTATAAATGACAATGGTCCCAAAAATGTGTCAAAAATGTCCGATGTGTCCACCATAATGTCGCAGTCACAATAAAAATCGCCGCCATTACTAGTAAAAATTTTTTTTATAAAAATGCTAGAAAACTATCCCTTATTTTGTAAACGCTATAACTTTTGTGCAAACCAATCAATAATCGCTAATTGCTATTTTTTTTTCCAAAAATATGTAGAAGATTACGTATTAGCCTAAACTGAGGGAAAAAAAATTTTTTATATATTTTTTGGGGATATTTATTATAGCAAAAAGTAAAAAATATAGAATTTTTTTCAAAATTGTCGCTCTATTTTTGTTTATAGCGCAAAAAATAAAAACTGCAGAGGTGATCAAATACCACCAAAAGAAAGCTCCATTTGTGGGAAAAAAGGACGCCAATTTTGTTTTGGAGCCACATCGCACGACAGCGCAATCGTCAGTTAAAGCGACGCAGTGCCGAATCGCAAAAAGGGGCCTGGTCCTTTGGCTGCAAATTGGTCCGGGGCTTAAGTGGTTAAATTCATGCAGAGTGTCAGAGGGTTTTTTTTTGTGGGCCAAACTCATTAGGAAAAAAAAATTGATAGCAATCCTCTATCTGCTGACTTTGCCAAACCCAATACACACTATACCTACCTTTTTTCTGGTCAGATTTATGGATGAATTCACCAAAGCATGTAGTGCAAGGGCCTGCCTCAATACTTTCAAACGCTACAGTTTAAAGTTTTTTTTTCTCCTATTATTATCTTGATACGTAATAGCAGAATGTCAAAATGTGCTTCCATTTGTTCCTTTTTTTTTGTATTATGACACTTCTTACCTGTCCGGTGGGCTGCCAATAGTGTAAGTAAGGAGGGTCTGGCCAAACTATCACACATTATTTATGCATTCAGCTCTCAATGAAGTGGAAAGGGTTACCTGTCCAAAAATGCCCCCTTCCCTAATTTTTTGCAATGGGCCATCAGATGGGGGGGGGGGGGGGGGGTGAGGAATATGATAAGGGGACCTTATACTTTTGGCTTTAAATACTCCAAAATTTCCAAAAATGTTATACTGATCTTGGCCAAAAATGTTTGTGTCTAATCTGCTTGCAATGTTGATGTGCAAAATGACAAAAAAAAATTTCTTGTTTGACTTCACAGTTTCCTTCAACGCCACAGGAATGGCAGACTGTGGCCTCCCACTTTGCCAGCCGTTGGGACTTTCCCAATTGTGGAGGTGCAATTGATGGGAAACATGTCCACATCGTCCCACCCCCCAACTCGGGGTCCTACTATTATAATTACAAGGGGTATAATAGTATCATGAGATTGGCGGTGGCGGTGGTGTCAGTGACATATGACTTCCTGTATGTGGACGTGGGGAAAAATGTCCGGATGTCGGATGGTCCACAATTTTTTTTAAAAACACTCACCAAACTATGTGGCCTCAGTTGGGCCTGATGCAGACTTACTGGAAAATGCCAACCTGACAGCCCTTGAAGCTGGTTGTCCTGGCTTGCCCCCCCCAAAGCGCCCGCGAGGTCAGATCAAGATATGTGGAGTACTTTGTGGGTAGGGGGGCCATTGATATGCCAGACAATGTCTGAGAGGCATTTTTTAAAATAACATTTTCTTTCAAACTCCAATAATCTTTGTTTTCATTTACTGCTTGGCTTTGTTTTACGTGTTGTTATAGGTGTCTCCTAGATTTTATTTGGGGTTTTTTAGGCATTTTTCTACAACAGTGAAAACCCACTTTCAGAGCGAGATGAGGTGACAGTCTCTTCTTCAGATAATCTTATTATGTTGTGGGTTTGCTACACACACACCTTGTTTTTGTTGTTAATGTATGTAGTTCATTACTGACAAAAATATTGCTCATTTTCAGCACCATGGCAGAAATATGTGGGGTCATGAAAAAGGCATGATTGGGGAAATTTAAACATCACTGTGGGTGTTATTTACTAAAGGCAAATCCACTATGTACTACAAGTGCACTGCAAAAGTGCACCTGAAACTGCACTTGGAGTGCAAAGTGGAATTTGCCTTTAGTAAATAACACCCATTGTCACAGAAAACAACAACTTTACTACAAATACTACTTTTGCGCAATGAAAAAGAAAGCCACACATTGTTGATAATTTAACTTTTTACTCAAAGCACATTCACATGTGCGTTTAGAAAAGGGTTGTACAACAAACCAACATATTTGGTGTATATAAAACATTATTTTTGGTAACATTTATCTAACTTGGCGTGTATCAAAGCATAACATACAGAACACAGGAACTTACAAAGTGAAGACAATATCAGACATGAGTATGTACAAACTGTGCTAATATTGCCTTCATCAGATGGGGCGTCACCCCTGGAAAAGGCAAATTTGGAAGATGCGCACAAATTGTGAATCAAAAAGTGGCCAGTTTCCTCCTGATCCCATGCCTAATGTCAACATGTGCTATCTCCCATCATGGGGTATCAATGTACGTGTTTTGAGGGTGCAACCCCTTCATCTCAGCCACTTTAGTAGAATCCCCCATGATGGGAGATAGTACATGTTGACACACTGTGTGCATCTTCCAAATTTGGCTTTTCTAAAAATATTAAAGTGTTTTTGAAAAATGAAAACGGATGCTAGCTAGTTTTGGGTGTTTCAAATGATCAATGATGTTCTTCATTTTTTGCTGAACATCATTGATGTTTTTCTGGATGTTCTCTAAATCGCGATTGCACCCCATTATCTCCCCAATGTGGATCTGGGCACTTTCACTGGTAAAATGCGGTTCTTCTTCCACAACATCCACATAACCTGAAAAAAAACAAAAAAAAAACAGTGTATTATAAATATGCAGGCATACATTGATTAGCTTACCAGAAGTTGTGGTCTCAGACACTCACCTGTTGTGGTGCCAATTTCGCCAATCTCTACAATCTCTCCTTCCTTCTCCTCCTCTGCTTCTGATGTTGGTATTTCCCCTTCTTTGGGAGGTGTGGGGTCCCTGGTGTCCTCAGACGTCCTGAGTCTTCTCTTCCCTATGAGAATGTAAAAAAAGTAATACTTAGCACACAGATATTTGAGGGCAGAAAGTATCGTACAATTGTGTTTTTTGGCAGAGTTCAAAGGTGAAAACATTATTGTCAGGTCACCTAGAGCCCAGGTGACAGGTACACACCGTAGGGTTGGGGGTGCACCGCAAGGCTGTGGACCCTACGGCTGACGGCTGCAGACGGGGGACAGATCCCACTGGGGTAAGAGCGTAAGATTCCCCGGGGCACGGAGTCTAAGAGCCAGCTGGTGTTCACCAGAGCTTCGAGTGGTGAAGATGGTCTTGGCTGCAACTGGCTCCAGGTCGCGACCCCCAGGGTCCCCCAGCTCACACCCACAGTAGGTAACAGGAGGATAGGGATGGTGAGGGACAAAGCCAAGGTCGGGGCCACAAGCAGAACAGAATAGTCGGGTACACGCCAATAGGTCAGGGTCACAGGCAAGCAGGGATGGTCAGAACACGCCAAGGTCGGTAACGGAAATCAGTAGCAGAGCAGATGACAGGAAACAGGAAGCTAATACACAAAGGTTGATCAGCAGGATAGGCTAGCAGTGCAAAGGTTAATATAGTGTAGTCAGATAGGGGCTAGGGTGGAGCCATTCCAGAGGAAGGAAATAAAGGCAGTCAGGTGAAGCTCGGCTGGTCTCTAGAAATGAACACATGCAGACAGGTAAGGAGAACAACTCTAATGCATAACCATGACAATTATTTTTGACACTTTCTAAAGCTGGAATACTTAAGTGACGTCCGGAAGCGCGAACGTGACACGCGTTCGTTTAGTTGTGCTTTTTTATTACTGTTTTAAATGTGAGTACCTTTATCTTCGTTTTATATCCAATAAATTGTGAATACGTACTTCACCATTGGAGTGTTCCCCTTGCTTTCTCTGCATGTTACAACGTGCCCACGGTGAATGAGAGTCTAGGATCACATCACCTACTGAACCTATATTATTGGACAACAAGCGTTACTTTGGAAATGCTGTTTACCTTACAGCAGTAAGGTAAGGTAATTACTGCACCTAGTGTGAGGATATTACCGTATTTTTCGGACGATAAGGCGCACCGGATTATAAGGCGCACTAGCAACGACCGGCTGATATAATGGATATTTCCATATATAAGGCGCATCGGACTATAAGGCGCACTGGATTATAAGGCGCATTTAATGAAACACAACTCGGATGCGGTACTGTAAGTCAAATTTTATTCAACTCTTTAGCAATAACCATAAAATGGTCTATAACAATAACTCTTAACACTGTTCAATTAAATACAAAACCAGACACTCACTTTTTCACTTTATTCTTCAATAACTCTTAACACTGTTCAGTTACCGGTGAATACCGTACAAAACCAGACACTCACTTTTTCACTTTATTCTTCTCCCGCAAATCCATCAAATTCTTCATCTTCAGTGTCTGAGTTTAACAATTGGGCAATTTCGGCATCAAGCACGCCCGTATCCCTCTCATCATTCTCATCAGTATCCGAGTCAGTCTCGTTGCTGTCATCGGTACCGGTACTTAGCTGTTCAGTGATAATTCCGGACTTCTTGAAAGCTCGGATTACACTGGTGACTGATACCTTCGCCCAGGCATCCACGATCCACTGGCAGATAGTGGCGTAACTCGCCCGGCGTTGCCTCCCTGTGTTGGTGAATGTGTGTTCGCCTTCTGTCATCCAATGCTCCCACGCAGCTCGCAATTTAACTTTAAATGACCTGTTGACACCTATATCTAGTGGCTGCAGTTCTTTGGTTAATCCACCCGGAATGATGGCAAGCACCGAATTAGTTTTCTTCACTTGGGCTTTGACAGTATCTGTCAGATGGGCGCGCATGGAGTCACAGACCAATAGGGATGGAGATTCGTGGAAAAAGCCACCCGGTCTCTTGACGTAAACCTCTCTCAGCCACTCACTCATCTTCTCCTCGTCCATCCAGCCCTTCGGGTTAGCCTTGATGATGATGCCAACCGGAAACTTTTCTTTTGGCAGAGTCTTCCTCTTGAAATTTACCATGGGTGGTAGTTTCTGGCCATTAGCCTGGCAACCGAGAACTACAGTGAAGGATGACTTCTCGTTTCCTGTAGTGCGTATAGATACCGTACTGGTCCCTGTTCTCTCGACAGTACGGTTTACAGGGATATCAAAGGTAAGGGGGACCTCGTCCATGTTGGTGATGTGCTCTGGTCGGATTTTCTGTTCATTGATCTTGTTCTTGCAGTAGGTATGGAAAATGGCCAGCTTTTCTTCGTAATCCTTTGGCAGTTGCTGTGACATAGTGGTTCTTGTGCGGATAGAGAGATTCCGCCTTTTCATGAAACGGAAGCACCAAGAGGGACCTCCTCGAAAGTCGTTGATCTCCATGTCGCGTGCGATCGCTGTTGCTTTGAGTCGAATAGAGACAGTAGAGACACTTCTACCTGCGGTTCTCTGTTCAATAACCCACTGTTCAATTTTGTCCTCCAACTGTGGCCATCTTGCTTTGTTTCCTCGGAAACTCAGTTTGGTCTTCTTTACCTGGCGCAGGGCATCTTCTTGCTTCCTCCACTTCCGTACCATTGATTCATTAATGTTGAATTCTCTCGCAGCTACTCTATTTCCATGCTCTACTGCATGACTGATAGCCTTCAGTTTGAAATCCGCATCATAAGCATGTCTCTTAACAGGAGCCATTTTTGGGGCAGCGGGTATACCATAGAAAATGAACGAATGAATGCGCACACCTCCTGACTAAGATGGCCGTAATGCCCACGAAGCTGCACTGCTTGGATTGGGCATTACGGCCATCTTAGTCAGGAGGTGTGCGCATTCATTCGTTCATTTTCTACGGTATACCCGCTGCCCCAAAAATGGCTCCTGTTAAGAGACATGCTTACGAAGCGGATTTCAAACTCATCGCTATCAGTCACGCAGTAGAACAACCTGAGAGAGGTTTACGGTACGTCGGTTTACGGTAAGAGACCGGGTGGCTTTTTCCACGAATCTCCATCCCTATTGATCTGTGACTCCATGCGCGCCCATCTGACAGATACTGTTAAAGCCCAAGTGAAGAAAACGAATTCGGTGCTTGCCATCATTCCGGGTGCATTAACCAAAGAACTCCAGCGATGTCAACAGGTCATATATAAGGCGCACCGGATTATAAGGCGCACGGTCGATTTTGTGAGAAAATTTAGGCTTTTTCGTGCACCTTATAGTCCGAAAAATACGGTATACGCATAGGAGCACTGGTGGAATCCACCTCCTGTTTTTGGAGCACGCAGGATACTGCTTTATTGATCACCAAATGGACGTATTTTACCACTAAATGGACATGCTTTTTATATAACTATAGTTCACCTTATTCTCGTTTTTGGAATCTTTGTTCAAACACATATCTCACTGTTTATGGACTATTAGTATATTTTTTTCATACACGTGACACACTGCACATGGGCTATTAGCATTTTGTGCATTTTTCGATTTGTATTGCACTTTTATAACGACACTCAGTTTTTTTTTTTTTTGTGCCATATCATCTATACATTTGGGTGCACTTAATATTATTTCACTGTCATTTATAGAAGATTTCTTATATCAAGTTTTTTTGGTCAAGTGCACAATTTGACCTGGTGTATTGCACTTTAATATTTATGCACATTGTCTGAGCTTATTTAAACATACAATT
Organism: Lithobates pipiens; assembly: GCF_037356315.1. Classification (NCBI taxonomy): domain Eukaryota; kingdom Metazoa; phylum Chordata; class Amphibia; order Anura; family Ranidae; genus Lithobates; species Lithobates pipiens. The sequence goes on from NW_027507785.1 coordinate 64,557,618, forward strand.
TCACACTTTATTCTATTTCTGTTTTGGTTGTTACTTGAGTACATGTTAGTTTAATTAGATTTATTTAGCCGGAGCGCAACACCATTTCTTAATTACTATGGAATACTTACCTGTTGCGTAAACAAATGTAGTCAAGTGCAACTTGCCAAAACATCGTTTTTGGAGGGGGCTAACGAACGATGTTTATTACGAATGATTGAACCCATGAACATGAAAGTGGCCATTTTAAACTGTACAACATTAAATCAAAGCACATGGAGAAGTATGCAAGCAATAATAATAATATGAACACACAACAACCACTTACTTTTTTGAAGAACTTGCTTGATCGTTCTGTACTGATCGTGCTCCCTCAGTTTCAGGTCCGACCAGCGCTTTCTCCTTGGATCGTCGTACCCCAAAATTCTTCTGAGGACTCTTCACAACCTGTGTCATGATCTTGGCCTTTCTGGCATTTGGGTTTGGGTAAGGTCCATACTTCCCATCATAGTCGTTCTTCTTCAATATGTCCACTAACTTCAACATCTCTCCAAAAGACATATTTGAGGCCCTAAATCTTCTCAAATTTCTGGCTAAGGGCTTTCCTCGTTCTCCTCCACGTTAGTGCTCCTGCTGTGTCTCCGCCATGTGCTCTCCCCACTGTGCCGAAAGAGAAGGGGTGGGGAATAGACTAGAAAGAAGGTCAGAGGCAGTGGAGTGTCACGCATGCACACTGTATATAAAACGCAACACGCGTGTGTCGTACATACGATCTGTGAGCAGAGTGAGGAGCTGACGCGTTGATCGTTCAAACAAAGGTACAATTTTAACTTGGTACATCACTAGACTATACTGCTTCTAGATTGAAGCCTATATTGGGACAAGATTAGGAGAGTTTAGCTTGATATTATTAGGGTGTGTCTTGTGTTGTGTCTTGCAGAGAAGATGGATCCCTTCAAGGAACCACATTTTCTGGAGCTAATTATTGATATGCTCAGGGAGCTGCCCTCTCCATCCAAAAAAAATTTTGACTTTAGAATCCATTCTGTCCAATAAACAAGTGGAACTCTGGCCTGACAAACATTAACAACAAAAATAAGAACATATAAATGTTGTAATACTCACTTGTGTTGACTGCTTGGGACTGACTCCATCCGTAGCAGAGGAGCAGTGCAAGCCCAAAGTACTGGTTCATTTTGTCTGTTGGTCTGCAATGCATAGGGGTTGCTTCACAATTTTCCATGGAAGAATTTTGCAAATTTTGAAGACTTTTAATATGTTACACATTTCATCAAGATGACATTGCACTAGAATAGCAAGCTCAGCATGTTTCCCAAAAGACCCATTCTAAGGCCAAAATTCTACATTTCAATTAAAAGAACCTCTAGTAACCACATACAATCCAGCACTAGAAGGGATAAGAAAGATAATCAAAGATTTACAACCCATCATAACAGAGGATTAAATTCTGAAAGAAATATGCCAACAACCCCCAATACGGGCTTTCAGACAACCCCTCAACCTCAGACATAAACTAGTCAGCATGTTACATCATTCTGATTGTGAGGTCACAAATAAAGGAAGCAAACCCTGTAATAAGAAAACACAAACTGTGCAACCAAATCAATCCATCTAAAAGTGTCACACACACAAAAGGGACCTTCAATATCCTGGGATCATAGAGCTGTACCTCTAGTAATGTTGTGTACCTCATCCAAAGCAAAAGATCTTACATTTGCGAAACAGGACAGAAGTTCCAGTACAAACAAGTATAAATTTGCACAGATACACCATCAAGGAACATAAGGAAGATGAGTTCTGCACACCTGTGGAACATCATTTCTCACAAGTGGACCACACACCATGGAAGACCTCAATGTGTTACTTAAAGTGGGGTACCCCCTAAAAAAAAAAAATTAAAAGTCAGCAGCTACAAATACTGCAGCTGCTGGCTTTTAATAATCGGACACTTACCTGCACCAGGGTCCAGCGATGCGGGGGAACGAAGCCCCCCCCTCGCTCCCCGCTCCGCTCGCGGCGCCGTCATGCATACTGTGGGCACCGGCTGTGGCTTCACAGCCGGGCACCCACTGCGCATGCGCGAGCGGCGCAGGGCGCCGTGATACGCCGTACAGTCACCTGGGACACGTGACAGGTCCCAGGTGAATGTGCAGCGCGAGGGGAAGTGATGTCACCAGCCTGGGCAATGAAGAAGGCAGACTACGAGGGACCCCCTAGCAACCGGTATTTAGAGGTGAGTAAAAATTTTTTTTTTTGACAATTTTTTTTTGATTTTTTTTAAGAATTTTAAGTAGTTTTATTTTTTTGGTGGCAACACCACTTTAAGGACCGAGCCTCTTTCTGAGATTTGGTGTTTACAAGTTAAAACATTTTTTTTGCTAGAAAATTACTCAGAACCCCCAAAAATAATATATATTTTTTTCTAACACCCTAGAGAATAAAATGGCGCTTGTTGCAATACTTTCTGTCACACCGTATTTGCTTAGCATTCTTACAAGCGCACATTTTTAAAAAATACACCTTTTTGAATTAACAAATAAGACAGTAAAGTTAGCCCAGATGTTTTTATATTGTGAAAGATAATGTTACACCGAGTAAATTGATATCCAACATGTCACGCTTCAAAATTGCGCCCGCTCGTGGAATGGTGACAAACTTTTACCCTTAAAAATCTGCATAGGCGACGTTTAAAAAATTCTACAGGCTGCATATTTTGAGTTACAGAGGAGGTCTAGGATTATAATTATTTCTCTCGCTCCAATGATCATGGCAATTTGAATACCGTTTTAATATGCGGGCACTACTCACATATGCGTTCGCTTCTGCACGCGAGATCGGCGGGACGGGCATATTTAAAAAAAATTGTGTCACTTTTATTCCTATTACAAGGAATGTAAACATCCCTTGTAATAGAAAAAAAGCATGGCAGGATCTCTTAAATATGAGATCTGGAGTCAAAAAATGCAATAAAAATTAAATGTCATTTTAAAAAAAGAGCTATGGGCGGAAGTGACATTTTTACATCGCTTCTGCCCTGTAATGATATGGAGGCAGGTGGGGGCCATCTTCCCCTCACTCATTTCCAGAGAGGCGGGCCCTCTCCTGCCGCTGATAAAAAGTGATCTTGCGATGAATCCAATGCACAGACCATTTTTATCTGAAAGTGGACCGCCCGCTGAAGAAGATGTTACTGGGGTTATGGTAGCTATCTGCTGCAATAACAACGATATTCCTCTTCAAAGTAGTGACATATAACGACGGCGGGCGGTCCGTAAGTGGTTAAAGGGAATTTCAAAACTTTTCAGTTTAGCTCTCCTTCTGTCTTGTCTCACTAATTATGCTATTAAATACATATATACACAATATATGTATATATATATATATAAAGGGTTCAAAATTTCAAGTCCTGAGCTTATAGCCAGGACTGTTAGCCATTGTACACACGGTCGGACATTCTGACAACAAAATCCGTCGGATTTTGTCCGACGGATTTTGTCCGAAACTGGTGTTGCATACACACGGTTGGACAAAGTTATCGGAAAATACGATCGTTCCGAACGTGATGACGTCCGTGCCTTGCGACGGGACTACGTTGCGGCTAGTAGCCAATAGCTTTGGTGTCGTAATTTGATCTGAGCATGCGTGGCACTTTGTCCGATCGGAATTCTCTACAAACGATCGGACAAAGTCCAATCAGATCATGTTGTCTGAAAATTTTTATATCCAGCTCTCAAACTTTGTTGGTCAGACATTCCGACGGAAAAAGTCAGATGAAGCTCACAAACGGTTGGATTATCCGACAACACGGTACGATCGGACATTTTCTGTCGGAATGTCTGGCCGTGTGTACAAGGGCTAAGGGTTACTTGCCACCAGTTGCCCTGCCCATAATTCTGCCCCACCCCTAATTCCACAACATGCCCTCATAAATCATCTCATGAAATGACACTTAAATGTTTTATGCAGAATTAAGTTATAAAAATAAATATTAACAACAACTTTATCTGTGCCCACCAATGCAGCCTGCCTGTGCCCACCAATCAACCTGTGCCCACCATGCAGCCTCTGCCCACCATAAAGCCTGTGTCCACCATGCAGCCTCTGCCCACTGCCTGTGTCCACCATGCACCCTGTATCCACCATGCAGCTTGTGTCCACCATGCAGCCTCTGCCCATCGCCTGTGTCCTCCATGCAGCCTGTGTCCACCATGCAGCCTCTGCCCACCGCCTGTGTCCACCATGCAGCCTCTGCCCACCATGCAGCTTCTGCCCACTGCCTGTGTCCACCATGCAGCCACTGCCCACCGTCTGTGTCCACCAAGCAGCCTGTGTCCACCATGCAGCCTGTGACCACCGTGCAGCCTGTGTCCACCATGCAGCCTCCCCCTATACAATATATTATTATATATATCCAAATATCCAAATTACAGTATAAACAAGGTTTACCGAATAAAAAAAACAAATTCCGAAAATTGAAATTGAAATTGAAATTGAATTTTACCTAAAAATAAAAATCTAATTCAAAATAATGCTGTTTGAGTTAGAATAGAAAAAATATATAAAAAAATTTATTTGACCGATTTAAAATTTATCGGCTCAAATGTTTCTAATCTACAAAATTCTGGAAATTATAAGAAAATTACATAAGATAGATAAAATGAATATGAATTGAACGAATCAAACAAATTTAACGAAACTAAAGAACTATATTAACAAATCTAAATGAAATGAAACAGAACTATTTTTTTCATCACGCACATGTTTGTATGGAGTGCTTGCTTAGAATTCGATATATGTCGGAGATCAGTCCTTTATGCGATCTGCCCTCAAGTATGATACATTCAAATGAGGAGGGCGCAGAAAACTGTAGGCACAGGGCTATAGTTTGGGGGGTAGTGACGTGTCTGTAAGTAGCTGTAGAACACCTGTCTGGGAAGATCATATTTGGATTGTAGCTCAGAAAACGGGAGAAGCTTACAGGACCTGGGATCCAACAAGTGTCCGAAGTGAAAAAGGTTCCGCGACGCCCAAGGCCATGACATCTGGCGAGTGAGACTAACCGGCACTTTGGGATTGCATAGGAAGGAGGTCATAAGTTACCATTCAGATTTAAGCTCACATTCACAAAATCGCTTCCGCCACAACCATCAGAGCTGGGACATAGAACTCAACAATCGACTAGGTTCCACCTTCACTTTTGCATTCCAGAGGAGAATAGTGATGGACGAACTTCCGACGGGACGTTTCGCGAACGCGAAACGCGAACGGACACAAACGTTCGCGAAAACGACCGTTCGCCGCGGGCTCCATTGACTTCAATGGGAGGCGAATTTCGCAAACCTTTAGGTCGAATTTGCGGCCACGGGGTAATTATTAGGGGGTAGCACGTAGTCCCACCACCTGGACAATAGCATAATACATGTATGAGGTGAATTTGGGATCGATAACTACAAGCATTTTTTTTTTATTTGGGAAATTGTTCTGACAATTCAGGACTATGGAGCTAATGAAGGCAATGGAGGAGAGGGAAGGTCAGGGACCAGGGTAGGCAAACAAGAGGGTGCAGGAGATACAGAGCACTGACAGCAGCACCGTAATACAGAGCACTGACATCAGCACCGTGACATACAGCGCTGACAGCAGCTCCGTGACATACAGCGCTGACAGCAGCTCCGTGACATACAGCGCTGACAGCAGCTCCGTGACATACAGCACTGACAGCAGCTCCGTGACATACAGCGCTGACAGCAGCTCCGTGACATACAGCGCTGACAGCAGCACCGTGACATACAGCGCTGACAGCAGCTCCGTGACATACAGCGCTGACAGCAGCTCCGTGACATACAGCGCTGACAGCAGCTCCGTGACATACAGCGCTGACAGCAGCTCCGTGACATACAGCGCTGACAGCAGCTCCGTGACATACAGCGCTGACAGCAGCTCCGTGACATACAGCGCTGACAGCAGCTCCGTGACATACAGCGCTGACAGCAGCTCCGTGACATACAGCGCTGACAGCAGCACCGTAAGCAGCCCCAGGAGGAAGTCAGCACAGCACAGGGATGGTGTGATCCCCTCATAATAAGAACCCCCAGGAGGAAGTCAGCACAGCACAGGGATGGTGGGAGCCCCTCATAATAAGAACCCCCAGGAGGAAGTCAGCACAGCACAGGGATGGTGGGAGCCCCTCATAATAAGAACACCCAGGAGGAAGTCAGCACAGCACAGGGATGGTGGGAACCCCTCATAATAAGCAGCCCCAGTAGAAATATGACACCGCTCAACCTCTTCAAAGAGGAGGGTAGGGGCATATAGTACGGTGTGCTTTTTTGGGTCAGGGAAGTGAGCCAAATGAATTAAGAAGGTCTGTGTGCTTGATTCCAAAAATTGTTTATAGACATATACATGGTCTACTGATCACATGTGTTGAATTCCTCCGAGATCCATGCCTCATTCATTTTTAGAAATGTGAGGTAGTTAACACTGTCGTGAGCTAGGCGAGTACGCTTATCGGTCACAATCCCCCCTGCTGCGCTGAACGTCCTTTCGGACAGGACACTGGATGAGGGGCAAGCCAACAGTTCGATTGCAAATTGGGCAAGCTCTGGCCAGAGGTCAAGCCTGCCCACCCAGTAGTCTAGGGGTTCATCACTCCTCAGAGCGTCCACATCGGCCGTTAACCCAATGTAGTCGGACACCTGACGGTCTAGGCGTTCCCTGATGCTGGATCCGGATGACACCTGTCGATGGGTCGGCTGAAAGAATGACCTCATATCCGAAGTCACCAACACATCTTCAAACCGGCCTCTTCTTGCAGGCGCTGTTGGATTGGTACCCGCAAATCCTTCTCTGGGAGTGGGAATTGCTCCTCTGCCAGCGCACGCAAAAGCAGAATGCAGCATTTCTCGAAGCAAGGCCTGGAAGTGCTGCATTCTGACAGCCCTCTGCGACGGCGGTAACATTTCCGCCATTTTGTGTTTGTACCGGGGATCTAAGTACGTTGCCACCCAGTACTGGTCCTTGACCCTCATGCTTTTTATACGGGGGTCCCTATTAAAACACTGGAGCATGAAGGCCCCCATTTGCACTCAAGCGGAAGGTATGTGGTGGTGGTGGTGTTGTTGGTGGTAGTGTCTTTGGGGGTGCACATAGCAGAGAGTGAAGAAGAGGGTGCAGATCGAGAGGATGAGGAGGGTGCAGAAGAATAAGGCTGAGTGAGCCACTCAACCAAGTCTGGTGCGTCCTTTAAAGTAATTGAACGCACCTTCTGCAACTTCCCACTTTGGCTCAAGGCTGTTGCTCCTGCCCTACCCCTACCACCCCTGCGGAAGGGCCTGCCTCTTCCTCTGCCTGTCATTTTTTAAATCACCCTGTGACAAAACTCTTAGTCCCTATACCGCTGAAGGACTGCTGCAGTATAGGGCAGCGGTCAGCAGTAGTGCACGGCAACCCTATGTATTGTGGACCGATAGCGGTCCTTACAGAACAGCAGACTGTACTGCACTCAGGCCTATGTACCGTAGCACCCTATACCAAGTTACCAGTCCTTATAAAAACTTTTGTGGACCAAGCAGGTTGTGTGTTAGTGTTTAGCAGACTGTGCGTCAGTCCCTATACCGCTGAAGGACTGCTGCAGTATAGGGCAGCGGTCAGCAGTAGTGCACGGCAACCCTATGTATTGTGGACCGATAGCGGTCCTTACAGAACAGCAGACTGTAACGCACTCAGGCCTATGTACCGTAGCACCCTATACCAAGTTACCAGTCCTTATAAGAACTTTTGTGGACCAAGCAGGTTGTGTGTTAGTGATTAGCAGACTGTACGTCAGTCCCTATACCAATGAAGGACTGCTGCAGTATAGGGCAGCGGTCAGCAGTAGTGCACGGCAACCCTATGTATTGTGGACCGATAGCGGTCCTTACAGAACAGCAGACTGTACTGCACTCAGGCCTATGTACCGTAGCACCCTATACCAAGTTACCAGTCCTTATAAGAACTTTTGTGGACCAAGCAGGTTGTGTATTAGTGTTTAGCAGACTGTGCGTCAGTCCCTATACCGCTGAAGGACTGCTGCAGTATAGGGCAGCGGTCAGCAGTAGTGCACGGCAACCCTATGTATTGTGGACCGATAGCAGTCCTTACAGAACAGCAGACTGTACTGCACTCAGGCCTATGTACCGTAGCACCCTATACCAAGTTACCAGTCCTTATAAGAACTTTTGTGGACCAAGCAGGTTGTGTGTTAGTGTTTAGCAGACTGTGCGTCAGTCCCTATACCGCTGAAGGACTGCTGCAGTATAGGGCAGCGGTCAGCAGTAGTGCACGTCAACCCTATGTATTGTGGACCGATAGCGGTCCTTACAGAACAGCAGACTGTAACGCACTCAGGCCTATGTACCGTAGCACCCTATACCAAGTTACCAGTCCTTATAAGAACTTTTGTGGACCAAGCAGGTTGTGTATTAGTGTTTAGCAGACTGTGCGTCAGTCCCTATACCGCTGAAGGACTGCTGCAGTATAGGGCAGCGGTCAGCAGTAGTGCACGGCAACCCTATCTATTGTGGACCGATAGCGGTCCTTACAGAACAGCAGACTGTACCGCACCCAAGCCTATGTACCGTAGCACCCTAGACAGACCAAGTTACCAGTCCTGATAAAGAGCTTTGTGGGACAAGTGAGTTGTGAATGATTAGCAGACTGCAGCAGAAGGGCAGCAGTCAAGTATAATATTCTTTCTATATTTGGAAGAAAGAATATTATACGTGTACAAGCCTATTACCGTACCACTGATACCAGTCCTGAAAAGAACCTTTGTGGAACTAATAGTAACAGCAAGTCTTTAAAATTATCCTCACTGCCTGACACACTGCTTCCTGCCTGTCCCTATACAAATTGGCAAAAAAGAGTAGGCTGGAACGATTAGCTGGAACAGCTCTTTTGTGGACCTGATAGTAACAGCTAATGATGATGATGATGATGATGATGAAGAAAGACTAATCTGGCTGAGCTGTCCCTAAAATAGCAGCATACAGCGCTCTGTCCCTTTATCTAAACTGACAAAAGAAACTCAGGCTGCTGACCTAACACCTATACCAGTCCTGAAAAGAACTTTTGTGTACCAAATAGCTAGCGTTTTCTCTGTCCCTACTCCACACAGGATCCTTTCCCTACAGTGACAGAAGAAAGAATGTAAAATGGCCACCGGATCGGGTGTATTTATAGGTTAGGGGGAATGTCCAAGTGTCCATGAGCTGTCATGTCTCAATTGGTTGTCCTGTAACACATGATAAACGTGTCACGAAAGGTTAAAGTTCTTGTATACATTAAACACGTAAGTCCGCCGGGGCGAACGACGGAAAAAGGCGTTCGAACCCGCGGACGGCGAAAGTCGGAAATTCGCCGCGAAACGACCGCCGGGCGAACCGTTCGGCCATCACTAGAGGAGAATACTCAGGTGCACAGGCGCTAATCAGATTTTCTCTATCTCCGTCCATTTATTGTACGACATTTGGGGGAACCAGGAGACTATCACTTGCAGTTGGGCCCCTTGGTAATATCTAACCAGGTTGGGAAATGCCAGTCCCCCGTCAGTGTGGGCCGTAGGCATGATCGAGCATGGGACTCTGTGTCACTTATAGTTCCACAAGTGGTGCAGAAGGTCAGTCTGTAGTTTACATAGGTGGCTATAGGGGATGGAGATGGGTAGGGTCTCGAATAAGTATAAGCGCTTAGGGAGAAGAACCATTTTAATGGATGTAATTCGCCCTAGAAGAGATATTTAGTGGGTCTTCCACTTTTGTATCAGCTCCCTAATTGACTCATACAGGGGAGGGAAATTGGCCTGATATAACGAGTCAAAAGACGGGGTAATGTTAACCCCCAGGTATTTCAGGGAACTCCGCTCCCAGTTATAGGGCAACTCTGACTGTAAATGGAGAAGTTCTTTCTCTGGGACATTAAGCGGGAGGGCCATGAACTTTGTAGCATTTGTTTTATAGCCTGAGAGCTCGCAATATTTATCAAATTCAGCATGTAGGTTAGGTAATGAGGTCCACGGATATACCTCAAATATCTGGGTTTCTCCGAATGGTCGCTGCTAGGGGCTCAACGCATAAGGCAAATAGCAGGGGGGAGATCGGACAGCCCTGCTGGGTACCATTGGTTACTGGGAGGGCAAGTGAGGTGGAAAATTGGGTTTTTACCTGTGATGTTGGGTTAATGTAGAGGTGTCTTACCGCTTGCAGGAAAGGTCCCCTAAATCCCACGTGGCTTAAAGTGACAAGCATGAATGGTCTAAATTCAGGATCAGGGAATTCTGTGTTGCCTCTATTGGCCACATCGATTAGGTCTATGACCTTTCTCGTGTTGTCACCCACATGGCGAGGGGGAATGAAGCCCACCCGGTCCTTGTGGATTAGAGAGGGCAGTATCTCGTAAAAGCGTATCGAAAGGATTTTTGTGAAGATTTTTAGATTCATATTTAGTAAGGCTATGGGCCTATAGCTGGCACAGGAGGAGGGGTCTTTGTCTGGCTTAGGGATTAGTGTGAGGTAGGAGCATTGCATGTCAGTCGGGATGGGAGTCTGCTAAAGGAGTAAAGGGAATTGGGAAATTTCGGCCTGCTCTAGATATTGTGCCATTCTATCCATTAGGTCAAGTGGGGGTTATGTGGTATCACAAGTTTATTGTACAGGCCAGTGTTAAAGTCTGAAAACGCATTCTCTATGTCCTGGGGATGGGACAGCAGGTCACCTGATCTGTTCTTAACTTGGTGTGGAGTAGCGGTAATCATTCAGTCAGCCAGCTTCCTGCCCAGGAAGGCTTGCGCCTTGTTGCCTTTGCCACAATATAGCTGCTTCAGTCTAATCAGAGCTTTTTCTACCTGACCTATTGCAAGTTCTCTGAGTGTGGACCATATCCAGGTGATTTGTTTAAGGAGTGATAGAGATGGGGAAGATTGCAGCCAGGCCTCTAGGGCCTTAAGTTGTGTTTTGGCCTGTAATCTTTCTTAAGAGCCAAGAAGAGGGCAAGGCAGCGACCCCTAAGGAACATCTTATGGGCGGCCCAGAGAGGAGTAAGGGATATGTCTGGGGTGTCATTTTCGGTAAAATAATATTTTTGGGTGGATTCAAGTTCAGTTCGGGAGGAGACGTGCTGTAAAAGGAAGTCGTTCATCCTCCAATTGTATGGTCTGCGCAGGGGAACGCTGAGGTTCAATGTTATCATAACGGGGGCATGGTTGGACCAGGAGATGGGGAGTATCTTTGTGGAGTCGGTGATGCAGAGCATGTTGTTATTAATAAATACATAGTCTATACGCGAGTGGATATGATGAGGAGCTGAGTAGAAGGTGTACCGGCGATCGCCCGGGTGGAGAGCCATCCAAGCATCAAAGAGAGCATGTTTTCTGGTGAGTTAGCAAAAGAGCCTAGCGTCCCTCAGGGATCAGGGTTGTGAGGCCCGGGGGCTGACCAAGAGGCGATCACAGGTCACAGAGTGCAAAATATTAAAGTCTTCCCAGATTACAAGGAAATCATGGGGCATTCGAGATAAGCAAGTGAGGACCTTAGCTAGGAAACGATGTTGTCTTCGGGGTGCACAGGGCGCAGAAAGTGACATCTTGCGTGTGCCAGTGGCCGTGCATAATGATTTAGTAACCTTGCGGATCTAGATAGGTGGCAGAGCAGGTGAATGGGGATCCATTTTAAATAGTATAGCGACACCCGCTCTTTTACGTGGGTTGAAAGCCTGATAGATTTGGGGGTAATGTCTAGAGGCAAACGTAAAGGAGTCCCCCTTGTTAAAGCGGGTCTCCTTAATCATGATGACGTCCATCCCTGATTGTTTCAATTTCTGAAGTGCCAGGTGTCTCTTCTTTTTAGAGTTTAGGCTGTGGACATTTAAGGACATAATCTTAGCCATTGTATAAGGTAAAGTTAACTATGTCTATAATTAGCTGAGTCTCTAGTTGGTGGATCTGGGTCTGGGAGCTTGGCATCAATGGGTGGAGACCTGGCAGTCATCGAGGCATCCGTGGGGTACCGGTCTGAGGCAGAGAGAGTCTAGGGAGGAAAAAAGAGGTTAGAGCAAGAAACACATAGTTTAAAAAAAACACAATCTTCATCAAGCAGGCCCTGTTGACCCGTGGGATCACAGGAGCCATGTAGTTCCTGTAAGGCCTCCTGACCAGGAAGTCCAAAAAAAAAAGGTAAAAAAGAACAAGAAAAGTGAGAGAGGGTGTGGACTGAGTCCTGGGGGTCTACCGTCCAGTAGGATCAGGTGTTCCTGTGTTTAGGAGATTTAAGGGAAGGGTCTGGACCCCTGGATCGTTTGGGTGGAGGGACCTTCTGCCAGACAACTGGTGGGGGGGCGGGGTGGCCACCAAATCCCATTCTGGTAGCTGAGGGATTGGGATGCTTAGGGTATCGCAAAAGGTGTTTAGATCTTCTGGATAGCATAGAGTCGCAGACTTCCCCTGGTGTTTTGCAGTCAGTCTGAAGGGGTATCCCCATCTACAAATAATGTCCTTATCTTGTAGGGTTTGTGTGTGGAGTAGGGGTTGTAGCAGCCGCCGTTTCTGGAGTGCAATCCAGGAAAGGTCCGGGAAGATCTGTATTGGGTTATTGTCCAAGACCAATTTGCGGATGGAGCGAGCTTTACGCATGATGTCCTCTTTTAATGGATAGGAGTGTACCGGGCAAATGGCGTTGCGTGGTTTAGAAGTGGGACCTTTAGGTCTAAGGGCATGATGGGCTCTGTCCATCTCGATATGTTTGTCTGCTGGTTCCCCTAGAAGATTGTTAAACAGGACCTGGAGGGAGGCCTGTAGGTCTTCTGCTTCCTCCGCTTCAGGCAGGCCTTGTACGCGAATGTTGTTTCGATGCCCCCTGTTATCCAGGGCCTCGACATGGTGCTGCATGTCTCTTAGCATAAGGCGGTGGTTTAAACCCTAAATTTGGGTACGGTGCACTGCTAGCTTAGTCTCCTGTATCTCTTCTTCCGCCATTTCCACTCTGTCAGCAAGATGTTTGAGGCCAGTGTGGAGGGCCTGGATTTCAGCCCAGCAGGTGGCTTTTACATGCTCTGAGTTGCTTGAAATCTTCCTTTGTTGGAATGGCTTGCAGATAGGATTGCCATTGTGGGGAGGGGGGGGGGGGGTTGAGGTGGATCATCCGGTGTGAATGGAGGTGAAAGGGTGAGGGCTGATGGTGGGAGTCCTCTGCTGATGCAGCGTGGCCATGGGGGGGGTAGGCTGTCATGGAGAGTCCCAGCATTCAGACCAGCTTGGAGTATGGGAAGCCTGTCGAGCCGGGCCTCCCCTCTGTGGCTGGGCATGGGCACTCGCTATTTGGGCATAGGATGGGGGGTTTACACAGGCCCCCAGGTGCACGATTGCCTTTGGGCCTTGGGAGAAGCCTGGTCAGGCCTGTTGGGGTAGTGAGGCCTACTCCCGTCTGATGGGCCCGGGTAGGCCTGGGAGTGTGTATGGGGCCCTGGAGGGCTGGAAAGTCCCCTGCACCAAATGAGGGGGTGGGGGAGGCAGGGCTGCCTTCTTGGAGGCCGGGGTCGGTATGGAGCATTCTGGGGTATGCATCTGTGCACTGGGTGTAAGGGGATGGATTCTGGGTATAGGCCTCTGCCCCCTCCACGTGCAGTGTGGCAGGGGGAGGGAAAGCTCACTCGGAGCAACTCACCGCTTGCAGGGGATCCTCTCGGCTTGGGTTCGGGGTCTGAGCTGATCGGTTGTCCCATGGTGGGGATTGCCTCTGCGGTGATGTCAGTGAGGAGGCCCGTGATCACGAGGCTGCGGTGTTCGGCACCATCTTGTACCCCCTGTCCGGTGGCATGTCGGGAGCTTTAAAATAGTCCCCGAAGGACATGGAGGAGCTTGGCGGGGGCTGAGATGATCCCCTGGATGAGGAGGATCGGGTGGTTGCCCATGGATGGAGTTAGATTCCTTGGATTTAGTGCCTAGTAGCTGCGGGCTGGAGAGGAGCTCTCACTCTGCATGTCCGTCTAGGCTGGCTTCCAGTCACGCCCCTCTTCAGGTACAAAATTTTAATGAGTGATTAATGGAGTAGTCAAAATTTGTAATAATGTGAGAAATCCCATATTAACCATCAGACCATAGCTCCTAACTGTCCCTGGTTTCGAGGAACTGTCCCTGATTTGGAACAATGTCCCTCTGTCCCTCATTGCTCCTCATTTGTCCCTCATTTTGGCCTGATCTATATAACTGTATATAAAATGCACTTTTTATCTATCAAAAAGTATGTTCAGGCGCTAAACCTTTCATATGATTTCTAAATTGCTGCATTTGTAAGTGTCAAAAGCCAATATAAAAGAATAGTAGTGGTAAAAAAAGCACTTGTGAGTTTAAACAATCTTATTTTTTTGTACAATTCTTCTTTAAGGGGACGTGGCAAGGGGTGTGTCCTATGCCTGCATACATTTGCTGATGAGTGTCCCTCATTCCCATCTCAAAAAGTTGGGAGGTATGTCAGACCTTTTGTAGAAGAACCGTGACTGCTAAGAACTATACACTTAGTTGACCGTAGCCAAATTGAATATAGAAATTTGAACCCTGCCCAAGTAATACGCAAGACAATTTGCATTGGAATTGCAAAGCCGCAGCATTATTAGTGTAGCCTGATCTGCAAAACTGTTTGTAAAGCCGCCTACACACGTAGCCGTCTGTCCGACGTACTTAGTCTGGCGGACTTCTCGCCAGACTGTCCGTCGGACTTTCCGAACGGGCTACTTGCCCACACACGGCACTTTTTCAGCGGACTAATACGGCGTACTAAGTCCGCCGTACTATCCGCCCTACTTTTGAAATGAACGGACTCGCCCACACACACGGAGGAAAGTCCGCTCATTTCGAGCGCGTCTCCAGGTAGGCGGGGCCCGCGAAGGAGACTTCGCTGGCCCCGCCGCCTGGTATGGACTTAAAGGGGAACCCCAACGCCGAAAAAAATCGGCGTGGGGTTCCCCCCAAGTCCACAACAGACCCTTGTCCGAGCACGCTACCCGGCCGGCCAGGAAAGGGGGGGCGAGCGAGCGCCCCCCCCCCCCCCGAGCCGTACCAGGCCGCGTGCCCTCAACATGGGGGGTGCCTTGGGGAAGGGGGGGCCGCGCGGCCCTCCCACCCCAAAGCACCTTGTCCCCATGTTGATGAGGACAAGGGCCTCTTCCCGACAACCCTGGCCGTTGGTTGTCGGGGTCTGCGGGCGGGGGGCTTATCGGAATCCGGGAGCCCCCTTTAATAAGGGGGCCCCCGGATACCGGCCCCCCACCCTATGTGAATGAGTATGGGGTACAATGTACCCCTACCCATTCACCTGTAAAATAAAGTACAAAAAAAACACAACACACAAGATAAAATAATTTATTGCACAGCTCCGGGGGTCTTCCGTCTTCGGGGGTCTTCTCACCGGACTCCTCCGCTATCTTCTTGTAGCTCTTTTACTAGCGGAGGAGCCCGGCATTCTTCTTCGTCGCCGCGGCCTCTTCTTCCGACTTCGGGGGTCTTGTCCCCCTCTTCGGTTCTTCTGCCGGGCCACCGCACCTTCTTATAGCTCTTTTACAGGCGGTGGCCCGGTCTTCTGTCGCCGCCGCCTTCCGTTCTTCTTCTTCTTCTTCTCCAGGAGATGTTGACTCGACGATCTCTCCGGCCGCAATGCCAGGGACGTGCTGCGCTGCCACTTATATAGGGACAAGGGGCGGTGTCACATGGGTTTATGTCACATGGGTTGGTGTCACATGGTGACCCCGCCCCCTTACGATGTCACAGTCCCGGAGGATGCTGGGACTGTCGCCATGTGACATCAACGCATGTGACACCAACCCATGTGACATAAACCCATGTGACACCGCCCCTTGTCCCTATATAAGTGGCAGCGCAGCGCGTCCCTGGCATTGCAGCCGGAGAGATCGTTGAGTCAACATCTCCTGGAGAAGAAGAAGAAGAAGAACGGAAGGCGGCGGCGGCGGCGACAGAAGACGGGGCCACCGCCTGTAAAAGAGCTATAAGAAGGCGCGGTGGCCCGGCAGAAGAATGGAAGAGGGGGACAAGACCCCCGAAGTCGGAAGAAGAGGCCGCGGCGACGAAGAAGAATGCCGGGCTCCTCCGCTAGTAAAAGAGCTACAAGAAGATAGCGGAGGAGTCCGGCGAGAAGACCCCCGAAGACGGAAGACCCCCGGAGCTGTGCAATAAATTATTTTATCTTGTGTGTTGTGTTTTTTTTTGTACTTTATTTTACAGGTGAAAGGGTAGGGGTACATTGTACCCCATACTCATTCACATAGGGTGGGGGGCCGGTATCCGGGGGCCCCCTTATTAAAGGGGAGTCCCGGATTCCGATAAGCCCCCCGCCCCCAGACCCCAACAACCAACGGCCAGGGTTGTCGGGAAGAGGCCCTTGTCCTCATCAAGGCAAGGCACCCCCCAAGGCACCCCCCATGTTGAGGGCACGCG
Source organism: Lithobates pipiens (assembly GCF_037356315.1). NCBI lineage: Eukaryota > Metazoa > Chordata > Amphibia > Anura > Ranidae > Lithobates > Lithobates pipiens. The sequence goes on from NW_027507785.1 coordinate 64,574,095, forward strand.
GCCTGGTGCGGCTCGGGGGGGGGGGGCGCTCGCTCGCCCCCCCTTTCCTGACCGGCCGGGTAGCATGCTCGGACAAGGGTCTGTTGTGGACTTGGGGGGAACCCCCACGCCGATTTTAAATCCATACCAGGCGGCGGGGCCCGCGAAGTCTCCTTCGCGGGCCCCGCCTACCTGGAGACCCGCTCGAAATGAGCGGACTTTTCTCCGGGCGGGAAAAGTCCGCTCATTTCAAAAGTACGGCGGACTGGCATACACACGGCCGGATTGTCCGCCGAAATGCGAGTCCGGCGGGAAGATTGGAGTGCAACACGGCATTCTAAGTCCGCCGTACTTTCGGGTCAAAAAAGTATGCCGGAGGCTACACACGGGGGGATTGTCCGGCGGACTTGAGTTTGCCGGACTTTTCCACCCGCTTGTTTGATCGTGTGTACGCGGCATAACATGACAAGGTAGCCAGATACCTTACTACGCCAATCCATACATGTACACCCCTTTTATACCTTATTCTATAAATAATGACACAGACACCTGCTGGATGTAAATGGCCTTTTAGGCCTTTATTTCAACAATAAACCAAACTAAACTTTTTATTTAAAACTTCTGTAAACCATTTTATTTTATCATCTATTTTCTTATAACCAAAACCAGCTCATCAGATAAACAGTTGTTGATCCCTGACGACCCCATTTCTTCTTGAGCCTGTAATCCCAACTTTTTATGGCATTCGTCCCCAGCCGCCAACTTGCCTCGGGGACTTACCAATTGACCACAGACCCCCAACTTATTAGCCTGTCAGTCTGGCCAGCCGCCAGACCACCCGGGAGGACTCCATACCTATGATGGGTCCTAACTTTTCCAAAACCTCATCTTGAACAGTATAAATTGTACAACAGCCGTCAAGGAACCTACCGCCACCTGCACTCATGTTCAACTAATAATTATCCCAAACCCTCCCTATTAAGGGCGGGCAGGCGGGAACGTTCCTCCTGACCTGCTGCTCCAGACTGCTGACCTTCCTACACTCACGTGCCTTCACATCAACTCTACTCCACCCCCTCTTACTCCATCCTCCAATCAGGTAAGCCTTGTAACTTTCTTAACCCCTCGTACCATTCCCCTGCGTAAGCCTTGCACCCTGTCATGTATGTCCTACGCTTACGTTGCACTACAGCTACGTACATGTCTTCATGGATCTGACTCTCAGTTTACTGTTTCTAGTGCTGCATTTGTTCACATTTAGGAAGAGGATTTAGTGTCTGATCAGTGACAGAGTCAGATTACAAGGCACAGCTGCAGGAGAGGCTGCTGTTATAGAAAATAGAGCAGAGAGTGTTAAGCCCACCCTCCCTGTACTAGGTTCTGTTGTGAATGTGGTATGGAATCTTAATTAAGATCTCAGTGTTTAATTTTTCAGTGCCTCCAACCTTATGGTCATTTTATGAACTTAGTTCAGAATGTCAGTGCATACCACAATCCTTTCCTGAGTTTGTTAATGTATGGGGTTTTCTTACCAAAGTATAAATATCTTCCAACAAAATTAATAGGTAAATAATTTGACTTTATTAATTAAGGAGTATATTAATACAATTTCATACAGAACTACTTTCTAGTGATTGAAATTTCACACATACCGTATTTATCGGTGTATAACACGCACTTTTTCCCCAATCGTCTTTCAGGACAGCCACCTTTGAGAGACACTGGCTCCTCCCCTCTTAGGAAACACCGCCTTCATTTTCATGATTTAAGCCTCCTCCTCCCTTCGTTCCTCAGTTATGGTGTTTCCTCCGGTGGGGAGACATCGCTAAGGAACCTTAGCTGAATTCGGTTGGTGAGACTGAAGCTATCCGAGCGGAGCCCCGGCCCCACTCGGTTACCCGACCGTCTATCGGTCGGCCCTTGACAGTCGGATCAGCGGGGAGCTGAAGCGTTCGTACTGTCTATACACCCTAAACTTCGCTTGGGGAAAGCAGGAAGTTTTACAGGGTCGTCCGTCCGTTCACCCGCGGGTGTTTTAACGGAACAGGCAGTCCGGTCGGCTGGGGAAGCTGAACTTTTGACTGACCTTTTTTCTCTATACGCACTCCAATCTTCGCTTGGGGAAAGCAGGAAGTTTTTGGGGAGGTTCATCCCTGCGTTTCGCCCAGTGGGGCGCTGCAACGAGGACGTCCAAGGCCCCCCTGTGTATCCAGTCGGCTGGGAGCCAGAGGCCGGACCGGTTGGCGGGCGACGTCAATTCCGGTGGGGGCGGACCTCTTCGTTGGATCCGCGTCTTCCAGTTCCAGACGCGGCACGTGGAGGGGAACCTAGCGTTCGGCTGGTGCAGCCTCTCTTTCTACAGTTGCACAGGTAGCTGTTGGAGGCACGTTCGTACCACTCTTCCTCAACAGGAGAATGTCCAAAGCAGTGGCTTCGGGAGCTCCAGGAGTAACGGCACCAGCCACTCAAAGGTAAAAGCCCTGGCGAGGGGTTCCCTTACCTTACAACCAGTAGCTCCACTGGTGTTTTTTCCCCCTAGGTGGTCGGGGGGAAGGGCAGTGCGTCTGGGATCCAGATGGAGATTGATCCTAGGGGAGGGCACTCCCGGTGGTCCTCTTAAGTAGTGCTGGTGTTTCTTTTTTAGGATGTTATGCTGCTCTTTTATCTCTAGGTCTCTGAAGGACATGAGCAAGTCTCCCCTTGGTGCTAGGAGGGAGCGTCCTTCATATAGAGCCTCTTTGGGGGAATCCCTGGTTCAAAGGCACTTGGTAAAGAGTGTATTGAAGCACCGGATAGCTCAGTCAGACCTTTAACCTAAGGTTCCAGTGGCCTCAGAGGGTTCAGGTCCCTGTTTGAGCGCCATCAGGAAACAGGCAGCAGAACATGGTGCATATCTGGCGGCTTCTGTGAAGGTTCCAGTGGCCTCAGCTCCAGAGCACTCTTTCACCAGCACAGCAGAGTGTTCCACCTAACCCGATGGATGTTCCTCCTGCAGGTTAAGGGAGAGTCTAGAGGGTTCCAGAGAGGAAGTTGAGGAAGAAGTTGACAGTGCCGTCTCAGACTCCCAAGGGAATCTGATAAAGGTGAGGGCTTGGGTGGGGAACCCAAAAGAACCCCTCGATATAAACTTCCCCCTGGATGAAGTGGATAAGCTCTTGAGAGCTATTCATACCACTTTAGGAAGAAGGCATTGTCACCCCACGATCAGATGTACTAGGACCTGGGGGAAGCGGGTGTTCCCGGTTCATGATGTCTTGATCGATGCCATCAGGAATGGCGGGGTCCCGAAGGAAAACCTTTCTTTTCTGGTGCATTAAAGCAAAGGTTTTTTCTTGGGCGGAAGAGGAAGCTCTTGTCTGGAATAGAATCTCCCAGGTTAGAGACTACCTTTCTTCAGACGTCCAGGCATACTGACCTGTCCTCAGGGACATGGGAATACTTTCAGACCCTATGTTTGAAATGATGGACTCACTTCTGAAGGATGCATGGGCTTTTTCTCTTAAGAAAATATCTAAGCCTGCCATAGCGGCCACAGTGGTGGCTCATAATATGAAGTGTCGGCTTAGCCAGATTAATGCATGAAGCAATGACGGCAGAGGAGACTTTCTATCCTCCTTTCCCATGCTGCTTAAGGTGTTGGCATACGCTGCTTCGATTCAATCCAGGCGAATGTATGCAAGTTCTTCGGCTCTGACCAACTCAGCCTGGAGGGCCTCAAGGCTGAAGAAATGGCAGGGGGACAAGGCGTCCAAAGCAAAGCTCTGGAATCCTTTTTACAGGAGACTGCTGTTACTGCTACTGTTTACTGCTGTTTGGGCCAGGTCTTGAAGCAGTGCTAGATCGCACTGCTGATAAGAAAAAGGCCTTTCCCCTTAAGAAGAAATATGGGGAGCAGTAAAAAAGGGGCCTTCCTCCCCCAGTGGGAGATGATCACCTCCAATCAGTTTGTGTTGGGGATCATCGTAAGAGGTTACCGTTTGGAGTTTTCAGAGCTCTCCTCTTTTGAGACTCCTTGTCACTGAGCTGCCAAAATGTGCCCTTCTTTCCTCTTCAGGAGTTAGAGGAACAGGAAGTGGTAATACAGGTCCCAGCAGGATATATAGAAAGGGCTCCTATTCTCACATTTTTGTGGTTCACAAGCCTTTGGGAAAAAAGTTCAGGCTCATCCTGAACCTGAAACGTCTGTGTGTCTTAGTCACCTACAGATGGCTTTTGTTGGTTTTGGTCACTGGGTGAGGGCACCTCTTCCACCAAAACTGTTTCAGGGCATGGATAGTATGGATGCATACCTGCATATTCCCATTGCAGAGAACCACCAGCGTTTCCTTAGGCTGGCAGTGATAACTTCTGTAGGGGTGCTACACATTCAGTTCAAAGCACTTCTCTTTTGGGCTATCCCTTTCCTCCTCCTATCTTCACCAAAGTGATGGTAGAAGTTCTGGCATTCCTGCGTCTCAGGGGAGTCTCGGTGATCGTGTGTCCTGAAGATCTTCTCCGGTTTGTACCTTCTCTGACGCAGTCGATTTGGGATTAACAGGTAACAAAAGACCTGTTAGTGAGCCTGGGTTGGCCTCTGAACCTAGAGAAACCCAACTTAAATTCCTTACCAGGGGGTCACCTTCCTGGGGTAGGTGCTGGGCTCAACAACAAAAGGTCTTCCCTCCTTGGAGAAGATCCAGAAGATAGACAGAGCACTGTTGTTTCTCCAGGGCAACCGTCAAAAACTCAGTTAGGCAGGTTGAGTTTACTGACAGCCACGCTCCTAGCAGTTCAGTGGACGGGGTCATGTTACCGTCCTCTGTAAACTATTCATCTTGAAGCTTTGGGGCCACAGTCAGGGGTCTTGGGACTCTTTGGTTCCAACTCAGGTAAAGAGGTCCCTTTGGGAAAGGGAGCACGTTTGTTACAAGACCTAGAATGGAGTTTCCCAGTATCCAGGGTGGTTACAGCCAATACGAACGGCTTAGGTGGGGGTACACACCTAGACTCCTGTTTGGTACAGGGTACCTGGGAGAGGAAGGAATCTAAGAGATCCTCAAATTGGAGGGAGTTGAGAACAGTAGATCTGGTTCTCAGGACCTCTCAGAGTTCTCTGGAGACTTCATGTAAGAGTCATGGAAACAATCCCTTGGCAGTGGGTTGCGTCGACAGGACGGGGACTCCTGGAGCGGATCCTTATGGGTCCTAGCGAAGGCCATCCTCAGATGGGCCGAATATTAAAATCCTGTCTTTTCAGTGATCTGTTTTGAAGGAGAGCAAATCCTGATATTAGATTTCCTCAGAGCAACCAGGTTCTCAAGCAGGAGGTTCTTCGAATGGATCACCCAGAGTTGGGGGTTTCCTTGGATAGACCTCTCTTTTTCTCAAGGGAAAACGCAAAGGAAGCCATCTCCTGTTCCATGAACAGGGGAGATGGGAGGTCGGGAGCAGACACACTAAAGCACAGAGTTAGGGTTTCTCTAAGTGCTATGCTTTCTCCCCTCCCGTTCTGATTCCTGCAGGGTCAGGGAAGTTTTCAGGTGGTGATTACTACCTATTTTCTAATCACACCTCTTGGGCCCAGGAGGCCGTGGTTCTCCATTCTGAAGGGCCTGTCAGTGGAACCCCCCCCCCCCGGGTTTTCCCGGTCTAGGAGTGTCCCTTCTCCCAGGGTCCAGTCTGCGGTCCCCAGGTGGATTCTTGCAGCTTGGCTACTGAGAAGGAATTGCTGAAGGGCAAAGAGGTCTCAGACTGTTTAATAGCCACTCTTCTGAATTGCAGGTAAATAGAAACTCAGACCATTTTCTTGAAGGTATGGAGACGGTTCAACAGCTGATGCTCAGAGAACTCCTTCAATGTGCACAGCCTCGTAGCCGTTCTAGAGTTCCTGCAGTCAGGGGCAGATAAAGGTTTAGCCCCATAAACATTGAAGAGTCAGGTTTTCGCTTTTAGCGTAAGGTTCTTAGAGCCTTAAGTAGGCAAAGACCAAGCCTTTGGTCGCCCCCTTCCCAGTCGGGGTCACTCATTAGTTTTACAGGTTCCCACAAAGGAACCTTTTTCAGCAATTGGAATCTGGCTGGTTATGGTTGATCACTCTCAAAACTGTGTTTTTTGTGGCGATCACTGCGGCAAGGAAAGTGAGTAAACTCGAAACCCTTTCTGTTAAGGCACTCCCTTTCCAGACCATTCAGTTTTTAAGACCATTCTGGCCTTTTTACCTAATGGTAGTCTCTAATCCTCAGAGAGTCCGAGAGATTATGCTGCCTATTTTTCGTTCAAAACCAGTGAGCGAACAGGAACACATCTTTTTGGACGTGTCCTTCATTATTTTGGTTACACAAAGCCAGTTCAGGAAGTCTGATTTACCTTTGGTGTTACTTCCAGGGGCTAGGAAGGGTTCCAAAGCCTTTAGACGTACGCTAACCAGATGATTAAGGTCAGCCATTGGGCAGACTTGCGCGGTTGGGGTATTAAAGCCTCCAGTTAGAATTAAAGCACACTCAGCCAGGACAGCGGCAACTCCGCAGACAATGTGGGCTGGTGTGTCTCCTGAACAGATCTGTAGAGCCGCAACGTGGTTCAAGTTTTCTACGTTCGTGAAGCGCTATAGATTGGATCTTCTCTCAGCCAAAGACCAAGCCCTTTGGTCACAAGGTGCTGCAAGCAGCAGGTCCCACCCTAAGACAGGGTACTCGCTTATCCTCTCAAAGGTGGCTGTCCTGAAAGACGATTGGGGAAAAATGGAATTACGTACGGTAATGTCCTTTTCCAGGAGTCTTTCAGGACAGCACCGGTTCCCACCCAAGTTTTTTGCAGATCATCGGGAACTCATTACATGAGGCCGTCAGGTAAGACTTAAAAGTTTGTTTATTTGACGTGTTCTTGTGTCTCCCCAGTTGGCCGGAGGTACTCTGGAAGAACTGAGGAACGAAGGGAGGAGGAGGCTTAAATCATGAAAATGAAGGCGGTGTTTCCTAAGAGGGGAGGAGCCAGTGTCTCTCAAAGGTGGCTGTCCTGAAAGACTCCTGGAAAAGGACATTTCCGTACGTAATTCAATTTTTTCCCCTTAAAATCACGGGTGCTCTGATCGATTTTTGGGCTCTGGGCGGCTTTCAGCCACCTTCGGCCCTTCTCGACGGCTGAAAACCGCCGAGAAGGGCCGAGAACGGCCGAAAGCCGCCGAGTACAGCCGAAGGCGGCCAAGAGCCGCCGAGTATGGCCGAAGACGGGAAAAAGCCGCCGAGTATGGCCAAAAGCCGCCAAGAACTACCTGGCACCGCCGAGATACACAGGACATCTCGGCGGCCCCATTTTTAAAAATAAAAGCCGACATCACTGAGGGGACAATGATGCACGAGGCTGCAATGATGGACAGGCTGCATGACGGACAGGCTGCATGACAAGGCTGCAATGACGGACAGGCTGCATGACAAGGCTGCAATGACAAGGCTGCAATGATGGACAGGCTGCATGACAAGGCTGCAATGATGGGCAGGCTGCAATGATGGACAGGCTGCATGACAAGGCTGCAATGATGGACAGGCTGCATGACAAGGCTGCAAATTACACTGACAAGGCTTCAGATGGACACTGATAAGGCTGCATTGATGGGCATTTAAATGTAAGTTTTTTTTCCTTAAATTTCCCTCCTAAAAGTTTTTTTCCTTAAAATTCCCTCCTAAACTTGCGGTGCGTGTTATACGTCAGCGCGTGTTATACGCCGATAAACACGGTACATTATAAAAACATTAATACAGCAATGAAACAAAATCTAAATATAATTGGTCTGTTTAAAAATATGTGTGGTAATTTCTGCTCAATATTCAAGAACGCAATATCCCTTGTCGCTCAGGGAAACAGTCCTCTGAATTTCTCCGGCCGGAAGGAATCCAAAGTATGTCTCACAAAGTCAACAGAACAATATTGCTAATTTGAAATAAGTATTAAACCGACAGAGCTACTAAAATGGAGCAATAAAACTCTCCCTGGGATCACAGAATATAAATTGGTGTAAATATGTTTGTCTGAGTTCCCTGAAACAGTTATAATAATGCACAGCCTAGACAGTCAATAAATGACATCAAATATAATCCCTACAATTTTGGGGGAGAAGATGAAATAGAATCTGTATGATCTGTATCTTACCAATCAGCTTAAAAGGGGGAGATATCCGCCAATATCTAAGCACATCGAGTGGTTCTGAGTAGTTTTGATGGGGGCAATATGATGGGGCAGTTTCAATGCTATTCAGCATTCCCACGCATTTTCTCCAGGAAATGCATTTTCTAGTTAATCATCATCATCTTTTTAATTGTATTATTCCGTACGTTTTTTGGCTCTGCATAACTTCTGCATACTTTCAGCTATTAAAGTTATCAAACTTTTAAAATGTTCAGCTCTTTCAGTTGATGTGTGCTCTCCTTCATCTTTTTCTCTACTATTTATACTTTTTAAAATATTAAGCTTTTTAACACTTTTTTTAACATTGAAGTCAATGAGAGCATGCTTAAAATCCGTAAAATCTTCTTCCGCTTCCAAAAGTTTCTGCTCCTTCATTCTTTCACCTACAGATGCCAAACAAACTTTAAAATGTTCACAAAATATTCAGCTATCTGGCTTTATCTTTCCAGTTTGATATCTTTTACAGTTTTTGTGAAAAAGCTGTTTAAGTTTAGTGACAATTTCAGACAATTTCATTCAATTAAGGGCAGCCAGGCTTTTGTTGTCTGTTTTGTTTCCATGGTTACCAACACTTCTTATGCACAGTGATGGGCAGTGGGGGAGAACACAGATATACCATGTACTGATTTATAATAGAGGAATATGATGGGGCAGTTTTGATGGGGCAATGTGATGGGGCAGTTTTGATGCTATTCAGCATTCCCACGCATTTTCTCCAGGAAATGCATTTTCTAGTTAATCATCATCATCAACTTTTTCATTTTATTATTGCATATGTTTTTTGGCTCTGCGTAACTTCTGCATACTTTCAGCTATTAAAGCCATCCAACTTTTAAAATGTTCAGCTCTTTCAGTTGATGTGTGCTCTCCTTCAACTTTTTTTCTACTATTTATACTTTTTAAAATATTAAGCTTTTTAACACTTTTTTTAACATTGAAGTCAATGAGAGAATGCTTAAAATCCGTAAAATCTTCCTCTGCCAAAAGTTTCAGCTCCTTCATACTTTCACCTACAGACGCCAAACAAACTTTAAAATGTTCACAAAATATTCAGCTATCTGGCTATATCTTTTCAGTTTGATATCTTTTACAGTTGTTATGAAAAAGCTGTTTAAGTTTAGTGATAATTTCATAAAATGTCATTAAATTTAGGGCAGCCAGGCTTTTGTTGTCTGTTTTGTTTCCATGGTTACCAACACTTCTTATACACAGTAATGGGCAGTGGGGGAGAGCACAGATATACCATGTACTGATTTATAATAGAGGAATATTATGGGCAGTTTTGATGGGGGCAATATGATAGGCAGTTTTGATGCTATTCAGCATTCCCACGCATTTTCTCCATCATAATCATCAACTTTTTAATTTTTTTTTATTCCATACGTTTTTTGGCTCTGCGTAACTTCTGCATACTTTCAGCTATTAAAGCCATTCAACTTTTAAAATGTTCAGCTCTTTCAGCTCATGTGTGCTCTTCTTCATTTTTTTCTACTATGTATACTTTTTAAAATATTAAGCTTTTTAACACTTTTTTTAACATTGAAGTCAATGAGAGCATGCTTAAAATCCATAAAATCTTCCGCTGACAAAAGTTTCTGCTGTTTCATACTTTCACCTACAGACGCCAAACAAACGTTAAAATTTTCACAAAATATTCAGCTATCTGGCTATATCTTTTCAGTTTGATATCTTTTACAGTTTTTGAGAAAAAGCTGTTTAAGTTTAGTGATAATCTGGCTATATCTTTTCAGTTTGATATCTTTTACAGTTTTTGTGAAAAAGCTGTTTAAATTTAGTGATAATTTCAGACAATTTAATTAAATTAAAGGAAGCCAGGCTTTTGTTGTCTGTTTTGTTTCCATGGTTACCAACACTTCTTATACACAGTGATGGGCAGTGGGGGGAGAGCACAGATACACCATGTACTGGTTTATAATAGAGGAATATTATGGGCAGTTTTGATGGGGACAATATGATGGAACAGTTTTGATGCTATTCAGCATTCCCACACATTTTCTCCAGCAAATGCATTTTCTAGTTAATCATCATCATCTTTTTAATTTTATTATTCTATAAGTTTTTTGGCTCTGCATAACTTCTGCATACTTTCAGCTATTAAAGCCATTCAACGTTTAAAATGTTCAGCTCTTTTAGCTGATGTGTACTCTTCTTGATTTTTTTTCTACTAATTATACTTTTTAAAATATTAAGCTTTTTTAACACTTTTTTTAACATTGAAGTCAATGAGAGCATGCTTAAAATTCTTAAAATCTTCTTCCGCTGCCAAAAGTTTCAGCTTCTTCATACTTTCACCTACAGATGCCAAACAAACTTTAAAATGTTCAAAAACTATTCAGCTATCTGGCTATATATTTTCAGTTTGATATCTTTTACAGTTTTTATGAAAAAGCTGTTTAAGTTTAGTGATAATTTCATTAGATTTCATTATATTTAGGGCATCCAGGTTTTTGTTGTATGTTTTGTTTCCATGGTTACCAACACTTCTTATACACAGTGATAGGCAGTGGGGGAGAGCACAGACACACCATGTACTGATTTATAATAGAGGAATATGATGGGGCAGTTTTGATGGGGCAATATGATGGGGCAGTTTTGATGCTATTCAGCATTCCCGCTCATTTTCTCCAGGAAATGCATTTTCTAGTGAAATATCAGATTTTTACTTTTATTTTCACATGTATTTATAATGCAACATGTATACAGGTTATCATTGTTGTCTTAAAAAATTTGAGGTATAGCATTTGCATTACTTATGATCATATATATATATATATATATATATATATATATATATATATATATATATATATATATATATATATATATATATATTTTGTAGAGGGTCAGCCTGGGGCAGGGTTAAGAAGGGGTTAATCGAAGAAGGCAGATACTTCCCCTTCAAACCTGCTTATTATCAGGTGTGCTGAAAGTGTCAGTGTGGGCCTGTTTGAATAGGAGAGAGAGACACAGCAGCACACTGTGTGGAAATGTCCATTGCTGGATGGGGTACCTGCTGGGTGAGTTTAAAGAGGAATTTCACTGTAAAAAAAAAATGATTAAAAGCCAGCAGCTATAAATACTGCAGCTGCTGACTTTTAATAAATGGACACGCACCTGTCCCATGATCCAGCAATGTCGGCAGCCGAGGCCGATCGATCGCTCGGCTCTCGGCTGCTGCCGCCGCCAATCTAGGTGAGGAAATCAGGAAGTGAAGCGCTGCGGCTTCACTTCCCACTTCCCTACTGCGCATGCGCGAATTGCGCAGCGCAATAGAAATGGTCCGCGCTGTCTCTGGGACCCGTGTATGTCCCAGCAGACAGCGTGCCGGGACAGGAAGAGGCAAAGACAGGTATCTGCACCCCCTCCCCCCTGAAAGAGGCCAACTGAGACACCGGAGGGGGGGAGGGTTCCGATGAGTGGAAGTTCCACTTTAGGGTGGAACCCCGCTTTAACCACAAAAAGACTGTAGCTCTGATTGGAGCCATGATCTGTTATCTTTTTGCTGTTTTGCTGAATAAAGCCACTTTTATTTTACTGGACTGCCTCTGAGCCAGCTCTTCACCCCTCTGATCCCCTACAATATATATATCTATATATATATATATATATATATCTTATATGTACATGTTTTAAATGTTCAAACCATCTCTTCTGTTAGACAATTTAGTCACATACGGTTCAGGGATTTAAATCTGTGCATGCCATTTAGTGTAATATTAACATTGCCTCTCAGCCATTGTCTGGGGAAAAAGCCTGAGTCAACATTGGGGTTTGACTAGAAAGGCAATAGCATCCTCTGAAACGATAGGGCATATTTACCCATGTCTTCCTTGAATTAAAAGTTTTGTAACTTCGGTCTGACCATCCATTCTGAATCAGTTGATTTCATATAAGGTTTCTGTTTATACGTTATCAACCTGAGTTCTGTTTCTTTCCTCCTCGCTTCACAATGGGTCGTATAACTTAGTCACCTAATTCTGTTGGGAGGGGAAGTGTTCTTTTGGGAGCGCTGACTCAGATTTTCTAAATCAAAATATGAAACGTGTCGAGGATTCACTCCATAACATGGTGAGAGTCAGCTGTGGTCGGAGCGTGTCTTTTTTATTTTCTTTTTCGGGAGTGGATGGCCATGCATGTATATTTATACTGTATTTATTACTTGTATTGTTATATATTAATTGTTATGTTTTTCTTTTTTACACACCTAAGGTTGTGCATGTCTTATCATTTTATACTTATCTATTGGATATTCTTGTCCTTTTCCTGATAAAGCCGTTCCGGCGAAACATGTTTAAATTTTAGGACATGAGAATGATCTGTATGTGACTTCAGTTCTTTCAGTGGTTAGGGTTGTGATGTGTGTTATACTCAGAACTATGATTGTAACTGTAGTTCTTACTTTTATCTTTTTTATTTTTAATAAATGATCTATATGTATTTTTTATATATTTGTCTTGTTTTGTATATGTTGTACCTTTAAAGTCCCAGTTTCTCAATTTTTTGTGATCCCTAAGTGAAAATATCCAAATTGGGCCCAAAGCGTCAATATTTTGTGTGGCACCATTATTTTCCAGCACTGCCTCTTGGGCATGGAGTTGACCAGAGCTTCACAGGTTGCCACTGGATTCCTCTTCCACTCCTTCATGATGACATCACGGATCTGGTGGATGTTAGAGACCTTTCACTCCTCGACCTTCCATTTGAGGATACCCCACAGATGCTTAATAAGTTTTAGGTCTGGAGACATGCTTGGCCAGTCCATCACCTTTACCCTCAGCATCTTTAGCAAGGCAGTGGTCATCCTGGAGGTGTGTTTGGGGTTGTTATCATGTTGGAATACTGCCCTGTGGCACAGTCCCTAAAGGGAGGGAATCATGCTCTGCTTCAGTATGTCACAGTACACGTTGGCATTCATGGTTCCCTCAATGAACTGTAGTTCCCCAGTGCCGGCAGCACTCATGCAGCCCCAGACCATGACACTCCCACCACCATGCTTGACTCTAGGCAAGACACACCTGGTTGCCACCACACACGTTTGACACCATCTGAACCAAATAAGTTTATCTTTGTCTTATCAGACCACAGGACATGGTTCCAGTAATCCATGTCCTTAGTCTGCTTGTCTTCAGCAAACTGTTTGCGGGCTTTCTTGTGCATCATCTTTAGAAGAGGCTTCCTTCTGTAACGACAGCCATGCAGATAAATTTGACGCAGTGTGCGGCGTATGATCTGAGCACTGACAGGCTGACCCCCCACCCCTTCAACCTCTGCAGCAATGCTGGCAGCACTCATATGTCTATTTCCCAAAGACAACCCCTGGATATGATGCTGAGCACGTGCACTCAACTTCTTTGGTGGACCATGGTGAGGCCTGTTCTGAGTGGAACCTGTCCTGTTAAACCACTGTATTGTCTTGGCCACCATGCTGCAGATCAGCTTCAGGGTCTTGCCAATCTTCTTATAGCCTAGGCCACCTTTATGTAGAGCAAGCATTCTTTTTGTCAGATCCTCAGAGATTTATTTTCCATGACGTGCCATGTTGAACTTTCAGTGACCAGTATGAGAGAGTGAGAGCGATAACACCAAATTTAACACACCTGCTCCCCATTGACACCTAAGCCCTTGTAATACTGTGTCACATGAGAACCGGGAGGAAAAATGCCTAATTGGGCCCAATTTGGACATTTTCAATTAGGGGTGTACTCACTTTTGTTGCCACCGGTTTAGACATTTATGGCTGTGTGTTAAGTTATTTTGAGGGGACAGCAAAGATACAAGCTGTACACTCACTACTTTACATGGGAGCAAAGTATAATTTCTTCAGTGTTGTCACATGAAAAGATAGAATAAAATATTTACAAAAATGTGAGAGGTGTACTTACTTTTGGAAGATACTATATATATATATATATATATATATATATATATATATATATATATATATATATATATAAAATTTCATATATGTACATGTTTTAAATGTTCAAACCATCTCTCCTGTCAGACAATTTAGTTACATATGGTCTGTGCGTGTCATTTGGTGTAATATTAACCACTTGAGGACCGCCGTATTGCCATTGTACGTCAGCACAATGGCACAGGCAGGCATAATCACGTACATCTACGTGATTGCCTTCCAGCGGGTGGGGGGTCCGATCGGACCCCCTCCCGCTGGTTACGGCGGTCCGATTCGGTCCAGGAGCGCTCCGTGATGAGGGGATGGCCGTTGGTTTTCGGCCACCCCCTCTGGATCGCTCCTGGCCAATGAGAAGCTTCCTCCCCTGTGTATTGTTTACACAGGAAGGAGGAAGTGATGTCATTCTCCTCGGGGCGGTCTTTTTGACCGGACTACGAGGAGAAGAGTAAAAGTAAGTGTGCACCAACACTACACTGACATGTAGGTACACACAGGCACACAAACCCCCCCCGATCCCCCCCGCCCCCCCTCCCCCCCCAGTCACAGTGTCACTGATTGCATTGATCATTTCTTTACTGATCAATGCATTCAGTGTCAGTTGTGACAGTAAAAACTGTCAGGACAGTTAGTGTTAGGTCCAGGGTAGCCCCCTATCACCCCCCAATAAAGATTTAACCCCCTGATTGCCCCTAGAGTTAACCCTTTCACCCCCTTTTGCCAGTGTCACTAAGCGATCATTTTTCTGATCGCTGCATGTGTCGCTAGTGTCGCTAGGTAGCTAGTTATTTTTTTAGGTTCACCGCCAGGTTTTTATATCGCTAGGTACCCCGATATACTACCCAATAATGTTTTTAACCCCCTGATTGCCGCTAGTTAACCCTTTCACCCCCTTTTGCCAGTGTCACTAAGCGATCGTTTTTCTGATCGCTGCATTAGTGTCGCTACAGTCGCTAGGTAGCTAGTTATTTTTTTAGGTTCACCGCCAGGTTTTTATAGCGCTAGGTACCCCGATATACTACCCAATAATGTTTTTAACCCCCTGATTGCCGCTAGTTAACCCTTTCACCCCCTTTTGCCAGTGTCACTAAGCGATCATTTTTCTGATCGCTGCATGTGTCGCTAGGTAGCTAGTTATTTTTTTAGGTTCACCGCCAGGTTTTTATATCGCTAGGTACCCCGATATACTACCCAATAATGGTTTTAACCCCCTGATTGCCGCTAGTTAACCCTTTCACCCCCTTTTGCCAGTGTCACTAAGCGATCGTTTTTCTGATCGCTGCATTAGTGTCGCTACAGTCGCTAGGTAGCTAGTTATTTTTTTAGGTTCACCGCCAGGTTTTTATAGCGCTAGGTACCCCGATATACTACCCAATAATGGTTTTAACCCCCTGATTTCCGCTAGTTAACCCTTTCACCCCCTTTTGCCAGTGTCACTAAGCGATAATTTTTCTGAACGCTGCATCAGTGTCGCTAGTGTCGCTAGGTAGCTAGTTATTTTTTTAGGTTCACCGCCAGGTTTTTATAGCGCTAGGTACCCCGATATACTACCCAATAATGGTTTTAACCCCCTGATTGCTGCTAGTTAACCCTTTCACCCCCTTTCACCAGCGATCACAGTATAAGTGTCACTGGTGACGCTGGTTAGCCAGTTAGTTATTTAGGTTCCCCGTCAGGTTTTTATATAGCGCCAGGGACCCCCATATACTACCTAATAAAAATTTGAACCCCCTGATTGCCCCTAGTTAACCCTTTCACCACTGATCACCGTATAAGTGTTACGGGTGACTCTGGTTAGTTTGTTTTTTATAGCATTTTATATTCAAATCCGGAAGGCAGTGCTTGGTTTTCGGGGTCCCGTACGTGGCTAGGCTCCCAAAAAGTCCCCCACATGTGGTATCCCCGTACTCGGGAGAAGCAGCAGAATGTATTTTGGGGTGTCATTTCACATATGCCCATAGCATGTGTGAGCAATATATCATTTAGTGACAACTTGGTGCAAAAAAAAAAAAGTTTGTAATATTCCCGCAACTTGTGGCAAAATATAAAATATTCCATGGACTCAACATGCCTCTCAGTAAATAGCTTGGGGTGTCTACTTTCCAAAATGGGGTCATTTTGGGGGGTTTTGTGCTATTTTGGCATTTTGTGGCCTTCGAAACTGTGATAGGTAGTGAGGAGTTAAATCAAAAATTTGCACCCTTAGAAATCCTGAAGGTGGTGATTGGTTTTCGGGGTGCCGTGCGCGACTAGACTCCCAAAAAGTCCCACACACGTGGTATCGCCATACTCGGGAGAAGTAGCGGAATATATTTTGGGGTGCAATTCCACATATAACCATGGCATGTGTGAGCAATATATCATTTAGTGACAACTTTTTGTAAAAAAATTTTTTTTTTTTTTGTCATTATTCAATCCCTTAGGACAAAAAAAATAAATATTCAATGGGCTCAACATACCCATCAGCAATTTCCTTGGGGTGTCTACTTTCCAAAATGGGGTCATTTGGGGGGGATTTGTACTGCCCTGCCATTTTAGCACCTCAAGAAATGAGATCGGCAGTCATAAATTAAAAGCTGTGTAAATTCCAGAAAATGTACTCTAGTTTGTAGACGCTATAACTTTTGCGCAAACCAAAAAATATACGCTTATTGACATTTTTTTTACTAAAGACATGTGGCTGAATAAATTTTGCCCTCAATGTATGACTAAAATTTAGTTTATTCGATTTTTCTTATAACAAAAAGAAGAAAATATCTTTTTTTTTCAAAATTTTCGCTCTTTTTCCATTTATATCGCAAAAAAAAAAAATCGCAGAGGCAATCAAATACCATCAAAAGAAAGCTCTATTTGTGGGAAGAAAAGGACGCAAATTTCGTTTGGGTGCAATATTGCATGACCGCGCAATTACCAGTTAAAGCAGCGCAGTGCGAAATTGCAAAAAGACCTCTGGTCCTTAAGGTGTTTATTGGTCCGGAGCTGAAGTGGTTAACATTGCCTCTCAGCCATTGAGTCAACATCGGGGTTTGACTAGAAAGGCAATATCATCCTCTGAAACAATAGGGCATATTTACCCAAGTCTTCCTTGAATTAAAAGTTTTCTAACTTCAGTCTGACTATTTGTCAATTGATTTCTTATCAGGTTTCAGTTTATACAGCATCAACATGAGTTCTGTTTCTTCCCTCCTCATTTCACAATGGGTCGTACAACTTAGTCACCTAATTCTGTTGGGAGAGGAAGTGTTCTTTTGGGAGCCCTGACTCAGATTTTCACAGTCTTGACGGCGCATGCTGAAGATGTGGACTGCTAAAGACTCTGGGAGAAGTGTGAAGGATTGTGGGAGTATTTTACAGACTGAGTTGGCTTCAGATCCTAAAGGAAAGGACTTGAGTGGCATAATTTTCCCAGGCTGAGAAGAAGAAGAGGGGATGACTTGTAGAGGAACTGGGGCCGTGAGTGGACAGCTGTACCTTAGGGAAGGAGAGACACAGTGGCAGCCACATCAGAGAATGCCTTGTAACCTGGATGAGCTTGTTTTCCAATTAAGTTGCTGGACACTGGGGACACTGACCGGGGCTATTTTGCTTAGTAAGCAGAAGGAGACCCCTTGCTGATACAGAGTTGGTGGGAGGCCACAGGCCACCACTGCACTTGAACAAAGAGGGACAGAGTTGTCTACAAGAAACACAGTGGGGTTGATTTACTAAAGGCAAATCCACTCTGCACTACAAGTGCACTTGGAAGTGCAGTCGCTGTAAATCTAAGGGGTAGATCTGAAATGACGAGAAGCTCTGCTGATATTATTATCCAATCATGTACAAGCAAAAATGCTGTTTTTTATTTTCCTTGCATGTTCCTCTCAGATATACAGTAACTGCACTTCCAAGTGCACTTGCAGTGCACAGTGAATTTGCCTTTAGTAAATAAACCCCAATGTCAGTGCCTGCATCTGTCCTTAACCACTTCGCGCCTGCGCTATAGCCAAAAGACGGCTACAGCGTGGACGCTAACTGCCGGGAGGGCGTCCCTGGACATCCTCCTGTTTACTTCCGCAATACGCGCTCCCGCAAGCGTGCATCTGGGAAGTTCTGTGCTGGCCGTGTCCCTTGGACACAGCCAGTCACAGATCTCTGTAAATGGCCAATCCCAGAGGCCGTTTACAGCGCGATCCAATGAGAGATGATCTCATATGTAAACATTTTTCTATGTAAACATATTAGATCATCTCCCTCCTCACACAGAGAAAGTGTGTGAGGAGGGAGAGATGAACCGCTTAGTCAGAGATGCAGTGGTTAGTGGGAAAAATAAAAATAAAAATAAGAAACGAAAATGAAGTGCCCATCTGTCCCCACTGCCACCTGTCCCCATTGCCATCTGCCCCCAGTGCCACCTGTCATCAGTGCCATCTGCCCCCAGTGCCACCTGTCATCAGTGCCATCTGTCCCCAGTGCCACGTATAAGTGCCATCTGCCATCAGTGCCACGTATAAGTGCCATCTGCCATCAGTGCCACATCAGTGCCAAATGTCATCAGTGCCACATAGTGCCATCTGTCATCAGTGCCACATCAGTGCCAAGTGTCATCAGTGCTACATAGTGCCAAGTGTCATCAGTGCCACATAGTGCCATCTGTCACCAGTGCCAACTGTCATCGGTGCCACCTGTCAGTGTCACGTGCCATCTGTTATCAGTGTCACGTGTCATCAATGCCAGGTATCAGTGCCATCTGTCATCAGTGTCACGTGTCATCAGTGCCACGTATTAGTGCCACCTGTCATCAGTGCCATGTATTAGTGTCATGTGTCATCAGTGTCACCTATTAGTGCCACGTATTAGTGCCATGTGTCATCAGTGCCATGTATTAGTGCCATGTGTCATCAGTGCCACGTATAAGTGCCATCTGTCATCAGTGCCACATATTAGTGCCATCTGTCATCAGTGTCACGTGTCATCAGTGCCACGTATTAGTGGCATCTGTCATCATGGCCACGTATCAGTGCCATCTGCCATCAGTGCCAAGCCAGTGTCACATGTCATTGTTCTGGTGCTCCAGGGCCTTCAAAAGTGTAATAGGTAGTCAACAAGTAATTTAAAAAAAATTAAAAATTCAACATAAAAAAACTCACCATGCCTCTTACTAAATACATTGAAATGTCTACATTCAAAAAAGGGGTCATTTGGGGGGTATTTGTACTTTCCTGGCTTGTTCGGGTCTCAAGAAATGAGATAGGCCATCAGTACATCAGATGTGATCAATTCTGTATGATTTGCACCACGGCTTGTAGACTCTATAACTTTCACAAAGACCAAATAATATCCACTAATTTGGGTTATTTTTACCAAAGATATGTAGCAGTATAAATTGTGGCCAAAATTTATGAAGAAAAATTTATCATTTCAAAATTTTATCACAGAAAGAAAGAAAAATGTGTTTTTTCTTTCAAAATTTTCTGTCTTTTTTCATTTATAGCGCAAAAAATAAAAAACCCAGAGGTGATCAAATACCACCAAAAGAAAGCTCTATTTGTGGGAAAAAAAGGACAAAAAAATTCATTTGGGTACAGTATTACATGACTGAGTAATTGTCATTCAAAGTGTGAGCACCGAAAGCTGAAAATTGGTCTGGGCAGGAGGGGGTTTAAATGCCCAGTTGTCAAGTGGTTAACTGGAGCACTCCACCATAACAGTTGGCCCCAACAACCTGACCAGCTGAAAAAAAAATATGAATACAGCCCTTTAAATAAATGTTTTTGTGCCTTCGGTGCAGATACAGAAAACTAATATTTGATGTAGCTACTCCTCTTTATTTTTAAGCACCTTTAATAACTTACCGATGCACTCTAGAATTGGCCATGGTGGTTACTTTTCTATATTTGTACAGGTTATGCTATACTAGCACATTATGTGACACCTCCAAATGAAGTCTGGACCGTCCCCGCTGGAGGCCGCATCCATCTTCACCCATCTTCCTTCCGGGGCTCCGGCTGTATGAGTATCCGGAGCTGCGTGACGTCACTCACGTGCATGCGTGCGGGATCGGCCTGTACGAAAAACGCTCCTGAAGAAACGCCACACACGGCCGTTCCTTCAGCACACATGCTCGTATCTCCTAAGCGGCGGGGGTTTAGGAGATATTTACAGTACCTATAGGTAAGCCTTATTCTAGGCTTACCTATTGGTACAAAGTATTCAAGAGGGTATACAAGCTCTTTAAGGAGGAAAGATGGACAGATGAATTTGCATTGAAAATAGAGACCCTTACTTCAAATGTGGATCAGTTAGGAGCTCCGTGTTGCTGAACTTTACATTACCCATTTCTGGCCTCTCAACTCTATGTTATATATTACTGACCTCTGAACTCTGCACTACTCACTCTTGACAAAACAAACAAAAAAAAGAGAAATGGAAACCAAAGAATAAGGTACAAAGGTACAAGTTAAATAAGGTACAAATAGTACTACCAGATACTCATCCACCTACTCCATGTAAGAGTGGGGCTCAGTGGCCAAACTGGCATATGAAAAAGTAACACTGTACCAAAAGAAGGTGTAGTGCACTCTTGACCCCTGTGCTCTGCACGACTTACTGCGGACCTCTGAGTTGCATATACTACTCACCCCTGCACTCTGCATTACTGATGCCTAACCCCTATACTTTGCATGGTAACAAGGCAGATTATTTGCATTCCTTGTGTTGTGTGAATAAAAATGGTCCTGACATCCCTACAGGTTTAATGGCTTCATGACCATCTACAGGGATTCTGGGATGCGTAATAATATGACTACCATTTAGTTAGGTGATACAGGGAAATGTGATGTTGCAGAATACACAAGAACACAATTATATCTTTCAAGTAATAAAGTAAAAATGTGAAGTTATGTTTACAGACATTTTTATGTTCTGGGAAATTTAAAGGATCTATTAGAGGCAAACATTGGTTGGGGTACGTGGTGTACCAGGTACGTGACAGTCCAACCAAGCCTCCTTAACAGGGGCAATTGGACTATCTTGTTACAGTATAAACTAAAGTAAGGTCAGATATGTAAGCAAATATGTAAACGATTGATTGATATAAACGTTTATTAATACAAAATAAATAACTCATAATTAATAGTCAAATACAGATTAAAAGCATGGTAACGATCCATGTGTATCATCAAGATAATGATCCCCAAACGGGGAAGATCACAGTAAGATAGTTGATCACGAATAGCATCTCAATTAGTTGCGTGGTCTAATGTCACTTCGTCAGGAGGATATCTGTAATTTGATTGACAAGTGATCAATAACAATACATTTGACCAGTGTGATGACAACACTTAGTACAGTAATATCAATAACAATATATATATATTTATATGGGGGAAGAGCAGAGCTGCTTACCCAAAAACCCTGGCATGCACAGGACACAAGATGTCACCAGAAGTGCCCCCCGTAGTGACTAGGGGGGGGGGACTTACAAATCACTGGACTGGTATCTAAATAGATGGAGTAAGACAGATGGTATGGGTAAGCGATGTACTTGAGGGGACTGGAAGTGAAGGGATGTGACTGATGAGTGTGTTAAGGGAGGGAGGGATTGGTGAGGGAATGTGAATGATTGAGAAAATAAGGGGACACAAGAGGGAAGGGCAGAGGGAAGGGGGAGAGGAAAAAAGAGGGGAAGCAGAAAAAAGGGGAGAAAAAGAGAAAAAGGGCAAGAGAAGGGATCAGAAGAATAGGGGAGATGGAAATTAGGGAACAAGCGGCTGGGGAGCAGGTGAAAGAGGGAAGGGATGAAAGACAGGAAAGACGGAAGGAAAGGAGAAAGAAGGGAGTGTGTGTGTGTGTGTGGGGGGGGGGGGGGGGTTGGGAGAAGGAAGTGAAAAGGGGGGGAAGAGGGAGAGGAGGGGCGAAAAGGGGGGGTTTGAGTAGGTGTTGGGTAGGTGAGGGGTAGTGGGGAAGGGGGGAAAAAAAAAGAGGGGAAAGGAGGGAGGAAGAAGAAAAGAGGGGAGGTAAGAGGAGGGAGGGAAGGGGGGAGAGGGGGAAGAGGGTGGAAAAAGGGGAAGGGGAAGGAAAAAAGATTGGAGCCAGTGGAGGGGAGGGAAATTGTGAAGGGAAAGTGAAAGGGAAGGACATAGTATATAGCTTATATACAGATACAGTACGTACGAGTAAATAGGATCCCACTGGGGGTGAGAATACCAATGTTCAATGGAAATTTGCACAACTCAAGGGGAGAGGTAAGAAGAGGGGGTGCGGTAAAGCATGCACAATTCTACCCAATGTAAGCGACCTGACTAACAGCTCCATTAGGAGAGGCTGCGCGGTGGCTGCAAATAGAAGGTATACTTGTAAGGTATGCTTACTGTGAATTTGCTGACGTGATAGATTCCCGGGCCCAGCATCCAGCGCACTATCAAGTAGGCAACAGCCTGCTTTTTGTAATCGTTTTGCAAGTGCCAGTCATCGCCAGCATGTGATGTCACTGGGTCAGCGTTCTCACAATGCGCACAAGCGAAGGAATTGCATGCACATATGCACACTCGTCCTATGGCCAGAGGGCAGAAGCCCATGCCAGGACGTACGCAAGTGGAAAAGGCGGTCCTGAACTACTGAGACTCGCCTATCCACCAGGAAGGTCACCTAGCCGCCGCATGGAAACAAATGGTGGGACGCCAATATACCAAAGCATGTCACGGGGGGAGCAAGCAGCAAAGCTCTGGGAATACAACAATGTAAACAAAAAAATATATACAGCAATTAATGTACATGAAAATAAATGTGTAAGACGAGACTGTACAGTAAGAGATAATGTAAATACAATTATGTACAGGGATTAAATACCCTTTGATGCCAAGTCAACCCTTAATTGTAATTGTGTCTGGATGCAGGAAGGAAATGTTAATGGCTGTGCAGCAGTGGGGAACTCTGACATTAGCAACTCCTACAGGGGGTAGTGCTACATTTGGGGGCTCGTCTTGGTATTTTCCAATGGTTTCTGTCATGGCCATTGCCCCTAGTAGCCAGAAATCATCAAGCCAGAGACTATACTTTGCTGTTTAAAAATCCTCATGGGGATGATGGTGGGAAGCTGAGATTGTGTACTGCTGAACTGTGAGTATCAAGATGGTGTTCAAGTGCCATTGTCCATATCAACCATGGTGAGGTTACTGCTAACCAGCTATACTGCAAATGCAGTTGCCCTGCCCTAACCGCAGCTGTGTTACACTAGAGCCTGCCTTGATCAGTGAGAACATTCTACTGAAACCAGTAAAATCTGCATGGGTGTGTCTGCTATTAGCTGGTGGGATCCAGAGGGATTATGTCTGTCAGCTATTCAACCAGGACTGAAATAGTAGAGATTTTCCACATTTACAAAGCTCTAGAGCAAATTCCCTTGCAAAGTGCACAGTATATTTGCCTTTAGTTGTGGGCGGCACAGTGTAGTGGTTAGACTGCTCGCCTAGGAGTAAAAAGTGTCGCTGGTTCGAATCCAAACCACGACTCTACCTGCCTGAAGTTTGCATGTTCTCCCTGTGCCTGCGTGGGTTTCCTCCGGGTACTACAGTTTCCTCCCACACTCCAAAGACATGCAGGTAGGTTAATTGGCTTCTGTCCAAAATGAGCCCTAGTATATGAATGGTGACCTTGGATTGTGGGCTCCTTGAGGGTAGGGACCGATGTTATTGTGCAATGTACAGGGATAGGGACAATTGTAGACACTCACTCAGGTTGAATTGGATGGACTGGTGTCTTTATTTAACCTCTAACTATGTAACTCCTGTGTTTCATGCATTGTGGTAAAAATACAAGTTTCACCAAAACATAAGTGAGAATGGGCCCTTAAAGTGGTAGTAAACCGCACCGCAAAATAAAAAAATAAACTCTGCAAGACAATGGCATAATGTGCTAGTATGCATCGCATACTAGCACATTCTGAAATACTTACCTGCCACCGCTGACAAGGCTTCCATGTTTATTGGTCTCCCTTCTAAGTTACATAGTAGGTGAGGTTGAAAAAAGACAAGTAAATCCTTCCTGAGGACTGGTGCCCAGAACTGGACAGCATACTCCAGGTGCAGCCGGAGAAGAGTCTTGTAGAGTTGGAGAATTATCGCGTTATCTCTGGAGTTAATCCCCTTTTTAATGCATGCAAATATTCTGTTTGCTTTGTTAGCAGCAGCTTGGCATCGCATGCCATTGCTGAGCCTATTATCTACTAGGACCCCCAGGTCTTTTTCCATCCTAGATTCTGCCAGAGGTTCACATCTAGTGAGTAGATTGCATTCATATTTTTGCCACCCAAATGGATTATTTTACATTTTTCTACATTAACCACTTTCAGACCGGACCATTTTGCTGGTCAATGACCAGAGGTCTTTTTACAATTTGGCACTGCACTGCTTTAACTGGTAATTGCACGGTCATGCAATGTTGTACCCAAACAAAATTTGCGTCCTTTTTTTTCCCACAAATAGAGCTTTCTTTTAAAAGGTATTTGACTGACTCTGCGATTTTTATTTTTTGCGATATAAACGTAAAAAGACCGACAATTTTGAAAAAAAAAGATATTTTCTACTTTATGTTATTAGAAAAATCCAATAAACTCAATTTTAGTCATACATTTAGGCCAAAATGTATTCAGCCACATGTCTTTGGTAAAAAAAGTCAATAACTGTATATTTATTGGTTTGCGCAAAAGTTGTCACATCTACAAACTAAGGTACATTTTCTGGAATTTACGCAGCTTTTAGTTTATGACTGCCCATCTCATTTCTTGAGGTGCTAAAATGGCAGGGCAGTACAAAACCCCCCCAAATGATCCCATTTTGGAAAGTAGACACCCTAAGGAAATTGATAAGAGGCATGTTGTGCCCATTGAATATTTTATTTTTTTGCCTCAAGTGATTGAATAATGACAAAAAAAAATATTTTTTTTTTTTTACACAAAGTTGTCACTAAATGATATATTGCTCACACATGCCATGGTTATATGTGTAATTGTACCCCAAAATACATTCTGCTGCTTCTCCTGAGTACGGGGATACCACATGTGGTCGACTTTTTGGAAACCTAGCAGCGTATGGGGCCCCGAAAGCGAAGCACCGCCTTCAGAATTTCTAAGGGCATACATTTGTAATTTCACTCCTCACTACCTATCACAGTTTTGAAGGCCATAAAATGCCATGATGGCACAAAACCCCCCAAAATGACCCCATTTTAGAAAGTAGACACCCCATGCTATTTGCTGAGAGGCATGTTGAGTCCATGGAATATTTTATATTTTGCCACAAGTTGCGGGAAAATTACAAACTTTATTTATTTTTCACAAAGTTATCACTAAATGATATATTGCTCACACATGCTATGGGCATATGTGAAATTACACCCCAAAATAAATTCTGCTGCTTCTCCTGAGTACAGAGATACCACATGTGTGGGACTTTTTGGGAGCCTAGCCGCGTACGGGGCCCCCCGAAACCAAGCACCGCCTTCAGGCTTTCTAAGGGCGTAAATTTTTGATTTCACTCCTCACTACCTATTACAGTTTTGAAGGCCATAAAATGCCAAGATGGCACAAAACCCCCACAAATTACCCCATTTTAGAAAGTAGACACCCCAAGCTATTTGCTGAGAGGCATGTTGAGTATTTTGCAGCTCTCGTTTGTTTTTGAAAATGAAGAAAAAAAAGAAAAATGTATATTTTTTTTCTTTTTTTCAATTTTCAAAACTTTGTGACAAAAATGAAGGTCTGCAAAATACTCACCATACCTCTCGGCAAATAGCTTGGGGTGTCTCCTTTCCAAAATGGGGTCACTTGGGGGGATTTTGTGCTATCTGGGCATTCCATGGCCTCCGAAACTGTGATAGGCAGTGAGGAATGAAATCAAAAATTTACACCCTTAGAAAGCCTGAAGGTGGTGCTTCGGGTTTTGGGGTACCGTACGCTGTTGGCTCCCAAAAGGTCTCACACTTGTGGTATCCCCGTACTCAGGAGAAGCAACAGAATGTATTTTGGGGTGTAATTTCACATATAACCATGGCATGTTTGAGCAATATATCATTTAATGACAACTTTGTGCAAAAAAAAATAAAAAGATAATAATGTATTTTTTCCGCAACTTTTATCAAAATATAAAATATTCCATGGACTCGACATGCCTCTCAGCAAATAGCTTGGGGTGTCTACTTTCTAAAATGGGGTCATTTGGGGAGGTTTTGAACTGTCCTGGCATTTTATGCACAACATTTAGAAGCTTATGTCACACATCACCCACTCTTCTAACCACTTGAAGAAAAAGCCCTTTCTGACACTTTTTGTTTACATGAAAAAATATTTTTTTTTGCAAGAAAATTACTTTGAACCCCCAAATATTAAGTATTTTTTTTAAAGCAAAGGCCCTACAGATTAAAATGGTGGGTGTTTCATTTTTTTTTTTCACACGGTATTTGCGCAGCGAATTTTCAAACGCATTTTTTGGGGAAAAAACACACTTTTTTTAATTTTAATGCACTAAAAATCACTATATTGCCCAAATGTTTGATGAAATAAAAAATATGATCTTAGGCCGAGTACATGGATACCAAACACGACAAGCTTTAAAATTGCGCAGAAACGTGCAGTGGCGACAAACTACATACATTTTTAAAAGCCTTTAAATGCCTTTACAGGTGACCACTTTAGATTTACGGAGGAGGTCTACTGCTAAAATTAGTACCCTCGATCTGACCTTCGCGGTGATACCTCACATGCATGGTGCAATTGCTGTTTACATATGACACCAGACCGACGCTTGCGTTCGACGTTGCGCCTTAGCAGGGGGGACAGGGGTGGTTTTTTTTTTTTATTATTTATTTTGCTTTTTTATTTTATTTTTAAACTGTTCCTTTCATTTATATATATTTTTTTATCATTTTTATTGTTATCTCAGGGAATGTAAATATCCCCTATGATTGCAATAGGTAGTGACAGGTACTCTTTTTTGAAAAAATTAGGGTCTATCAGACCCTAGATCTCTCCTCTGTCCTCAAAGCATCTGACCACATCAAGATCGGTGTGATAAAATGCTTTCCCAATTTCCCAACAGCACTGTTTACATCACGCAAAATCTAAGTCATGAAATGCTCGTAGCTTCCGGTTTCTTAGACCATAGAGATGATTGGAGCCATTCTGGTCTCTGATCAGCTCTATGGTCAGCTGGCGGAACCACCGGCTGCATTCTCAGGTTCCCTGTTGGGACAGGAGAGCCTGAGAAAACCATGGAAGATGGTGCGGGGGGGGGGGACATTCCCTCCCACTGCTTGTAAAAGTAGTCTAGAGGCTAATTAAAAGCCGACTGCTGGCTGAAAAGAATGATACCAAGATGATACCTAAACCTGCAGGCATCATTCTGGTAAAAGCACTCAAAGTCCAGCAACATACCAGTATGTTGCTGAAACTGGTTGGGCATATATTGTAATTTTTTTTTCATGCAGCCTGTGGGCTGAACGAAAGAAAAATATTGATCGGTGGGTATGCCCACCATTAGAATACCTCCCTTCATCCACCCACTTCTAATGGTGGGCATACATGCACCATTTATATATGCCGAAGCATGGGGGCATCCTCCCGCAAAAGGTAGGAGCAAATCGCTCCTCCACCCCTTATGCCCCCATGCTTCGGCATATATGCTCTTTTTTTAACTGTGGTGGTGAAATCACCTCCGACAGTGCTGGAGTCGCGGCTTTATGTATCGTGGGAGCAAAACGCTGTTGCTGTCAAGATAAATAAATCTGCGCTGCAGCAGAATGGCGTACCTGCTAAGCAAATGATGGTTAACAATAAAACAAAGTAACATTACAGTATAACAGTAGGACTTACTGTTGGAACCAGACAGGAATTTATTACTATACATCTACACAGCTGTTTGTACAGCCGAACTCAGCCCTATGGTTGCCAGGCAGTTTCACACGTTTAAAAGCAAGGAATGTGACACAATTTGAATAGCAGAATGAGTTTCTATTCAGCCCAACTGGAATATACTGAACTTCAAAGATGATATGGCGCCGGCTTGTCTGCAAGAACAGAGGGACAGTTGGTGGGGCGTCCGAGATCAAGCCACGAGATAGCAATCCAGTCGGAGCAGTTGCAATTATGGGCAAACACTGCCCCCAGAGGCCAAGTATGGCAGGACTGGTAGCCTGGGGGAGGAGACGCCCCAGAGACGCGGATTGGTCTATGGGAAAGAGTAGGATGGGCTATGGGGTGTGGTATGGCTGAGGTATGTTTGACAAAAAGGTTTGCGACCATGAGGTCTTCCTCTGTCCCTCTTTATTCCATCATGAGGTGTGGCTGCGAAGGTCGGATAAGTATGGCTTAGATTGCACTGTGATTGTATGCTATGTATTATTGTAACTTCTATTGATACCTTGTGCACGCTGTATTATTTCCATGGGAAATAAATAAGATTTAATTGACCTTAGACCGTGTATTGATTTCATAGCCAAGGGTGATAGCATTGTGGTATTAACAATAACATGTGCTGGGCGTAATAGATTGATAGATTAGCTGAACTATAGGGACTAGACAAAGGAATACATAACTGATAATAATAAGACTAGATTGAATTGATCAGTTACTTCATTTGGCACCCCAGAAGGCGTGTAAAACATATTTTTACACAGAATCCACAAAAATCTAAGGTATTTTTGTTTGAGTCCCTGTAAGCACAGATGCTCAAAGCCACCCAGAACTGGAAGTCATCTTTAGTGTGGACAAGATTAGCGCTGGCTCGCGAATTCTGAAACCACGCTTGGATGAGCAGGAAAATTCTGTGAGATATTTCACTGGTATAAACGCACGCGTAAAACCTGGTGAGAACTGTGACTGATATATATATATATATATATGTACATTATTGTTGTGTTTGCTGCAGAAACTGTAACCAGAGGGCAAATTGGCGCACTGGCGAGATAAGGGACTGATCATCCCTGGTTATGTGATATAACCGCAGATTGACAGGATAAATCATACAATTTTGAGGGAAAAGTGGAAATATCCCAATGTCCCAATAGAAATTCCCTATGACCTGCTATCGGGTAGAAGGACATTGAATAAGAGTGTGTTCTCCTACAGAAATTCGTGGGTAAACGGATTTGTATTTGTTGTTTGTTGTTGTTGTTTTTTGTATTTGGAGGGGGACTACAGGTCAAAGCTAGCTTCTAAACAGCTTCCTCTATGTCTTTGTGTGCTTGGTATCTGATTGTTTAGTGTATTGCTAATGCACAGTGTTGGTTAGAGAGTGGCAGGAATTACCATACATCTTTGAGAAAAAAGTGGGGGAAGTATAGGTTTTTATTTCTACACACGTGAGAGTGAAATAGCTCTGGTCCAATAGAAGACCAAGGCATTGATTAAGAGTGTGCCTTGTGTCTTGTATGCTGTAGAACCACAAGTCACTGGAAATTTAAACGGTTCGTATTTTTTTTTTTTTTTTGTTGTCCATTTGTTATCTGTTTTCTTTTGTCTAAGCAAGATTGCTCAACCAGTTGGTGTGGATAGGCTAATTAGCATATCAATGGAAGCCATTGAAGGTTTCGTTAGCAAGCATGGTGGGATTAGATTTCAAATTACTCACAAAGGTAAATTAACATATCAGTTTAATGAACTTTTAAAACAATGTGATACACATAACAGTCGCATATGTAATAAATCAAAAAAAGGCAGGAAACAGAGAATGGCCAATGCCTTATGCATGTTAATGAGAATGAAAGAAATTGCGGAACAAAAAGAATTAGAATGGTTTGCTGATAGAGAAAAAGTGATGGAACAGGTAAGGGATATATCAATCAGGATTGAAAAGGCTGATGCGGATGCTTGTAGTCGGATTAAACAATTAGTGGCTGAGAAATGTGTATTGCAACAGAGATTAGATGAATTAGAACAAACGTGTAAATTGAGAGAAAGTTGCATTGCCTCTTTGAATCAAAGGGAGGCTGAGAATTTGCAGGTTATCACAAGGCTTAAGGCACAAGCAGCCATAATGGAATTATCCTCCAAGTGTGCAATAGTGGAGGTACCCTCCACACATGCTCAGTGTATAGAAAAGCCAGAAGTGAAATATGAAGAAAACCCGTATGCTATTATCACTGCAAATGATAGTAATGTGATGGGAATCGATGTGGAAGAAGCAAATAAAGGTGGGGTAACTGCACTTGAAATTGACTCAGGAGTTGACACTTCGGATGACTCCTCAGACAACGAAAGTGTAAAGTCTGTGCATTCCAATCGCAGTAATATTATCCAGCAATGTGGATTTCCAGCGCCATATGCTAAAAAAATGGCCTATGCAGGGAAACCAGAACTAAAATGTTTTTTGTGTAAAAGGGGGGGTCACACTTCAAAATATTGTCGGGCGGCGAATAATGATATCGAAAGGAAATTATACCCGAAAACGACCCCAAGGCTTCGTGTGTGTTATTCAGCCAGGTGGGGTAGCCATCCACAGCACGGAACCAATAGTAATCAAACCCATTTCCCGTGTAAAACGCAAATGCGGGGTCTAGAAACTAAAAACCAATATGTAGGACAGTTGTGTAGAGTCAAAATGGAGATAGACGCATGGTTACTCAAATATAGCACTGGGGGAAACAATGTTAGCAGAACTTAGTGAGCTGCAAGCATGGTAAGAATATTCTGGTCAATGTTTCCCGGCTATGAAAAAGGTTTGATGTAAGTTTCAAGTTCAGAATATGATAGAGGACCTGGATATAGATATACATTTTTTTTGTTTTGTACTTTTAGGGATAAACCCCTGAATTGGTATTGTGGTTTTTCTTTTGTGTGGTTAAAAGATGTTTCTGTTATGAGTTTTTTAATCTTGTGTTTCTTTACTCTTCTCTTATTGTCAGTCTTTGTAAACTTTTCCTGAATATCCAATACTGCTGATTAACATAAGAATTGTGTGTAATCACTTGTGTGTTCCTTTTTCCAGAGACCAGGAAGAAGTTAAACTGATTCGTATACGGACATTTGCATTTGTTTGCAGGTCTCTCAAAGTAACAACAGTGGTAAAATATAACAGAACAGGGGTTAGGTTATTGTAAATGCATAATCGATTATCACATGGTACCATGAGCTCATTAGTTAGTAATTGTTTGCAAACAATGAAAAATAATAGTACTAAAAAGAGTTACAAATGAAGCTAAAATGTTGTGATGATACATATGCTTTGTTTTGTTTTTGTTTTCCCCATTAACTAATTGTATTTCAGATTGGAATAAGCACTCTTTGCAGGAGAAAAGTCCATGGATGTTGTTAACTAAAAGTTGAGTGTTTGTCATTGTTTTATGATGGTTGTCTTGTCATGTTGTTTGTGTGATCATGGCCAGATTTTTAATTTAAAAAAAAAAAAATATATATATTTTTATTTTCATTTTTATTTTTTTTTATTTTTTTTATTTATTTTTCTTCTAAAATTATTTTTTGTTGATATTGGTTTAGTCCTCTATGTTAGTTATATTTTTATTCAGGTGGAAAAGTAGTAGGTCTAATCCACCTGAAAGGGGGGGAATTGACAATGCCCTCAGTTAGAACCAGTCACCTGAAAAGGGGTAGTGCATACGTCGTAAAGATACAGATAGATGCATTGTTTTTTAGTTTGTAAAATTTGAAGTTTTTGAGAACCAACACTGACTTTCAGTTTTAAACGTTTTTTGATCATACCATGGGTATCCATTTTACAGTGGGTGTAGCCTAAAGAGGTCATGGTTATTTGGATAGTTTGGTCAGAGTTGCAGAAGCCAGGAATACTGAGGTCCTGGGCTCCAAGGAGGGAACTATAAGTAAACATGGTAAGCGATCAGATATTGTGGATAAGAATTTGATACTGCTCTTGTTTTTCACTTCCAGAATCCAAGTGGAGCGAGAATTGGAGAGGCTTCTGGAAGATGGATGACAGATGATCATCTGGTTGGCAGTTTGTCTGTGCCACACCATACCACAAATTTGTTCTGATAAACATCAGGAGAGGAAAAAAGGAAAAACTTGAGAGATTCAGAATATACTTGTTTTTTTTGGTATGGACAATTTGGTGCTAATGCTGAATCTGAAAGACTGTGCCTAGCAAGAGAACTTGTGAAATATTTTTGCTGAAGTCTCTCCTGATGAATGCAAACATGTTATTTATACATGTGCAATGGGTTGGAGGTTGGGGAAGAATTGACACATCCAATCCGTCAAAACATGAAAATGTAAAATATGTGTTGTTTATGTTGGAAGGAGGAATTGAAAGAAGTAAGGTTTTAATGTATGACATGCATTGATGTAACGGAGTTAATATGGTGCAGGTACCCAGGAGGCATACTGGCGCTTATGCATAATAAGGTGGCTGTTGGTCAGACTAAAGGGTGCCAGGTGATACATCAATGGGGTGAAAACTTCCTCGTAGGGGTGGTGTCTCAATCCTAGCGGTCCTAGAGAGAAGCTTTCGGTTACAGGACATGCGGGACACCAGAACTAGACACGAGGAAGATACGCCCGGTTGGTGTCTCACCTGAGAGGTTGAAACCCTGCACAGATAATGCCAGTGAATACACACAGGAGCATGCTCTGTTAAAATAAAGGGAACAAACGCTGGCTACCAGGGTACCGTAGGACTTCACCACATGGTGCTGCAACATCTCATGGTGGTTGACAAAAACCTATCACCCTATATGTGCTGAGTATACACTGAATCAGGTGCGGTTATTGTACCAGTGACTTACTCCCAAAGATGAGAATGAGGTCCATGCAGGATGCTTATTGCTGAGGAGTAACCCGAAAGAGGAGGGTTGTATTCAGCACTATATTGGGGGGGAACAATAGCTGGGATGGGTGTTATTAATGGAGGGGACATCAGCCTCCTGAGGAACAAACTCACAGCCATAGCTTCAGAGAAGGAGCGTGACTTTGTTACCCCGGGAGATTGGTGGTATCCTTGATAACATTCAATGAAGTCACAGAAACACTCAGGTTAGAGTGGCTCCGGATTCTGTCAACCATGTTGAGAGGTTGGTAGGGAGGACAGAAACCTGTCATTGGCTCTGGCGCGCACTCTGTGGCAGGTGGAAATATCAGCCAACATCAAGCTGATTGTACTGTCGCTTTATGAAGGGGCAGTGGCCTGATGAGTTAGCATCACCGCTCAGTAAGATTTTGCCAAAACACGTTGCTTACACTAATCCAAAGTAGTGGTCGAATGCCTGTATGGGTGGTACTAAGTTGGATTGTGAAAGGTGTTATGCTGTACGTTCTCATATACAGAAGTGCAGACTTGGTCTGTATGTTTGGTGGCATCAATGGGCTTACTGACTGGGGACTCTATCTTGTTGCATTTGAGGCTATATCACACATGTGATCAGAGAAAATAAACGCTGGAGGCAGGTTGATATTTCCCTTTGTCGGAAGCATGACCATGATGTCCTTTGTAGGCTAGATCAATACATGGGGATGAACGAGTAATGTTGGGAAGTTATTTCTCTCTGTATTCTGGATGGAGAGATCATTGCTGGGAAGAAGGCACCCAGGTATTATTTAGGACATAGGCGAGTTTTTGTTTCTTTGTCCTAAAGAATACCGGTGTAGTGTTAGTCATGGGACTCGAGGGTTCCCTGAACCTAACCGTAGGTAGAGGTGCATGGTACACAATGGGCATGATCTCTGAAATCCAGGTACAGGGGTGGAATTGTGTGGGTTTGGTAATTGTTGTAAACTTATATGTGTAGTTAAGCGATATTTATCTAGAAGGGTCTCCCAGTTGTCTATGCAAGTTGAGGGACGATTTGACAGTGAGCTCTCTGTGTACAAATTGGAGACGTTGCTGCCAAGTCAGAGCCCTGCAACGCCGCTGCGAGCAAGCCTGCCTAATCCCGACCCGTATTTACAGTAAAAGGTTATAGGAGGTTGGGAGCGGGGTGCGTAATACATATATAAGTATATATTATGGTAATAAGTTGATTTATGTTTGTGGTAGAGTATGACCTATGGGTATTGTAGGCTAGTAATATGGGCAAGAAAGGCCCTCCTCAAGACTCTGGGTCTGAAAGCTGGGTGATATGTCGCTCTGAATGGGTGCTGGTGAATGGTGAATGAATGGGCACCCCTTGCCCGTACTGCCATCCTGAAGATACCCAAGGTGCAGAATGGTGACATGGAAGCTGTCGCTGAAGAATGGTGGAGATGTGTCACTCAGTGGCAAAGCGGCACGTGTTGGGAAACATCACGTGGTAAAACAATTATGGACTGCTCCATAGGACCTGTTTCTGCACACGTTGAAAACACAATGTGGTAAGACACTTGTGTACTGTTCCATAAGAGATGTCTCTGGAGCGCTCGTTGGAAACAACCACGCGTTACACAAGCTAAGGACTGTGCCACAGGTACTGGTTCGGAAGCACATGTTGGGGAACCACACACGTTAAGACAGTTATGGACTGTTCAAAAGGAGCCGTGTCTGAAGAAGGGTGGTATGAGCCGTGTTTAGGCGCAAAGCGGCATATGTTGGAACCAGACAGGAATTTATTACTATACATCTACACAGCTGTTTGTACAGCCGAACTCAGCCATATGGTTGCCAGGCAGTTTCACACGTTTAAAAGCAAGGAATGTGACACAATTTGAATAGCAGAATGAGTTTCTATTCAGCCCAACTGGAATATACTGAACTTCAAAGATGATATGGCGCCGGCTTGTCTGCAAGAACAGAGGGACAGTTGGTGGGGCGTCCGAGATCAAGCCACGAGATAGCAATCCAGTCGGAGCAGTTGCAATTATGGGCAAACACTGCCCCCAGAGGCCAAGTATGGCAGGACTGGTAGCCTGGGGGAGGAGACGCCCCAGAGACGCGGATTGGTCTATGGGAAAGAGTAGGATGGGCTATGGGGTGTGGTATGGCTGAGGTATGTTTGACAAAAAGGTTTGCGACCATGAGGTCTTCCTCTGTCCCTCTTTATTCCATCATGAGGTGTGGCTGCGAAGGTCGGATAAGTATGGCTTAGATTGCACTGTGATTGTATGCTATGTATTATTGTAACTTCTATTGATACCTTGTGCACACTGTATTATTTCCATGGGAAATAAATAAGATTTAATTGACCTTAGACCGTGTATTGATTTCATAGCCAAGGGTGATAGCATTGTGGTATTAACAATAACATGTGCTGGGCGTAATAGATTGATAGATTAGCTGAACTATAGGGACTAGACAAAGGAATACATAACTGATAATAATAAGACTAGATTGAATTGATCAGTTACTTCACTTACCATACCTGCAAAGCAAATACAAAAAAAAAAAAAGAAAATAGCAAAAAATAACACATTTAACACAATCTGTGCCTAAAATATATATATGCCGAAGCATGGGGGCATCCTCCCGCATAAGGTAGGAGCAAATCGCTCCTCCACCCCTTATGCCCCCATGCTTCGGCATATATGCTCTTTTTTAACTGTGGTGGTGAAATCACCTCCGACAGTGCTGGAGTCGTGGCTTTATGTATCGTGGGAGCAAACGCTGTTGCTGTCAAGATAAATAAATCTACGCTACAGCTGAATGGCATACCTGAAAACAAAAAATGGTTAACAATAAAACATTGCAGAATAGAATACAGTACAAAGGAGCAGAACAATAGAGAGAGAATAGAGAGAGAGAGAACAATAAAACGACAACTATTTTTGTTTTTTTTATTTTATATTTTTTTTGTTTTTTTGGTTTTGAGGGGACAATAATGACGGGTGTCACGCCTATATCCGCACTTTCTGCAGACATGACATTTTCTTTGGGGTGCTCGTTGGGTAGGGGTACGCGGGAGGACATAAGGATAATGCCTCTCATGCAGCCGGCTTACTGCATTTGGTTGGGGAAGGTGAGGTGGAGCACCTCCTGGATACAGAAGGGCTCTGACGATATCCTCCTGGAATTTAAGGAAGGATCCAGTCCGTCCTGAAGCTTTGTGTAGCACATAAGCATTCAGCATAGCCAATTGGAATAAATAAACAGACACTTTTTTGTACCAGCGCCTGGCCTTACGGGCAACTAGATACGCGCCAACAACTGGTCATTGAGGTCCACCCCACCCATATTTTGGTTATATTTGTGGACACAGAGGGGTTTCTCCACAATACAAGTCGCTGTAGGAATTTGGACCGTCATGTCTACATGAAGGGAGGTAAGAACGAAAACATTCTTATTATCCCTCCACTTCATAGCGAGCAAATTCCGATCGGGCCCCCCACCCGCGGGAAGGCATGGACATACTTGTACGCCAATATGCCTGCCCGTGCCATTCTGTCGACGTACATCGGCGTGCGGCGGTCGGCAACTGGTTAAACATGTAAACAACAAAATCTCAAAACGAGGCTGGTCCTTAAAGTGGTTGTAAACCCTTACAAACCACTTTGACCTACAGGTAAGCCTAGATTAAGGCTTACCTGTAGGTCCAAGAAATATCTCTTAAACCTACACAGTTTAGGAGATATTTACAAAAAGAAAGGCAACGCTTGCATGCGCCACAGACAGTGGAGCGCAGGCTCACTATCGGCGTGAGCAGCATGCCGCTGCTAATGGCAATATGCCGTTAGTGGCGGCTCCCGTGCTCATGCACGGGAGTGATGTCATCGCTGCTCTGGTGCTGTGAGTGGCTGGAGCAGCGATACCCGGAAGATGGACGCTCCGTGCTACAGGGGACAGCGGTGACATCGTTGGCTCCTGATTCAGGTAAGTGACACAAAATGGATAGCGATGCATAGTAGCTCATTATGCTTCACCATTATGCTTTACCATCAGGGTTTACTTCCTCTTTAAAGAGGCAGTCCCGCGAAAATACATTTTTTAAAAGTCAGCAGCTACAAATACTGCAGCTGCTCACTTATAAAATATGGACACTTACCCGTCACAGGGTCCAGCGATGTCGGTACCCGAGGCCGAACCATCCCTTGGTCCTCAGATGCTCTGCCGCCGTCATCTTCGGTATGGGAATCAGGAAATGAAGTCTTGCGTCTTCACTTCCCAGTTCCCTACTGCGCATGCGCGTGTCGCACAGCGCAATCTGAATGGTCTGTGCTGTCTCTGGGACCCGTGTGTATCCCAGCAGACAGCACAGCGGGACGGAAAGAGGCATAGACTCCCATGGGAGTCTATGCCCAGAAGTGGGTGCAAATACCTGTCTTAGACAGGTATCTGCACCCCTCTCCCCCCTGAAAGGTGCCAAATATGACACCGTGGGGGGAGGAGGTTTCCCGAAAAGCGGAGGTTAAATTTTTGTGGGAACCTCTGCTTTAAGTGGATAAGTAGTTTAAGTCTCTGTAGATGAATATGGGGCAGGGTGGGGTGGTCTCACAGTAAGTGCGGGTTCACACAGGAGCAACACGGCTTCAGCGTGACTTTGAACAACTTCAAGTCGCCTCCAGGACAGGTGACTTTGCCTGTGGCCAACCAGAGCTAATCAGCTCTTGTGACATCATTGTTCCGTGTCTGTGTCCTGTGAAAACAATGTTATCTTTGCGTTATTTAATGACAGCTGTGGTAACAGCTGGTGTGGCAGTATTAATGGAAGAGGAAGAGAGGAAGCGAAGAATGAGGACGAGAAGAAGACGTCGCTAATGGATCCATCCAATTATTGTTATAGAGAGATAACAGAGGCCAGTTTTGGGCCATGTATGAGAATTTGCGTGTTTTTTTCAACTATACCCAGATGTCGATTGCAAGGCAAGTACATATGCTATATGTAGATCTACACATATGAACTAGCCAATTTGTCATATTTATTTTTTATACGCTATATCTTTTGACAGATAAAGTCTTTTACAGCCCCAACTTTTAGATATATATTTTGTAGCATTGACCCTAGAGAATAAAATGGCAAATGTTGCTATTTAGCAGAATCGATTGTTATCTACCTAATGCCGACCATCCACTCTTATCAATGTTACTGGGGTGATCGGTGATCTTGCATGCATCACCCCGGCAGAACTCCTTCAATTAGAGGCATCATATTTGCATATGGTACGTATAAAGCAGTAATGTGTGCGTGTAGCTACAAATGGCTGATATTTCTTATTTAGAATATAGTAAATTACCTTTTTAATTAATTTTACAGTTTGGATGAATTGCTTCGTCTGGTTTACATCCATCTGGAACGACAGAATACATCATATAAGAGGAGTATCTCAGCTACTGAAAGACTGATTATTACACTAAGGTAAACTATCTATATTAGCACATTAGAATTATATTTGCAACATTCTAGTAAAGTCCAGCCTGAGCTGCTCTCCGGCCCTCTACATCTCAGCTCTCCAATGAGCATGGGGGAGCAGCGCAGGAGAGAAGCTGACAGTCAGCAGCTCTCATCTTGGGGAGGGGAGAGAACAGAGCCATCGACGGTGTATGTTGACTGTTGAGTTCTGTGTGAAGAAACAGCAGTGGACAGATGTAGCATTGGTGCGATGGTGCATCCACCTAGGTAAGTATGATTCTTCCCAAAAAAATATGGTTTAATAAATATTGCAAAATTTAGCACACAAACATCCATGAATTTTTTAAAAAAATTGAATTTTTAATATTACAGTATAGCAATATATATATATATATATATATATATATATATATATATATATATAGAGTTTTTTTTTATTTTTTTTATTTACAATTCTTGGTAAACTGGTTCATATTGGCACTTCTGTTTGAGGATACGCGCGTTGTGAGCTCCCGTGTGCATGCCCGGACTGTGGAGAGAGGAGGATGCACCAGGGTTGTACACGCCGATGATCTGACGGCAAGAGGGCGTCCGACGAGCCGAGGCCAAGGCTTGAGATGCAGCGCAGAGCCCTGCAGGCGGGAAGGAGTATAGCGGAGAGAAGCGAGGGGCTCGAGCTGCCAGTGGGACGCGGCAGTAAACAGTGGCCATTAAGTGAACGCTGAGCAGTGGCAGGCGATAAAGCACTATAGAGGAGGACAGGTGAGATGCCTACTTGCAGAAGAGCCGCTCTGCAGCCAGCAGGAGGAAGCAGAAAGTGAGCTGATGGAGGACTAAGGGCATATATGACATCACAGAGAGGTGAGGAAACTACTATGTTACAGCCCTGTTACAGATCCCCAGAGGCTGGTCGGGTGCAGGAGAAGCTTGGGAGAGACCCCCCTAGAGGGCAGACATCAAACCATCAGATTGGGAGCCCGCTACAGAATGGAGAAGGGAGGAGGTCATCGGAGCAGAGCCAGATTTATTGGAGACAAAGCGGCAATTTAAAAAGCCCAGCGGAGGCGAAAATCACAGCAGAGGAGAGGAGAGACTTTAAAGCCATCAGAGGTACAGGGGGGCATGGTGGGGAGAAGGAGACGAACAAGGCCATGGATAAAGATTTGAGGGGGTTCTCTGAGGTGGGAACACTCACATGGAGCAGGGGGTGGAGGCGATGCATGATGGGTCACTCTCCTGCCCCCCATAATATCAGAGACAATAGGAGACAAGCAAACACTTAAGAGAGGATCTCCTACACTGCCCCCGGAACCCCCGCCGCCCCAAACCCCCCCTTATGCCTCCCCTCTCTATGGCTCAGACCAAGGAGGGGATGGACAATGTTAGAGAAAAAGAGACCTGTGGAGTGGCTAATGTAATGCAAGTTGTGATAGAAGGTATAGCCCAGGAAGAGGAACTGATAAGGAAACCCAGGATACATGTAGAGGGAATGGAGGGAGAGGGGGAAATCATAAGAAGTGAGGTCGCCCAGGACTTCAAAGACATCCGTAAGATGATTGAAGCACTACCCACAAAAACAGATATAACAGAGTTAATATCAACGGTGGAAAGGACATGTAGACAGGCAGCGGAAAAACTTAAAGAAGAAATCGGGGCAATAGGAGGTAGAGTGGACGTTCTGGAGGAAGGTCAAGATGAAATTCAGCAGGCAGTAGGGGAAATACAAGAGATAATAAAAATACAAGAGGACTCGATGAATATGTATAGAGATCAGTGGAAAAGAAATGGGGAAGAAACTGCGCTACAGTAAAAATAAAAAATTTGAAAATCTCCAGAGGGATATGGTAATGAATGAGAGCTGCAGTTCTATCTTGTACCAAACAATACAACATATATGAATTTGTAAAACGAAAGAACCGCGCTAACTCACAATAGAGTGATATAATACCCACCGGGGCCACCCTCCCCTTAACCAACCTAACAAACCCCAGTGCTAATTTAATCAGACCAATACGGAATAAAAAGTGCTCACCAATAAATTGACTCGAAACTGGGTGACATGGATACAATAATAAAACTCAATAAAAAAAGTGTATAAATACTCCAAATTAATGAAGCGAAATATGTGACTAATTATCAACAAATCTTCTAAAACATTAACATCAAAAAAATTATCAAAAAAAAAAAAAAATTATAAACACCACTGGTGATCATGGCTTTGACTATTAAACTGTGAATAACGAAATGCAAAAAAATGGAAAATTGTATACTCACCTTTCCGTAATTTTCCTTTCCTGACGCATCCCATGGCAGCACACACATTGGGCTGTGACTCCGCCTCCCCAACCTGATAGGACCAGTTAGATATAAGATTTGAAGAGGAGCCCACCGGCCACCGTTGCATTCTCAGTAACTATCACCTTAGAGGGGTGGGATCTTGTGTGCTGCCATGGGATGCGTCAGGAAAGGAAAATTACGGAAAGGTGAGTATACAATTTTCCATTTTCCTGACGCATTATGGCAGCACACACATTGGGAAATAACTCGCTACATGGGTGGTTGCATTTCAAAACATTTATTTGCTCAAGTACAAGGTATGGATGAATTTGTTTGTATGATTGATCTTCCGAACTCAGCTGTAGTTAACTGAGCCGGGTCTATTCTGTAATGCATCATGAAAGTGGTTTTTGATGACCAGGTTGCTGCCTTGCAGATGGTTTCTGGAGACACTCTACAATACGTTGCCCAGGAGGTCTCTACTGCTCTTGTTGAGTGGGCTTTTAATCTTTCTGGTATCTGGAGATGTTGTACTACAGTACGTATGGTTTTCTTATCGTTCTAATCAACCAAGATGCTATCGTCCTTGAAGATGCTGTTTGGCCCCTTCTTGCACCATATGGAATGATCAGGAAATGCTCCGATTTCCTACATGTACTAGTGACCTCTAAGTAGGAGGAAATGACTGATTTTACGTCCAAGGGATGAGGATTCCCCTCAATATTGAGAAAAACCAGAAGGTTGATTTCTGCGTTGAAATGAAAGGTAGAGGCTACCTTCGGTATGAACTTATCCATTGGTCTAAGGACAATTCTGTCTGGATAGAGCAACAGATGTGGTTCTTTAATTAGCAGAGCCTGGAGTTCCGAAACCCTCCTGGCTGACGTTATTGCCAACAAAAAAGGCTAACTTGAGTGTCAAGTCCCATAGAGAAATTGAATGTAGGGGAAAGAATGGTTCCTTTTATAGAGCTTCCAATACAATTGACAGGTCCCAGGTCGGGAAGACTGGCTTCCTGGGAGGCCTAATTTTCAGGCATGCTTTCTGAAATTGAGTAATGAGAGGATCTGAGGCCCATTTTACCCCTGACATCGCAGAAAGAGCAGATATGAGCAAAAGCTTGATAGCTGAGAGACCATTCGTTGTTTGACACGAAAGTTCGACTCAGATCGTCTGCCAACTGGTTGTGTGTTGCTGGCACGTATATCCATTTCAAGTCCGCCAGGTGGACTTGTGCCCATTCGAGTATGGGCCGGACCTCCTGCGTGAGTGTACTGCTTTGGGTGCCCCCTTGTCTGTGGACGTAGTTTACTGCTACTATATTGTCCATTCGTA
Source organism: Lithobates pipiens (assembly GCF_037356315.1). Taxonomy (NCBI): domain Eukaryota; kingdom Metazoa; phylum Chordata; class Amphibia; order Anura; family Ranidae; genus Lithobates; species Lithobates pipiens. The sequence continues at coordinate 64,615,973 of NW_027507785.1, forward strand.
GAAGGATACTTTTCCCCATAAGGAGTGGGTTGAAGGCTATAAGTGCTTGCCACGCTGCTCTGAGTTCTAGCACATTTGAAACTATGCCCTGCGGTCGAAAGGCCCAATGGCCTTGAACCCCGTGATGCTGGTAATGTGCTCCCCAACCTTGCAAACTGGTATCTGTTGTTATTATCTCGGGTGGTGAGTCCACCACCGAGCAGAGATCTTCACTTCCTGAGTAATCACTATTTGCTGATTCATAGAATATCCGTTCCATTGTTTCAGGAACGAGTTCTGGAAAGTTCTCGAATTGCACTGGGACCACTGGATCATTAGGAAGGTGGAGGACATTGACCCCAGGATACTCAGACATGACCTTGCGGCTAGATGGTTTGCGAACAGGAGCTTTCTTACTTTGCGGATAAGTGGAAGGATTTTCTCCTGAGGGAGACCCACTGTGTTGCCACAGGTGTCTAGTTCGGCTCCAAGGAAGATGATCTTTTGTGTTGGAACTAGACTGCTCTTTTTCCAGTTTATCATCCACCCGAACTGCTGGAATGTGGAAATTAGAATTGCTCGATGTAAGAGTGTTTCTCGACTGTCGGCTAGGAGGATAATATCGTCTAGCTAATGTAGGGCTCTTAGCCCTTTCTCCCTTAAGTATGCTATAATGGGAAGTAATACTTTTGTAAAGGTTCTGGGTGCTGTTGAAATCCCAAACGGGAGGCTTTGGAACTGAAAGTGTAGCTGGCCGATGGCAAAGAGTAGGTACTTCTAGAATTTTTGATGTACGGGTATGTGTAAATAAGCATCGGACAAATCGACCGAGAGCATCCAGTCTCCTACTGCTATTGCTAGTAGGATGGTTTGCAAACTCTCCATCTTGAAAGATTCGATTAAAATTGTTTGATTGAGATCCTTTAAATCCAAGACTTTGCTGTTCCTCAACAACCCTGTTCACCAAATATCGCCTTGATAAAAGGAATACCACCGTTTGGAAAAAAGGAGTACCGACGGAGTGTCAAGTATACAGCTGGCAGGTGGAACCGTTAGATGCAAGGCGCACAGTGGTGGAGAGTTTATATGCCTACAACCCCCTAGGGGGATGTGAATCTGGTGAGTGGGGACCTAAAGGGGGCACGAGCACAGAAGTCACCAGATATATATGATCACGAAAGTCACCTTTTTTTTCTTTCTTGAGCTGGGATCCTTTACAAGACACCAGTTGAACTTTATATACTGAGCACTATTTTTTTACATGCTTGTTTGAACTACTTTTTCCACAATCTTTACAAACCTGACGGTTGAGGACTATTGAATATATATATAATGTAATGTGACCATTTGTTCGGTCTACAATTATCTTTACATATAATATGTGGTTTTTGTAAGGATCATTTTACCCTATGTGAGGATTTGGACTGATAGCTGTAGGGTTTATTTACACAAAAAAAAATCTTTTTGCAACGTTTTGCACTTTATAACCTTTATTGTAGTATCCATGCACCTTATTGGTTTATAACCTAGATATGCACTTTACTAGCCTATAATTTTGCACATATATGCTTAAATCACGTTAGTAGTATAAGATTGAGACCTGAAATGTCCCCGCATATACAGCGGAGTGGGACTGTGCATGAGGGAACACTTTTTGGGTACTCAATCTATAGGAAGGCACGCTACGCACAAATACAGGTCTACTTTATTTATTTTTTGTTCTATTTTTCATCTTTTGTCCTACTCTTTGTAGTTTTTGGTCTATTTGTCTTCCCCCCCCCGAGGGCCATCATCCATACTGTATGCTACTGTAATTATTAGTGTATATATACGGTGGGCATAGGGGTGCACACTTACTGATTTTACTTATGATAAGCACCTATAAAATATTTTGGGTCACCTAATAGAGGTAATAAACAATTTAGTAGAGGCTAAAGCAATTTAGCAGAGGTAGCGCCAATAGCCCATACCAAAAATATCAAATAGCACACCAACACAAACCCGTCTTCCCAGATCGCACAACACAAACCACGAGGTGACGTCAGCGCATCGCTCTGCCCTACGCATTTCGTAATATGAATATAAAAGGTGACAGGGGGATTTGATGACTAAGAATTTACTACACTATGGCGACCCTTCTTCTTTCTGTATGTGCCGGGCAATGAGTGGTGTGGCCGTAGGACCTGTCCAAACGTCTGAACAGAGCTTTATCCTCCTGGTGGTCCATGCGCAGAAGGAGTGCTTTCTTATTGTGGCCATATCTGGTCTCTGTGATGGCACCAGTCTAGCTGGTAAGCGGCAGTAATATTGGTGGTGGAAATCTGTTTCTGCATCTTTGAGGACACCTTTTTCCTTTACCGGTGTGGTGTGTTTCACGGTGGAGACTACAATCAAAAAGAATCTATTTTTCTATATGAAATGAATTTTTTTGTGTGTAGATGGTGATATGGACTATTTTTTGAATATACACATTCTTCTAATTAGAGTTTGGTATAATATTGTTTGATACTGTTTCGCTTTACTTTATTTTTCACAAATAATTTTTGGATCATTTTTAGCGCAGCTTTTTGAAAATTAACTAGGATTTGTTTTGTGGGTATCTCACTTATAAAGTTGCTGCTGCACTCACGGTAGAATATTTTCACATAATTTTATTTATCAATATTTCATTGAAGAATAGCGCTGTATTTTTTTGGGTTACATTTCGTAATATGTTACGTCGTCCTGGGGTACGGGTGGCGCGCCACGTCACTTCATATTTATACATATACATTTAAACCAAGCCTCGATCTGCCACCTGACCATGCCTCTGAACGGACATTGCATTAGTGTATCCCGAAATCGCGCTCTCGCGAGAATACTGGCCAAACCTTGTTCCCTCTCACAACCAAGCCTCGTTGTGTGAATACTGCTGGAGCGGAAGTCGACCCCGGGATCCCGCTCTCGCGAGACATACCGCAAACAAGTCCCGCACTAGCGTCCAACCAGGCCTCATTGTGGACATGTCAGTGAACTGGATGCAGGTCATAGACCAACAATCGTCCACGAACTCTATATATATCCCCGGAAGTGAAACAAAAGTCCACCTCGGGGACAACTATAGCCCACTTAAACCTCCCCTACCAATAGGGCAAATTTAAAAAATGAGCTCTAGGTCTTAAGGTAGCACCAAACCCAGAGGGGCAAGAATAAAGTATGGGCAGTGGCACCATCCTAAATAAAAATTATCTAAATGGCCCCAAGACATTGAGAATTAAAGATTAAAAATTAAAAAATTAAAAAATGTGATTAATGATAAAAATGAATAAGACTGAAAAATTATCAGGATGGAGGTATAACCAAATAAAAAGTTTTTTTAAGAAATTAGAATCGCAGATAAGACCCCAGGACACCCTTACCATATTTGAAAAGATGTGTAGAAAAATATCAAACCCAAAACACTTATTGTCCCAAATGTATAAATTGGTTTCGAAGGAAGAAAAGAATACCATACCCTATTATATAAAAGAATGGGAAAAGGAATTAGAACATAATCTTTCGACAACACAAATAAAAAAAAGTAATTGAGGCAACATATTCCCTATCAAGTAGTTCAGCTATACAGGAGATGTCATACAAATTTTTGACCCGATGGTATAGAACATGAGTAAGACTGGCACAAATATACAAAAATGTAGATAAAGGGTGCTGGAGAGGGTGTGGGGAGACAGGAACCTTTCTTCATATTTGGTGAAATTGTCAAGGGATAAGGAAGTTCTGGGAAGACATAGCCCCGTGGATCAGCAGGGCCTCAAAGGGGCAGTTGGAGTTTGGCCTCCGGCACTGTCTGTTCCACGGTGCTATGGATACTGGAGGGAGATATAAAGATAGCGTGATCCCCCATCTATTAAATGCAGCAAAGAAACTAATTCCCAGATACTGGAAACAAGTAACCTGCCCAACATTGAAAGACTGGAAGAAGGAATTGGAGGGAATAAGGGAGGCAGAGCAATGGATGCATAGGATAAGAAACAAACAAGATAAATTTGTGGTAACATGGGAAGGTTGGGATGAACATAGGGAAGACCTAGAAAAAGAAATATTTGCCAAAAAATGATTTGAGATGTGATAGAAGAGGAATGATAGAGTTGAAAAGAGAGTGGAACCAAAACTGTTATGCCTTATTGTTTTTTTTATGTTATATATCCATGTTAAAAGACGAGGCGAGGGAAGGGGAGGCCCTCTGCTTGGTTAGAATTTCAATATTATTAAATTTTAGAAGGGGACGGAGGGGGGGACGGAGGAGTGTGAGATCTGGAAGAGAAATGAGTGGGGTGGGTGTAATTAAGAATTTTTTTTTTCTCTCTCCCTCTTTTGCCCTCGTCCCCTTTATGTCTCTGGTATTTTCTCTTCGGAGAATTAAATTAAAAATTAGAGACACATAGGGGGAGGAGAAGAGAAATAGGCGGAGGAAGTATAAGTAAGGAAAAAAGGTGCACTCAATTTTAGATGGGGAAAATGTTTTCACAAGGAGGACAATAACATGAACACAGGTAAGAATACAGTGACTAGGAAAATATCAAAAGTATTAAGTGGATAGGAAAGGAGGAAAGAAGGGGAGGGTTTCCTCTTCCCTGTCCTTTTTTTTTTCTCTCTTCATGTTGAGGATTTAATTAGTAATGGGGGGCACAGATGGAAAGGAATTAAGCGGAGAGAAGGAAAGAAAGAAAAAAAAAAAGAAAAAAGTATAAGTAGGAAAAGAAGCACACTGAAATCATCAATGGGTAAAATGATGCTACACAATAGATATAAATGTGAATATTGGATTGAATACACATAGAGAATAATTAGCAAGAAGGATAGTTAAACAAATAAAAAAAAAGGGTAATTTTTATCAGAATCGATCCGAAGAAGTAGAAATTTCCCCTCCCAAGCCTCAATCTTAAAGAGAAAATGGAAAGATAAAATATTGGAATTGAAAATGTGGTGGTACATGGATAGAAAAAATATGTTTAATAAAACTTTGATTTATAAAAAAAAAAAATGGTTCATATCCGGAGGTTGCAGAGCTGGTGGAAGGCCTTGGGGACGGTGTTGGTGGTAAATTGGTGTAATGAGGAAGGAATGGTTGGTTCCCTGGTGCACCAATTGTTGATGGAATTGGGGACGGAGACAGATAGGGGATTGGTGGATGGGCAGGATTCAATGGATTGCCATACTCATCAGAGTATGGACGGAAGCAAGGGGGATAGTAGGGGTGGGTTCTGGGTGGTGGAGGGTTTGGGTAGCTATAGTAGGGACCGGATGGTGGTGTTGGTCCAAACATGGGTGAAGACAGAATTGATGGCTCATTGTGAATACTGTCTTCAAGGGGGTCCATCACTGCCTTCTTCACTTCATGCTTCTGCTCCTGTGGAATTTTTTGAAGCATTCCGGCGACCATGGGACCAAACCCATAATCTTCGGACTGTAGATCATCTAATTTTTGATTCATTCGATCTACAAGTTCCACAAATCTGTCCATATTTTGACTATGCCTTCCCCTTGGAGGTCTGCTCCTTCGCTGGCTTCTGAGCCGGATAGGCTCAGCCGGCTGCTGTATATTAGAAGCCTCTCCTTGGTTGCTCTCCTGTGCTCAGGGACCTGGGATTTTTCTTCTTGCGATGCCTCCTGTCCTTCGTCACCCATTTCCCAACTGGATTGTGTTCTGCATTAAACATATAATACAGTTAAGGCACAGTTAAGACACCCCCTTCTTTATAGAATTGTATAGTATCACTTTACAAATATGAAAGATGTTATCTCGCTCTCTCATATCCAGGAAAGGCCACAGAAACTCCAGTTCATCTGCATGTACATAGGGTACCACTCATTTCGTTCCAGATCCACTCCTGGCCTCATTAATTTTGCGGAGCTATGCTTAAAGCAGTCGCGCAATCCCTTCCATCTAATTTGTAATATGGATACTGCACAACATAAATAGGAACATAATGATTTATGTATTTTGTCTTTCAGATACCTGGCAACCGGTCATTCCCTAGTTATCCTACATTATGAGTTCATGGTGAGCAGGTCAACAATCAGCTACATCATCCAAGAAATCTGCCAAATCTTATGGGATGTGCTTAATACCATAGTTATGAAGAGGCCTACACAAGAGAATTGACGGGATATAGCAAAACTATTTTGGAGTCGGTGCAATTTCCCAAATTGCATTGGAGCTATAAATAGGAAGCATGTGCATGTCATTAAGCCTGTTGGTAGCGGAAGTATGTTCTTCAATTACAAAAAATATTGCTCATTTGTACTGCTTGCCATGGCCGATGCAAACTACTGCTTCACCTATATAGATATAGGATACTACGGTAGTAGCTGCGATTCAGATATTTTTTATAATTCCTCCTTTGGTGAAAGGCTACAAGATAATCGACTAGCTATTCCTGAGAACTGTCCTCTTCCTGGCACAACTGAACCCCCAATAACCCATGTGTTCATCACAGATGAGGCTTTTGCATTGGTGCAACACCTAATGAGGCCTTACTCCAATAAGAACCTGACTACTCCTAAGAAAGTCTTTAACTATCGTCTAACAAGGGCAAGAAGGGTGGTTGAGTGCAGTTTTGGAATTCTTGTCAATAAATGGCATTTGTTACATATGCATATTGCATTAAACATTGAAAATGCAATTACTACTGTCACAGCAGCTTGCATCCTTGCATCCAGATCCTGCGATGGTGCCACTGTTCGAGAACAATTTATTTCATACTTCCTTTCATCGGCTGGTGAATTAGAATGGCAATTGGACGCCATTTCCTAACTGCATTGCTCACTTCTTTAAATATATATTTTGCTAATGTTGATTTTTCTGTAAAGTTTTATAAAGCCTGCAGTTATTAAGTTTCTAATTTTTTCATGCTATGTAATCTGTCCTTTAATGTTTTAAAAACGATATTTTGGTTATATTTTACATAAACTGTGATAATAAAGCAATCATTATTTTGGCGGATATTGATCATTCATTATCTACATTTATTAACACTAGAAGTTGACATCAGTGAAAGACTGCACCAGGGCTCTCCATACTCTGGTCCTCCAGTTGTTCTAGAACTACAATTCCCATCATGCCTAGTCAAGTATGTCAGTGCCTGATTTGCAGAACACATGGATAACAGACATAAATTAAATAAAAGGTTAAACTTACACTTGTCACTATGGTCGGTTTCCCAATCCTCGATGGTCAGTCGACAAATCTCCAGCCAAGCACTATCCCTCTTGTATTGGTCCTTGTAGTTCGGATCTCGCTTGTCATAAATGCAGGGATGCTGCCTCACGAGTGTTATTAAGGACTCATTGTCAACCATCTCCTTGTGATAGACTTCTCTGTGGGCTCTGGTCGACATGGTGCATATGCAGGTTGTTCACTCACTTCACTAGTACACAGAGATAATGGCGGCCAGGAAGTATTCTGTGTGTGGGAAGGAAAGGGGCTGCCTGCAGCCTGGGTAAATTATTTTCTTCTTCCTGTTAAGTCACTTCTCTATAGACCATTATCCTACTTGTAGGCAACTTTCATTGAAATCTATGGTTACAAGTCGCCTAGAAGTCGTCTTCAAGTAGTACAGGAACCTTTTCTGAAATCGGAGTGACTTCAGTAGTGTACATTAAGACGGCTCTCTTTCGCTTCAATGGAAGTTCTGATGTCAAGCGACTTGGGGTGACTTGAGGTCTGACAAGTCGGATCCCAAGTCACAGTAGTGTGAACCTGCACTAATTGTTTCTACCTGATTTTTTGTGCCTTTATGATGGTGCAGAAATGGTGAAGCTTGTTTTTTGTTTTGTTTTTTGTCTTCTTTAAGTCAAGAGGACAATTGCAGCAAAAATAACTGGAGAAGTTAACTCATAGTAAATCTTGAACCAGTGAAACTACGATACATTTAAAGGGAGAGGAAATGTCAATCCTAGGTTAATGATACAGTTCTGGATGATTAAGGTAGTAGTATTAAGAGTATACTAAATAGGTTGGGTAATTCCCAGGAAGCTGGAGGGTAAAGTAGTGGTGAGCTAAAGTTATATTTTCTGCTGTACAATGCATACAATGGATTAAGATCTCCCGTACCAGATTCCTGCAACGCAGCCATAGGTACTTGTGGTGGAGAGGCCCTCATGGATTGATGTGTTGAATTTTGGCGAACTCGATTTGTACTACTAGAGATGCAGGGAATTTACCGGGAGACCCACTCTATAATGATAGAGGTGCAGAATGTAGACCAGCAGACCCGTCCCATGGTGATAGGCCCATGCTGTTAGGCAAAGCCACCTCTTTATTGAGTTAAAACAGCTCATTTAATAACCAACATCTTTACTAAACCAACATAGACATAGACTGTGAGTACCCAAACACAGCCCACATTCTGTAAACAATATCATATTTTAAAATGTGTCTTGGTTACAAGACTAAATTGGTAACTGTTTTGTGTTTTTGATAACTGGAAAAGATTCAAAGAAATTTTAAAATTAAAAATAAAAATTTCAATCCCAAAAGTTGATATACTGGCTGCATTCTCCTACAAGGGGGAGACTGAGGCCTGGACTATGATCATCTACAGGTATTCTGGGATGCCTATTTATTGATATGACTAGCCTTTACTCAGGCAATACAGAGAAATCCAGATGACAAAATAATTTAAAAAAACATCAAATCAAAAGATGTGAAAAGTTATATTTACAGACATGTTTTATGTTCTGTGATATTTTATAGGACATAATGTTGGAAGACATATACCTATATTTTAAACACAACCATTGATAATATCTGTAAGCTTCTGGGGCCTATACATCACAACTGTTCTGCTTAAAAGATGTTTTGCTAAACCCAGAGCATATTATCAGCAAGACCAAACACTTACTTTTACATGAACAGTATCCCCATTTCCCATCCTTATCATAATTCGGTGTTGTAGCACACCAAGGACGTCCATCAGAAGTTCCATCACCAGTACAGTACGAATATGACTTGGACTTATATGTAAATGGGAAGACACAGGGCAGACCTTTAGCGGTTCCATCTACAGTATTGATCACTATGGAAAAAAAGCACAACCAAGTTACCTAGCAAAGGAAAATTATATACAGAAAGTGCTTCTCTATAAACCCAATGTATACAAAGATTTATCAAGGAAGACTAAAAAGATTAATAATGTGGGGAATCCCATATTAACCATCAGACCATTTATAGCAGGGGTCCTCAACCCCCGGTCTGCGGCCCACTGCCGGGCCGTAGACTGTTTGCAGCCGGGCTGCGAAGGCTGCACTGTCTGACGAGCGGCGGCGGAGCGAGCAGAGAGATGACATCTCTCACCGCCCGACCGCATCACCGCTGTTCCTTGCTCACAGCGGGCCCGCTATACTGAGGCAAGTGAGCAGAGAGATGAGATCATCTCTCACCGCCCACCTGCATCGCCGCTCTTCCATGCTCACAGCGGGGCTCTATAATGCTGGAGGTGAGGCAAAGGAGCAGAGAGATGAGATAATCTCTCACTACCGGCCACCCCCCCCCACCCCCCCCCATTACCACTGTTCTCGCTTACTGCCCACTACTCCAAGCTTGCCTCTGAACTAATGCACACACCACTGGCAGGTGACAATCCACATCTGGTGGCAAATGACAAGCTGCATTTGATGGCTGGTGACGTGACAATCCAAATCTGGTGGCAGGTGACGTGGCAAAGGACAAACTGCATCTGGTGACATGCGACGTGGCAAGTGGCAAGCTGCTTCTGAAGGCGGGCAACATGGCAAGTGACAATCCACATCTGGTGGCAGATGACGTGGCCAAGGACAAAATTCATCTAATGACAAGCGACGTGACAAGCTGCATCTGCAGGCAGGCGACGTCGAAAGTGACAATCTGCATCTGGTGACAGGCAACGTGGAAAGTGACACTCTGGCACATTCTGCATTATGGTGAGCTGAACTACTTCATTATATATAACAATGTAATAATAGAAATAATGCGCTTCAATCATCCTGGCATCATATCAATGATGGTGGTGGGATGATTGAAGCGCCAATGCCCGCCATTGCCCCGATAAATTGTCCGCGAAAAGCCGCATACACCCCCGGGCCTTGGCACAATTTTCTTCAACAGCGCCGGTCCCCGGTGCCAAAAAGGTTGGGGACCACTGATTTATAGTATAGAAGAATCATGACTTATTTGACTGTGACCAATTATATAACATTTTGAGCCCTGCCTAATTAAAACACAAGACAATTTGCAATGGAAGGGCAAAGTCACAACTTTATTGGATTAAAACAGCATATTTATTAGCTAACATCTCTAATAAACTAACATGAAATGTCTTGGACTGTGAGCACCCAAAACTATTATATTCATAACATTGGTTAAAACTTGTCTTCACCACAAGGACAGGCATCCAACTAACTCCCAAAAAAATAATTGAATTTGGTGCCTGGATGAACCAAGTTTATTTTATTATTATTAAATAAAAATCATTATTTAATTAATCAGCAACTTAATTCTGGACCAAAATCAGCCAGAAACAGTGACTCCCCCGGTCTTATAGCACATCAAACAAAACAGGGAGAAGGAAAGAGTTCACCCAAGAAGAACAGCAAGAGACCTGCTGCTTGATTATACAAAAATATAAACTTTAATATATATCAAAAAAGAACCAATATAATAAACCTACACAATGAGCGGAGACCATATTTACAGTCCACAGATAATTAAAAACAAGACAACGTTGCCTACTTAAAAAGGGGAAGTGCAGCTGCACACACGCTTACATACATCTCACCATTACATATCCACATACACACCTATGGATACAGCCTATTCAAGCTATTAAACAGAGGGGCATGTGACTTTTTATCAATGTATGGGTGGTGTATATGTGTGGACAAACAGAGCTGGATAGAAGGCTGTAGTCCAGAAACACCAGGAACAAAGTTGTATTACACTATTTCATGTTCATCGAACAATTCCTTAGGTGGCAGTTCATACATTTCCTTTGTTAAATGAGCGGCTAGGCAGCACAGTCTAATATTTGTTCCAGACACAAGCACAGAGCAGTCAGGCACTTAATAAGCATATTTGCACATCCTCGATTAAGCAAAGCAGGGTAGATGGAGTAGAGAAGGCCAAGCAGGAGCAAAGCAGAAGCAGAGCGTTAAGTATACTTTTATATCCGTGTTTACAGCATTCTCATGTCAGTCTTTCAAAGCAGCTTACCGCTACCTGCTTACAGAGCCATCTGTCCTTTCAGAGCAAGCCATCCATCATCGAGGTAAGTAACCTGGTGCCAAACGTACTCTGTGATAGGTGGAGGTATATCAAGCTTAGGGCTGCCGTCCGTTTAAACATCCCGCCATTAATCCTCCACAGGCTGCCGCCGTTCGGCCTGCACACGTGTGTTAGGCAAACAGTTTCCCTGTATGACGCGCTGATATCACACCCGCTGGCGCGTTTCGTTACCCAATGGGAACGCTAACTTCCTCAGAGCTGGGAGGAGTCTCGAGTCGGCTGCTTAAATAGTGATGGAATTATATTGACATTGCACAGTAGATGCATTATTGTCATTTGTCCACAAGATATCAGCCTTTCACTCTTCCACTCATCCTTCTCTATGACAATCAGCAATGGTATTATTGAGTGCACAAAGTACTAGGCATGTAAAAGCGAGGGGGAAATTTCTTTGGGTATTAACTGAGAAAACCCAGTTATTTATTTAAGAGAGAGCGATCTAAGCCAAAGCATATATCATCATGAGAGCTTGTCACAGCGCACATCTTGTAAACAATACAGATTAAATAAAGGTTGATAATTAATAGTAATGCGAACATATATGACCATTTTAGGCAATCCCTGGATTTATACACAGGGGGGGCAAAAAACATTAAGTAGTACAACAAAACAACAATAGTAATACAGGAATTACCACACAGAAAGTAAATACTTTCATATCCCTCTCAATATCATTATTTCTTCAGAAAAGGCTGCAATGTGCATTCTCTGTTCAAACCAAATGGGACCATTGAATTTAAATAGTATGTCCACATTTTTTCCTTTTGCAGTAAAATGCTATTGAAATCGCCCCTCTTTGCAGGTAAATTAAGCACATAAATACCTTTTACTGTCAGACCTTTTGGATTACCATTATGAAACTGAGCAAAATGTACTGATATGGGACGGTCATCACCTTTCTTTTTTATACTACTAATGCGTTCGCCAATCCTTATGCGGAGCTCACGTTTAGACTTCCCAACATATATCTTGTTGCATGGGCACATCAAAACATAGATAACCCGAGTAGATGAACAGTTAATGAAGCTCTTTATCCTAAATTATTTTCTGCCCATGGGATTGGCGAAAACATTAGTTTTATGTACATACCTGCAGACACTACAGTGTACAGGGAAATATTCCCATAGGGGGACTAGAACCTGAGAGCCAGTTTTTTGCCATTGATGTTTTGTATTCTGAATGCACCAGAATATAATTTAAATTGCGAGCCCTTCTGGCCGTAATCTGCAGTCTAGGGCCAACAATATCTGAAATATTGCCAGCTTTTCCTGATCATGCTCGTCTGACCTGCCTACTTAAAGCTGTCACAAGAAACCATCTTCTGCGGTTCTGTTTAAAGACTGGCTTGCTGACATCCCTTCTGGCTCCTTATCCTGCTTGCTGTTGCTCTACTTGGATCCCTGACTTCTGGCCTGGCTGATTACCCGATCTGGTTATTGAACTCTGGCCTGGCTGACTACTCGATCCAGTTACTGGACTCTGGTTATGTTTTGACTACGCTTTTTCTATTTACCTTTCTAGGTTTATTTAATAAACAAGTGTGATTTAATTGTACTTCTGTCTCGGTCTGATTCATGGTTTCTGACACTAACAAAACGCGTCAACTGGTGTGACGTCAACGTGTCATACAGGGAAACTGTTTGCCTAACACACGTGTGCAGACTGAAAGGGGGCAGCCTGTGGAGGATTAATGGTGGGATGTTTAAACGGACGGCAGCCCCAAGCTTGGAATACCTCCACCTATCACAGAGTACGTTTGGCACCAGGTTACTTACCTCGATGATGGATGGCTTGCTCTGAAAGGACGGATGGCTCTGTAAGCAGGTAGCGGTAAGCTGCTTTGAAAGACTGACATGAGAATGCTGTAAACACGGATATAAAAGTATACTTAATGCTCTGCTTCTGCTTTGCTCCTGCTTGGCCTTCTCTACTCCATCTACCCTGCTTTGCTTAATCGAGGATGTGCAAATATGCTTATTAAGTGCCTGACTGCTCTGTGCTTGTGTCTATAACACATATTAGACTGTTCTGCCTAGCCACTCATTTAACAAAGAAAATGTATGAACTGCCACCTAAGGAATTGTTCAATGAACATGAAATAGTGTAATACAACTTTGTTCCTGGTGTTGCTGGACTACAGCCTTCTATCCAGCTCTGTTTGTCCGCACATATACATCACCCATACATTGATAAAAAGTTACATGCCCCTCTGTTTAATAGCTTGAATAGGCTGTATCCATAGGTGTGTATGTGGATATGTAATGGTGAGATGTATGTAAGCGTGTACTTCCCCTTTTTAAGTAGGCAACGTTGTCTTGTTTTTAATTATCTGGACTGTAAATATGGTCTCTGCTCGTTGTGTAGGTTTATTATAGTGGTTCTTTTTTTTTATGTATTAAAGTGGTTGTAAACCCTTACAAACCACTTTGACCTACAGGTAAGCCTAGATTAAGGCTTACCTGTAGGTCCAAGAAATATCTCCTAAACCTATACGGTTTAGGAGATAATTGCCCCAAGACAAGCACCACTGTCTACGGCGCATGCGCCATAGACAGCGGCGCGCAGGCGCACTGAGCGCGGCATTTCCAACAATGGAGCTGCCGCGCGCGACGGCTCCCGTGCGCATGCGCGGGAGTGACGTCATCGCGGCTCCGCCGAATGACAGCGGCGGAGCTGCGAGACCCCACCAAAAAGATGGATGCGCCGGACTACAGGGGACAGCGGTGACATCGCTGGCTCCTGTGTCAGGTAAGTGACACATAATGGGCTACTATGCGATGCATAGTAGTCCATTATGCTTTGCCTTTGCAGGGAATGAAAGAGGAAGTAAACCCATCAGGGTTTACTTCCTCTTTAAAGTTTATATTTTTGTATAATCAAGCAACAGATCTCTTGCTGTTCTTTTTGGGTGAACTCTTTCCTTCTCCCTGTTTTCTTTTTCCCAGAGAACTGGAGCTGGTAAGGTAAAAAAATGAAAAAAGAGGATATGACCTCAAAAAGGAGGGTCAATGACAAACTATTAACCTGCACAATTAATAAATATTATGTTTCTTTGAGAGGGAGGAAGAGGCCAGATTGTCTCAGTTTGATAATTTGGCCCATTACTCATCCTTCGGATGTGCTTTATATATATAAATATAGAGCTTTGCTAAACCCAGAGCATATCATCACTCATCAGCATATTATCAGAAAGACCAAACATAACACTTACATTTACATGAACAGTATCCCCATTTCCCATCCGTATCATAATCTGCTGTTGTAGCACACCAAAGACGCCCATCATCGGTTCCATCACCAGTACAGCCCATATACCACTTGGAATTATACTTAAATGGGAAGACACAGGGCTCGCCACTAGCCTTTCCTCCTACAGCTAAGATGGCTGAGTTTACTGTGGAAAAAAATGTATAAAAGAGATACCCAGAGTTAACTTTTATGAGTTAAGGAAAAAGCAAACCAACAATTTTATTTTAAGTTAAGTCCAATGCCTTTTCTTCCGATGCATCTCTTCTTTTGTTATGTTAAAGGAATATGCCTGCTTAAAAAGCTTACATTTTTGGGAGACCCCTACTGCACTTCATCCAGCACACAAGTCAACATATAGTGGGTATCACCAGGAAGTCACTGAAGAAAAAGGTGACACCGTATAGGTTGAAACTCAACAAAGACACAACAAAGCCTTTTCATAGGCTGGTAATGTCAAAAAGACTAAACAAAACTGGAAAAGGAAGCAACAGTGACACTGGTATGCAGCTGCATTTATTAAAGTATTTTTTGTTGGAGGGTTTAATATCACTTTAATGGAAGCTGTGGATTTGAATATGCTAAAAATAATCATTTTTAAATTACACTAATGCCGCGTACACACGATTGGACTATCTGGCGGACTTGGTTTGGCGGACCAGAGTCCGCCGGACAATCCGCCCGTGTGTGGGCTCCGGCTGACTTTTTTCCCCAAAAGTCGAGCGGACTTAGAAAGAAGTTTTGACTCAAAATTGTCCGCCGGACCCGGCAGTCCAGCGGACAATCCGGCCGTCTGTGTGCTAGTCCGCCGGACTTTTGAAATGAACGGACTTTCCCGCACACGGAGAACCCCACCCCAAAGCACCTTGTCCCCATGTTGATGAGGACAAGGGCCTCTTCCCGACAACAGTGGCCGTTGGTTGTCGGGGTCTGGGGGCGGGGGGCTTATCGGAATCTGGGAGCCCCCTTTAATAAGATACCGGCCCCCCACCCTATGTGAACGAGTATGGGGTTCAATGTACCCCTACTCATTCACCTGGTGAAAAAAGTGTAAATAAAACACAACACAAGGTCTTAAAATAATTTATTGCACAGCTCCGGTGGTCTTCCGTCTTGGGGGGTCTTCTCCCCGGACTTCTCCGCTATATTCTGCTAGCTCTTTTACTAGCGGGGGAGCCTGGCTTTCTTCTTCTTCTTCGCCGCTGCAGCCCGGGGGTCTTTTTCCGACTTTGGGGGTCTTGTCCCCCTCTTTGGTTCTTCTTACCGGGCCTCTGCTTTCTTCTCCCAGCTCTTTTACTAGCGGTGGCCTGGTCTTCTGTCGCTGCCGCCTCTTCTTCCGTCTTCGGGGTTCTTGTCCCCCTCTTCGGTTCTTCTTTCCGGGCCTCCGCTTTCTTCTTATAGCTCTTTTACTAGCGATGGCCCAGTTTTCTGACGCCGCTGACGCTGCCTTCTCTTCTTCTCTTCTTCTTCCTCGAGCTGTTGACTCAACGCTCTCTCTGGCCGCAATGACAGGGACGCGTTGTGCGGCGACTTATATATGGACAATGGGCGGGGTCACCAGGTGATGTACCCGCCCCTTATGATGTCAAAGTCCCGGAGGATGCTGGGAAAGTCAGAAGACCCCCCAAGACGGAAGACCACCGGAGCTGTGCAATAAATTATTTTAAAACCTTGTCTTGTGTTTTATTTACACTTTTTTCACCAGGTGAATGGGTAGGGGTACATTGTACCCCATACTCATTCACATAGGGTGGGGGGCCGGTATCTGGGGGCCCCCTTATTAAAGGGGGCTCAAGGATTCCGATAAGCCCCCGCCCGCAGACCCCGACAACCACGCCCAGGGTTGTCGGGGAGAGGCCCTTGTCCTCATCAACATGGGGACAAGGTGCTTTTGGGTGGCATTACAGTTATTGTTTTTCAAGACTAATGTGGTACTAATTGACTTGTGTAATTTTAAATACCAACATTATTTTTTATGTGCAATCATTTATAAAGAAACATTGCAAAATAGGTAGCCATCCATTGCATTCGATATAAATGAATCATCTTGCAGATGATCTATATCTAAAGACAGCCAATGGAAAACTGATAAGCTAGATTTCCTTTGCAATGCTTAGCTTTCAACAAACCAGTTATTTTCTGTCTGAGTAATGAAGGAAGACATTTTCAACAATCTTGTATATGCTAATGACTCATAAGACCCACATAAGCTGAAAATGTAGAATACCTCGGGAGCGGGAACCCAGGGCCGTACCGTGTGGTTGGCGAGACCGGCGCCCGCTGGGGGCGCAGGCCGATGGGGGGCGCTGTCTCTCAGTCACTTGTTGTCAGGCCAGACTTCAGCACAGCAGCGGTGGTGGGATGGCAGCGCCGCCGCCGAGCACTGCTGCTGCTTGCTACTACTGTCACTGCCGCTGATGGGGGGCGGGGGGTGACCCCTCGGTCTCCCTCTCCCTCCTGTGTCGCTTCAGCTGCTGGAGGGAGAGGGATATACATCATGTGGCACTGACACAGCGCTGCGAGTGGGTGGCGCCAGCACACTTCACTGACCCTCCTCCTGTTTGGGCCACATAATCTACACACACTATAGGTTAGCTGAGCTCCCCCCAGCGCTACCTGCTGTTTTTTCTGCAACAGGGGGCATTGCACACCACAGAGCACAGACAGGCACTTGTGCGAACTGCCCAGCCCAGGGGGTCCTAGGTACTTCAGGTGCACGTGCATCTTTTTGAGCAGGCAGTGCAGTCATACAGGGGGTCTTTCCATGCCAGCTGGTCCCTGCCTTGATGGTGTCCTGTGCTGCGGGGTTGTATTTGCAATTTTGGATGAAAAGCTTTAAGCTACAATGTGATCTCCATCATCTCCTTGTCCCTGGGCTTCCTGAGGTAACATGGTTTGTTGTAAAGTTCACTATTTGTTATTTTTCCAGTTATTATGGCAGTGGATGGAAACCCTAATAAATGACATTATGTTTGCTAAAGCACTCAGTTATAAACAGTTCCCACATCTTGTTCTTTGTTTATTTATGTTTTAACCACTTGCTGACCGGGCACTTAAACCCCCCTCTTATCCAGACCAATTTTCAGCTTTCGGCGCTGACGCACTTTGAATGATAATTGCGCGGTCATACAACACTGTACCCAAATGAAATTTTTATCATTTTTTCCCCCCCAAATAGAGCTTTCTTTTGGTGCTATTTGATCACCTGTGCGATTTCTATTTTTTGTAAAACAAATGTAAAAAGACTGAATAAAAAAAAAAAAAGATTTTTATTTTGTTCTAAAATTTTAAAACGGGTAATTTTTGATCAGTTTTTAACCTAACAAGATCCAGCAGCCAAGAAAACCACACACACTGCCACTTGGAAGAGAAAAGATGAAAAGATCTTCAATAGTACTGATGTGTCTATAAGTACAAAGATCAAAATTGTTGGGACTATGGTATTTTCTGTCAATCTCTAAGGATGTGAAAGCTGGACAATGAAGAAGCAAGAAAGGAAAATATAGGATCTAATTCTGACAAGCATATACACTACCTATCCCTTAAAAAGAACCACACATAATATATGTAAGCTTCTTGGGCCTGTACATCACAACTGTTCTGTTAAAGTATAATTAAGGGCAATTTTTTTTTTTTTTTTTTAGTTTTGGATAGAGTGGAGATGGATTGCAACCCTTGCCAGGATTTATTGCTGGCTTTGCCCCCGTTAGGGGATTCACCCTCACTATTTGTCGCGTTTACCATTATCATTGAAAGTGAAAGTAAAAGAAAATCCCACATTTTGGGTTGTCCCCAGAAAAATAATAGAAAAGTAATAGAGGGGAAATCTTCCAATAGGGACACTAGTTTTGCTGACCTGGGGGTCCCCAAGTAATTCCCATAATTTGCAGGGATTTCCCCACACTTCCTGTTTGGCTATGGGACAGGAAGTCAATGGAAATCTCCGCAATGAGACACAGATGGTGAAAAAAAATTCTGACAGGGGTTATAATCCTCACTTGCTCTATTCAAAATGAAAAAAAAAAAAGTTTTGCCTTTAGTTCTGCTTTAATTTAAATATAAGTATGGAGCTTCGCAAAACCAACAGCATATCATCAGTAAGACCAAACAAAACACTTACAGTTACGTGTACAGTATCCCCAGGTGCCATCCTTATCATAATCCGTTGTTGTAGAACACCAGAGATTGGAGCTTTTATAATCAGTACAATCTGGATACCACGTGGACTTATACTTAAATGGGAAGACACAGGGCTGACCATTAGCGTTTCCACCTATAGCACGGATGACTGTGAAATAAAAAATTATAACAGAGTTATCTAGTGAGGAAAAACAATTTGCACAACAGGTATAACATTTTAATGAGTAATTAAATGAGTAGTCAAAATTAGTAATAATGTGAGGAATCCCATATTAACCATCAGACCTTTTATAGAAGAACTATGACTGCTAAGATCTATACACTTAGTTGACCGTAGCCCAATTAAAGCGGGATTGCACTGTGGAAAAAAATATTAAAAGTCAGCAGCTACAAATACTGCAGCTGCTGACTTTTAATAAACGGACACTCACCTGTCCTGGGGTCCAGCTATGCCAGCAGCCGAGGCCGATCGATCACTCGGCTCTCGGCTGCTGCCGCCACCATTCTAGGTGAGGGAATCAGGAAGTGAAGCGCTGCGGCTTTACTTCCCGGTTCCCTACTGCGCCCGTGGGAGTCTATGCCTGGAAGTGGGTGTAAATACCTGTCTTTGACAGGTATCTGCACCCCCCTCCCCCCTGAAAGGTGCCAATTGTGACACCGGAGGGGGGGAGGGTTCCGATCAGCAGAAGTTCCACTTTAGGGTGGAGCCCCGCTTTAAATATAGAAATTTGAGCCCTGCCCAAGTAATACACAAGACCATTTGTATTGGAATTGCGAGTAGTGTGAAGGATTGTGGGAGTATTTTAAAGACTGAGTTGGCTTCAGATCCTAAAGGAAGGGGAGACTAGGAGGAGTGGCATACATTTCCCAGGCTGAGAAGAAGAAAAGGGGATGACTTGTGGAGGAACTGGGGCTGTGAGTGGACAGCCACATCAGAGAATGCCTTGTAACCTGGATGAGCTTGTTTTCTGATTGAGTTGCTGGACACTGGGGACACTCACCGAGGCTATTTTGCTTAGTAAGCAGAAGGAGATCGCTTGCTGATACAGGGTTGGTGGGATGCCACAGGCCACCACTGCACTACACTTTGACAAAAGAGGGACAAACAGTTGTCTACAAGAAACATGGTTGGGTTGATTTACTAAAGGCAAATCCACTCTGCTCTACAAGTGCACTTGGAAGTGCAGTCACTGTAAAAGGGGAAGATTTGAAATGAGGGGAAGTTCTGCTGATTTTATCATCCAATCATGTACAAGCAAAAATGCCCTTTTTTATTTTCCTTGCATGTTCCTCTCAGATCTACAGAGACTGTACTTCCCTGTGCACTTGCAGTACACAGCGGATTTGCCTTGAGTAAATAAACCCCAATGTCAGTGCCTGCATCTGTTTTTAAAGGGGCACTAACTGGAGCACTCCACCATAACATTTGGGCCCCAACAAACTGGCCAGCTGAAGAAAAATAGTAATACAGCCCTTTCAATAAATGTTTTTGTGCCTTGAGTGCAGCTATAGAAAACCAATATTTGATGTAGTTACTTCTCTTTATTTTTAATTACCTTTATCGTCTCTAATGACTTACAGATACATTCTAGACATGTCCATGCTGGTCACTTTTCTATATTTGTACAGCTTATGCTATGTATCCTATTAAACTTTAATACAACTTATTAAAAATGAAAAAGTAAAGCAATAACTAACTTTTTTCTTTTAAATTCAAAGCAAATAAATGAATCCTATCTAGTGCATCAAATCATATACCGCATGCCCATGCACGTACTGTCTATGACCACTTACAATAACACATAACAACATGTACCTCATAAATGGAATATATATATATATATATATATATATATATATATATATATATATATATATATGGGATTGTGCTTGTGGGAGGTGCTACCTAGGACTGCCTGGACGTGATCACACAGTGCAGCTCTGGGAATGGTGAGACCTTGCACTGCACCAGCCCTTCAGAAATGTTTTCCTGCAGTCATCAAATTAGCCTGATTAATTTTAAAACACATGTGAGTTTAGCCCTGTCTTATTTTAAAGGAGACATGCTCTGCATGACCTTTTGATTCAAAGGTCTAACAGGGATAAGGATAAGTTTTTAAAACTTTATGTTAAAGGGGTTGTAAAGGTAATTTTTTTATTTTCTACATAGGTTCCTTTAAGCTAGTGCATTGTTGGTTCACTTATCTTTTTTCTTCGATTTCCCTTCTAAATGTTTTTTTTCTTTGTTTTCTTTGTCTAAATTTCTCACTTCCTGTTTCACCCCAGTAAGCTGTTCAGTAAGCTGTTCTGGCTGACTAACCACCAGCTCGGATGATGGTGAGAAGTTTACTGAGGAGAAACAGGAAGTGAGATATTCAGACAAAGCAAAAAAACATTTAGAAGGGAAATCAAAGGAAAAGGTAAGTGAACCAAGAATGCACTAGCTTAAAGGAACCTATGTAGAAAATAAAAAAATTACCTTTACAACCCCTTTAACATTTGGTGATTTGTTATTCTGTTTTTGTTTTTAAAATAATTTGATATACAATTTTACACAATACTCATGTTGTTGATTTATGGCTTGATTGATTGATTTTTGAATATTGAATCTCAAATAATCTGTGGCAGAGAAAATATACTCTATGCTTAGAAAACTCTCCTGTTAAGGTACAGTTAAGCCTCGCACAAACGATCAGTTTGTTGGCTAAAAAAAACATGACTTTTGTCCGAAGGGTATTGGCTCAAACTTGTCTTGCATACACACGTGACCTACTACGTTGTTTTTCAGCTCTTTAGCGCCACCCTTTGGGCTCCTTCTGCTAATTTTCTGTTAGTAGAAGTTTGATGAGTGTTGATTCGTGCTTTTCATTTCACACTTTTCATTTTGCGCTTTTCAGTTTGTTTCTGAGCGGCCGTCAATTATTTTTTTGGTTGAATAATAATGATTTGATTTGGTATATTTTGTATATTTTTGGATGCATAGAATGCACTTTTTGGTTAAGTTCTATTGGCAGATAGCATGCCTAATTTTCTTTGTTTTCTTTTTTAAATGTACAATAGAAAAATTGTGGAGAATAATACTTGGCTACGTGTTTTACTTCAAATGACAGTTTGGGAGTAGGCAGTTACATGAAAAAAAATACAATGTAAAATTGACAAGGGACACCAACATACGGTGCCTTGCGAAAGTATTCAGCCCCTTGAACTTTTCAACCTTTTGCCACATTTCAGGCTTCAAACATAAAGATATAAAAATTTTATTTTTTGTGAAGAATCACCAACAAGTGGGACACAATTAATAATAATAATAATAATAATATACAGCCTTACCTTTTAATATGCCAAAAAAGACTGGTTAAACCCACACGTATATATATATATATATATATATATATATATATATATATATATATATATCCTGGACCTCCCCATGTCAGCCTACTATGGGTCAGCTTTGCCCCCTCTGACTCCTCTAGGACCACCTTTTTCCTAGCCCATAAAGGGCGGCTGTCGGCCCACACCAGTGTTCTTTTTTCGTCCTCGCTCCGGACGCCTTTTAAAGTTTATTTCTTTATTTTTATTTTGTTTTTATTTATTTATTTATTTATTTTTTCTCCATTCGCCATCCATCCTGGATCCCATATCAGAAGACCCCCCCCCCCCATAGAGACAGTAAATCTCCTGAGGAGTGTGGGTTCCCTTGGTGCTGGGATAATAAGTTGCAGTATAAATGACTGTGTATTACTGGCAAAGGTCACTGGCAGTATAAATGACTGTATATACAGTGATGGCGAACCTTGGCACTCCAGATGTTTTGGAACTACATTTCCCATGATGCTCATGCACTCTGCAGTTTAGTTGGGCATCATGGGAAATGCAGTTCCAAAACATCTGGGGTGCCAACAGGCATGTACTGGCCATCGGGACTACCGGGAGATTCCCGGTGGGCCGATGGCTCAGTGGGCCGGTCTGGTGCAGTCCTGGAGCCGCTCCTCTCTGACAGTGAGTGATCGCGATTTCACTCCTGTCAGGAGGAGCAGTCTCCGAGATATGCTGGAGAGAGCATTAGGCTTTCTGCTCCCTCCAGCCTGTAGGGGGAGATAGACACGTTCAGCAGACTTTCCTTCCTCTCTCCCCTATCGCTTGTTATCACATGACTGGAGAGAGGAAGAAGAGAGGCTGCCTTTAGAACCGTGAGTACATGTGGGAGGGGGACTCTGATGCAAGGAGCTGGTGGTGGGACTCTGATGCAAGGAGCTGGTGGTGGGACTCTGATGCAAGGAGCTGGTGGTGGGACTCTGATGCAAGGAGCTGGTGGTGGGACTCTGATGCAAGGAGCTGGTGGTGGGACTCTGATGCAAGGAGCTGGTGGTGGGACTCTGATGCAAGGAGCTGGTGGTGGGACTCTGATGCAAGGAGCTGGTGGTGGGACTCTGATGCAAGGAGCTGGTGGTGGGACTCTGATGCAAGGAGCTGGTGGTGGGACTCTGATGCAAGGAGCTGGTGGTGGGACTCTGATGCAAGGAGCTGGTGGTGGGACTCTGATGCAAGGAGCTGGTGGTGGGACTCTGATGCAAGGAGCTGGTGGTGGGACTCTGATGCAAGGAGCTGGTGGTGGGACTCTGATGCAAGGAGCTGGTGGTGGGACTCTGATGCAAGGAGCTGGTGGTGGGACTCTGATGCAAGGAGCTGGTGGTGGGACTCTGATGCAAGGAGCTGGTGGTGGGACTCTGATGCAAGGAGCTGGTGGTGGGACTCTGATGCAAGGAGCTGGTGGTGGGACTCTGATGCAAGGAGCTGGTGGTGGGACTCTGATGCAAGGAGCTGGTGGTGGGACCCTGATGCAAGGAGCTGGTGGTGGGACCCTGATGCAAGGAGCTGGTGGTGGGACCCTGATGCAAGGAGCTGGTGGTGGGACTCTGATGCAAGGAGCTGGTGGTGGGACTCTGATGCAAGGAGCTGGTGGTGGGACTCTGATGCAAGGAGCTGGTGGTGGGACTCTGATGCAAGGAGCTGGTGGTGGGACTCTGATGCAAGGAGCTGGTGGTGGGACTCTGATGCAAGGAGCTGGTGGTGGGACTCTGATGCAAGGAGCTGGTGGTGGGACTCTGATGCAAGGG
Organism: Lithobates pipiens; assembly: GCF_037356315.1. Taxonomy (NCBI): domain Eukaryota; kingdom Metazoa; phylum Chordata; class Amphibia; order Anura; family Ranidae; genus Lithobates; species Lithobates pipiens. Next base: position 64,639,760 of record NW_027507785.1, read on the forward strand.
GCTGGTGGTGGGACTCTGATGCAAGGGGCTGGTGGTGGGACTCTGATGCAAGGGGCTGGTGGTGGGACTCTGATGCAAGGAGCTGGTGGTGGGACTCTGATGCAAGGAGCTGGTGGTGGGACTCTGATGCAAGGAGCTGGTGGTGGGACTCTGATGCAAGGAGCTGGTGGTGGGACTCTGATGCAAGGAGCTGGTGGTGGGACTCTGATGCAAGGAGCTGGTGGTGGGACCCTGATGCAAGGAGCTGGTGGTGGGACCCTGATGCAAGGAGCTGGTGGTGGGACTCTGATGCAAGGAGCTGGTGGTGGGACTCTGATGCAAGGAGCTGGTGGTGGGACTCTGATGCAAGGAGCTGGTGGTGGGACTCTGATGCAAGGAGCTGGTGGTGGGACTCTGATGCAAGGAGCTGGTGGTGGGACTCTGATGCAAGGAGCTGGTGGTGGGACTCTGATGCAAGGAGCTGGTGGTGGGACTCTGATGCAAGGAGCTGGTGGTGGGACTCTGATGCAAGGAGCTGGTGGTGGGACTCTGATGTAAGGGGGTGCTGATGGGACACTCAAAACATAAGTGGGCCGGTCTGGATGACGTCCAGGGCCAAATTTCTGTCCCAGTCCAGCCCTGGGTGCCAAGGTTCGCCATCACTGGTACATACCTTCGTTAGGCAGGTGCTGGCACTCTCTCCTTCCATGTTTTTGTGTGTTCAGGCAGTGATTGGATTTGGCTCGCTGGGACTTGTAGTTCACCACCTCCACATCTATTCCTTTCAGGAAGCTCAGAGTTGAGCAGGTGAGGTCAGAGGTAGCTTCCTCTTGGATTGTCTAGCAAACACCAGAATGCTCACTGCTGATTTGCAGCAGGCTCTGTACTCTAGGGCTAATCTCAGTCTCCAGTTGATCAATCTGCTACTCTGCTCTGGTAAGCCTGGTTTCCAGGACTCTCATTTCTTACTGCTGTGTTACTTGTCTGTCAGAGTGTTTTTATTATCCTGTGCCTTTATAGATCTGGGGAGTTTTGCCTGCCTGCCTGCCTAGCTGCCTTAGCACTGAAGATTCAGATGGAGAAGTTTATTTTATTTATTTAAAAGAGAGCACATCCTCTGTTTTACAGAGAGAAGGGCCCAGTGTGAGCTAAACGCCTGCAAAGAGGTTCCTAATCAGCATTCTAGCCTCAAATCGCAGAGTCGCATGCAGCTGGATAGACGCCTGTTGTCACAGCATTCCAGATCTCCCTCACCCTTACCTCGCTTTAGTTGCTCGGACCTGAGCCAAGAGAGGTCAAGACATCAGAAAGCCTCTAGAAAGAGGAAATCCTGGGTGCAGACAGAGAAGATCCTCTTCTTCAGATAGGTCTTCATCCGCAGCCCAGGCAGGAGAAGGATCCTGTAAGCCCCTGTACACACGGTCGGACATTCTGCCAACCAAATCCGTCAGATTTTGTCCGTCTGATTTTGCCCGTCGGATCTTGTCCGAAACTGTTGCATACACACGGTCGGACTAAATTGTCGAAAAATCCGATCATTCAGAACGTGATGACGTAATTTTGTTACGATGGGACTAGTAGCCAATAGCTTTGATGTAGGAATTTGATCTGAGCATGCGTGGCACTTGGTCCGATCAAAATTCTCTACACATGATCGGAGTATGTCCGATCAAACCAGTTGGTCGGAAAATATTTCCAACATGTTGGAAAATTGGGTCCGACGGAGATTCGGACAGAATAAGTCCGATGCATACCACACGGTCCGATAAGACGCATTCCGACGGATTCTCCGACCGTGTGTACAAGGCTTTAGGCCTGCTCAGCTGGGGTCATCAGAAGAAAGCGGGTGTGCATCTTGCTTCAAGGAGGCAGCTCGGGACAATGCTGTGAATGCACGCCAGGTTAAATCCTATATTAAGCATGCAGTCAAGGAAGGGTTGAACAGTGTCTCAAGGAATCCTGCTCATCCTGCTGTATCTTCAGTATCTACAGATTCAGATCATGTGTTTTCAGTGCATTTTAACTTTGACGTAGATAGCGATTCAGATCCATCTGAGGCTAAGATGGTCTCAGAATCGCATACGTTTGATTTTTGCACTGTTTCTCCCCTTGGTGGAGGCTGTTAAGTATGCGATGAAGTGGCAGGAAGAATTGTCGCCTCAAAAGAAACAGCTGAGATACTACCCGTATTTAAAGAAATCTTTACCTTCCTTCCCATTCATTTCTGAAATTAAAGAAGTATTTGACGATGAGTGGGCGGGGCCTGAGAAGCTCAATGTGCATAATAGAGTATCGAAGCTGTAACCCTTGGGACACGCCTAAGGTGAATGCTTCATTACCTAGATTTGCCTGCCACATTCTGCTTCCGCTGGAGGATTCGGTCTCCTTTAGGGATCCTATGGATCGAAAAATAAACGCAAACCTAAATAGGTTGTATCGTTTGGCCGAAGCAGCCTGCAGGCTGGCGGTAGTGCTCACTTTTGTGGCAGCAGCACTTGGGTTGGATTTGTACCTGTGTGTTTTTTGGTGCTTTTTCCAGTTTTGCGCTACCGTTTATTTACCAGGGTCTCCTATGGGGCATGTTCGGTGGAGCGGATCTGCGGAATGCAGGGAGCGCTGGGAGTGCATGAGTCTGAATCCAGCCTTAGGCTGTGGGTAGCAGAGCTGGTGAATGGAAGTTCAGATGAAAGTCTGGGAAGTGGCAGTTCTTCTCTTTTGCAGATTTCAGGACTGTGGCAGAGTTTGTGGCTGAAGTGGCTGTTGACTAGGGATGAGCTTCGTGTTCGAGTCGAACATACGTTTAACTCGAACATCGGCTGTTCGCACGTTCGGTGAATACCGAATGTTATGGGCTGCATGATTGGCCAAGCATGCACTGTGACCCCGCATGCTTGGCCAATCACAGCGCCGGCAGCGAGGAGAGCCATGATTGGCCACAGGCAGGATGCCACGAAGCAGAGGGCCATCAATGAGTACCTGTGTGACTACGGCACCAGGACAGGGTCAGGGGAGCTCGGTTTTTTCTCACCATGCCAGTGGAGCATGATCAGGGATGCATGCACTGTCCTGTCACTGTTTGAGGAGGCCACAAGGATGGTGAGCAGTGACAGTGCATGCATCAGTGACACTGTACCTCTTGTCCACCTCTTGGAGCATACGCTGCGTGGAATAATAGACAGGGCACTTGAGGCAGAACAGAGGCAGGAAGAGGAGGACTTCCTTGCCTCTCAAGGCCCCCTTTATCCAGACAGTGTTCCTGCTGTCCCACCCATCACACAGGAGGAGGAGGAGGATGATTTTGTCAGCATGGAGGTGGAGGCTGGCACTCAGCATCAGCAGCAACAGCAGTCTTGCAGGGATGATTTACAGTCCCAAGAAACCCGTGGACTTGTATGTGGCTGGGAGGAGGTAGCTGCAGATCATGTTGTCCTTAGTGACCCAGAGGACTCCGGACCGAATGCCTCAGCTAACCTACGCTGCATGGCCTCCCTGATCCTGCAAAGCCTGCGGAAGGATCCTCGTATTCTTTAGATCAAGGAGAGGGACCATTACTGGCTGGCCACTCTCCTTGATCCACGGTACAAGGGTAAGGTTGCCGACCTTATCTTGCCGTCGCAGAGGGAGAAGAGTATCAGACATCCCTGGGAGGCCTTGCAGAAAGGTCTGTGCAACGCGTTCCCAGAGACTGGGAAGTTACATACTCCTGGGCCTGGAAAACGTGTTGCTGAGGCATCGGTCAGAAGGAGTGGTGGAGAAGGTGGCCGTCTGACCGATGCGTTCAGACAATTTTTTAGTCCTCAGCCCCAAGATATGATCGGTTCCAACCATTGCAGGCGTCTGATTTACATGGTGCAGGAATACCTAGGGGCAAGGTCAGACTTGGACACCTTTCCCACCGAAAATCCTCTGGCTTACTGGGTCTTAAGGATGGATCACTGGCCAGAGCTTGCACAGTATGCAATTGAGCTACTGGCTTGTCCTGCATCCAGCGTTCTTTCGGAAAACACACAGGGTGCTCCTGTCCACCGACTCAGTTGATCGACTGACCTTCATAAAGATGAATCAGTCTTGGATCACCCACAGCTACCAAGCACCTGAAGCTGATGTAACCGAATCATTTTTTTTAAAATATCACATCCCTTCAAGACTGTCTATGCTGATGCTGAGTGACTGTCCTGTTATGTTGATTGTCTATCCTCTTCCTCCTCCGCTGATATGTTGGAAGAACATTTTTGGTTCTGGGTGATGCCACCAGCTCAATTTTTCAGCCCCTGTTTAACAGGGGTGTTTAATTACAATTTTTGATGCAATGCTTTGCAGCAGGGCTCATTCCTGCAGTACAACTAGAGTATATGGGAGAGGTTGCAGTGTCGTGGCACCAGTGCCTAAGGCCCAATATTTCAGCCCCTGTTTAACAGGGGCATTTAATACAATTATTGATGCAATGCTTTGCAGCAGGGCTCATTCCTGCACTACAACTAGAGTATATGGGAGAGGTTGCAGTGTCCTAGCACCAGTGCCAGCAGCCCAATTTTTCAGCCCCTGTTTAACAGGGGCATTTAATTACAATTTTTGATGTAATGCTTTGCAGCAGGGCTCATTCCTGCACTACAACTAGAGTATATGGGAGAGTTTGCAGTGTCGTGGCACCAGCACCAGTGCCTAAGGCCCAATTTTTCAGTCCCTGTTTAACTGGGGTATGTAATTACAATTCTTGATATAATATTTCACAGCAGGGCCCGTTCCTGTGCCCACCCAGAGTAACTGTGAGAACTTATAGTGTTGTGGCACCAGCACCACAACCACCAAAGGCCCAATTTTTCTACCACTGTTCAACAATGGCATGTAATTACAATTCTTGATATAATCGTTCACATCAGGGCGCTCCAGCGCCCACCAAGAGTCACTTTGAGGGCTTACAATGTTGTGGCAACACCATCACCTTGTTCCGCCATTTCTGCAGAGCATATAGGGCAGGCCCCTACTTTCAAAAACATCCAACTTACAAACGTCTCCTACTTGCAAATGGAAGGAGACAACAGGAAGTGAGATGAAAAAAGACGTACAGCAAAAAAAATTATAACCCTTCCCTGTGTTTTCCAAAAAGCTTAAAAATAGATTTTTTGACTGGAGCTACACTTTAAAAATGTACCAGTTCAAAATTACACACAGATTCTACTTAAGACAACAAATCTACACAGTCCCTGTTTTTTTTGCACCGCCTGTATACTGCTGTTCTGAGTATATAGGGCCTGGGGGCCCCACGTCTTTCCTTTTTTAATATGGGTACGAGGTTCCCCTTAATATCCGTACAAGACCCAAAGGGGCTGGTAATGGGCAGGGGGGGCTACCCATGCCATTTTTCTCAATGATTTTCATCCATATTGCCGGAACCAGATATTACATTAAAAACGCAAGCAGTTTGAAATTAGTTTTTTTCCGTTAAATGTCATTTTGTGCAGGGACTGTTCTAAACACGGGAAACACGTGGCACTTCACAGACAGACATACTATAGACACCCCCCAGGCACAATATTTAAAGGAATATTTCACTTTTTTTTCACTTTAATCGTCATTAAAATCAGTGCTCCCACCAAAACGGCCATTTTTAAAAACATATTAGGCATTGACCCATGTCCCCTGGGGCAGGAGCCAGGTCCCCAAACCCTTTTTAGGACAGTATCTTGCATATTAGCCATTAAAATTAGCACTTTTTATTTTGAACGTTCGAGTCCCATAGACTTCAATGGGGTTCTAAAGTTCGTACGAATTTTCGGTCTGTTCGAAAGTTCTGATGCGAACCAAACCAGGGGGTGTTCGGCTCATTCCTACTGTTGACGAGGTCAGGGAGCCGGTTCAAAAGATGACAGCAAAGATAATGGCTCATTCCATCACAGCCGCAGAGCCTTATGGTTGAAGCATTGGTCGGCCGATAAGGCTTCCAAGCACAGTCTATGTTCATTTCCATTCAACGGTAGCTACTCTTTGGGATGACTTTGAATCAGGAATTCAGCGGGTTTCTGGCGGCAGATCTAGCCTAATTCTGCAGAAGAGAAAAAGACAACAGCAGGCCATTCAGTTTAGAAAGAGATCCAAAGAAGGATTCAGCGAGGCCAGTACATACAGACAGTTTTTCATGGAAGGGAGACGGTTCAACCTTCCAGAAACCTTCCAAGCCCAGGGCCAACAAAGCTTCTAAGGCTTCAAATAAGTCCTTCTGAAGGTGTCTCCACTTAACCCTCTCAAGTAGGAGCCAGAGTAGCCTAATTCGTGGGGTTTGGGTGGACAAATTACAGGATGCCTGGATTGGATTATTGTCTCGAGTTCAGAACAAGGCCCCCTCCGACCTTGTTCATAGAAACTGGGCTTCTAACAGATGTTTGAGAGGATATATAGGGGAGCTGTTATCAGCAAGGGCCATCCTTCCGGTTCCAAGGCATGAATTGGGTCAAAGAGTATGTTCCCCTCTGTTTTTGGTCCCAAAGGCTTCAGGGGGTTTTGGACCAGTTTTTTGGCCTCAAAATCCTGAATTCTTTCATGAAGGTTCCACCATTCAAAATGGAGTCAGGGGAAACGATCATTTCCGTTGTGGATTTAGAAGACTGGATGGTTTCCATCGATTTGGTGGATGCTTATCTTCTTGTTTCCATAGACGCATCTCAGCATCGCTTTCTCAGGTTTTCCATGGAAGGCTCTCATTTTCAATTTTAATGTTTCCCATTAAGTCTCTGCAGGGCTCTGAGAATGTTCTCAAAGCTACTGTCTGCTGTCGTCGCGACTTTCAGGGTGAAGGGAGTGCAAATATTCCATTATCTAGACGAAATGCTACTTCTGGGTCCATCAAATGAGCTCCTTCTACTTCATGTGAATTTCAACTTCACACACTAGCTCGTTTTGCTTGGTTGTTAAACTTACGGAAGAACAGATGCATCCGACCCAAATGTTGGAGTATTTAGGAGTACAATTCAACACGGATCAGGGTGGTGTTTCTCTTCCTCAGAGGAAGGTCCAGGAGAACCAGTCTTAGACAAAAGCAGTGATAGCAAGGTCTTCTATGATGGTGAAGGAATGCATGCAGTATCTGGGGGTTCTATCAGCCACAGTTCCAGTAGTCCCAGGGGTCAGGTGGCGCAGAAGGAGGTTTCAATGCAACTTTCTTCTTCAGTGGGATCGTCACTCCTACCAGAAAATCTATCTGCCAATTCCGATAATCTGGTCCCTGGTTTGGTGGTCAGTAGCTCGCAATCTTTTCCATAGAGTTCCGTTGAAGGCCTCAGAACCAATAGTGGTGATGACCAATGCCAATCTGGCAGACTGCGGGGCACACTGCCCTGGACAGCAGGTTCAAGGCCAATGGAACTTTTGTGAATTTCCTGGGATTGGATACTGTCAGACATGCTCTCTTAGCATTCCAACCTATGTTGCAAGGTCGAGCTGTCAAGATTTTTGGGCAACAACTACGGTGGCTTATGTGTCTCAAGGGGGCACAAGAAGTCGCCCTCTCCTTCAGGTGACATGTCAATCTTCTTATGCGCAGAGAAGAATCTCGGCTCTGTTACAGCATCTCATCTCCCAGGGCCTGGGAATGTTTTAGCAGATCACTTGAGTCGAGGCTTTGAGGATCACAACGAATGGGGTCTGAATCGATAGATCTTATGGCAGTGGAGGAGAATGGTCAACTGCCTTGCTTCTTCTCCTGGACCTGGCATCCACAGGCGTTGGGTCAGGGTGCTCTGTCCAGGTCTTGGAACTTCCCCTTGGTTTATGTGTTCCTGCTGCTTCCATTGGCTCTCAAAATCCTGCTGAAGGATCACAGCAATAGTAGTCCATAGATATTGCATACAAAACGCTGTGCCTTCCTCCTCTTTCAGAGATCAAAGCACATTCGATGGGTATGGCAGCATCCTGGGCAGCATACGCAAAGGTCGCCCCTGAGGTAGTTTGCAGAGCAGCAAGCTGGAACGCGCTGAACATCTTTTATTAGGCATTGCAGGCTTAATTGGCTTGCCCGCCTGAGGAGACATTTGGCTCTATGGTTATTACGGCGGCTAAAAATTTGAGTAGCATTGCATTGAGAGTTTGGCTTATTTTTTGTCTTTCCTCCCTTTTTAATATTGCTTGCTACATCCCATAGTAGGCTGACATGGGGAGCTCCAGGAATAAGGAAAATTGTTGCCCATACTTACCGTAATTTTCCTTTCCTGGATCCTCCCCATGTCAGCCGGAGGATTCCCACCCAGTTTGACGCTAGGCGGGTATTTTTTGAACACTGGAGTGGGCAGAAAGCCGCCCTTTATGGGCTAGGAAAAAGGTGGAGCTGACCCATAGTAGGCTGACATGGGGAGGATCCAGGAAAGGAAAATGACGGTATATAAATTATTTTTTTTGTACTGCTTCTTTACACTGGCCTTTAAAAAATAACAAATACAATACTTTAAAGATTTGATTAAATGTTTAGTGTACTATAGCACTTTTATTAGATAAATAATCTATTTTTATAGAGGGTCATGCATTAGGCCAAAAAGAGGGAAAATTAAAGAGGAATTAAACCATGATGGGTTTTTCTTCCTTTCTTCTTACCTGCGAAGTAAAGGCACAATGTGCTAGTATGCACTATGTCCGCACTGTCCCTGCTGGAGGCTGCATTTATCTTCACCTATCTTCCTTCAGGGGCTCTGGCTGTGTGAGTGGCTGGAGCCATGTGACCTCACTCCCATGCATGCGGGAGAAGCCTGTACCGACACACGCTCCTGAAGAAACGCCACGGGCGGCTCCTCGTATCTCATAAACGCTGCATGTTTAGGAGATATTTACAGTACCTAAAGGTAAGCCTTATTGTAGGCTTACCTATTGGTACAAAGTATACAGGAGGGTATACATGTTCTTTAACCTCCCTGGCGGTATGTTTCTTTCTGATTTTAGGTGCTGAAAGCAGTACAATTATTTTGCATGGAAATTTGGCGTTTTATATTGTAGGCCTGCAATTCTTAGGAATGACTCTCGTAAATCTGTTCAAACCAGAGTCTAGTAGACATGTGCAAAAGGAAAAAATTTGTTTAGTTTCGTTTCGTTTTAATTCGTTAATTAATTTCGTTTAGTTATATTAAATTTGTTAAATTCGTTTTCGTATTTCGTTTAGTTTTCTACCGAATTTGAAAAATTGGTCACATTCGAAAATATTTCAACCAAATTCGAAAATATTTCTACTGAATTCAAAATAATTTCAACATGATTCGAAATTATTTCAACCGAATTCAAAACTATTTCAACCGAATTCGAAAATATTTTGCGACCCGATTTTAGGGCCATGTATCTCGGGGTCACTTGGTGCTAGAAACCCCAAATTTGGATATGTTATAGTGCTAGTTCTATTGTGTGTGCATACGTGGCCCAAAATTCGGGTCGCAAAATGTAATTCTCTGCTGCAGAAAAGTACTTTCCTATTGCCCATATCTGGGGTCGCTTGGTGGCAGGTGACGTGGCAAGTGGACAATCCACAACTTGGTCACATTGCACTCGTGTCAGGCCATGTGGCACTCGTGGCCGGTCACGTGGCAGGTGTCGTGGCAAGTGGACAATACACAACTTGTGGCAGGTGACGTGGCAAGTGGAGAAATACAATACACAATTTTTGGCAAGTGGACAATGACATACAGCATATGCACTTGCCTTGCGATCGACATCTGTGACTTCTTCAATCAGGCATGCTGACAACTTCATTGATACCATAAATATACATGAAATAAGATGTGTGTGTGTGTTTTTTGCACTGGTACACTGCATGTATGAAAAGTTGATGTGACAGATATATATATATAAGTAACTAACCATCTTCCAAAATTTCTAATTCAAATCGAAAAGATTAGAATAGAAAAAAAAATAATTTAATAGAATAAAATAGAAAGAATATACAACCATCTTCTGAAAATCAAATTTGAATAGAATAAATTTGAATTTCGAATAGTATGAAAAAAATTAAATAGATGCTAATAGTCTGCAAGAGATCTTATTAACACAAATGGTAATCTGCAAAAAAATTAAAAATGAAATAGATAGTATCTATATTCTATTGTGTTCTATTGTTCTAGTCTATTCTCTATTTCTTTTCTATTTAAATTCGAAATTCAAATGTCGGAAATTATATATATATATATCTTCTGAAATTCGAATTTAGTATATAATGATTTCTATTTTAATAGAATATAAAAGAATAGACTAGAAAAACAATGGAACAGAACAGAATAAAATATAATATATTCTATTCTGTTCTGTTCTATCATTTTTGTAGTCTATTTTCTATTTTATTATAATCTTTTCTATCCAAATTTAAAATTAATTCATTAAAAAATTCTAATTCATACTATTTGAAATTCAAATTTATTCTATTTGAAATTTGAATTTTAGAAGATGGTTGTATAGTCTTTCTATTTTATTCTATTAAATTATATATTTTTTCTAATCTTTTCTATTTGAATTAGAAATTTTGGAAGATGGTTACTTCAACTGTCATATCAACTTCTCATACTTGCAGTGTACAGTGCAAAAAACACACACACACACATCTTATTTCATTTATATTACTTTTCTGCAGAAGAGAATTACATTTTGCAACCCAACTTTGGGGCCACGTATCTCAGGGCCACTTATAGCTAGGAACTCTGTTTGGTATGCAAACAGAGTAGAAATAGCACTACAACATATCCAAATTTGGGGTTTCTAGCTCCAAGTGACCTTGAGTTATGGGGCCCCAAAGTCGGGTCGCAAAATATCAAGCACTTTTCTGCATCAGAGAATGACATTTTGTGACCCGACTTTGGGGCCCCGTAACTCGGGGTCACTTGGTGCTAGAAACCCCAAATTTGGATATGTTTTAGTGCTATTTCTACTCTGTAGCTATAAGTAGCCCTGAGATACATGGCCCCAAAGTCGGGTCGCAAAATGTCATTTTTCAAATTTGATTAGAATTTCGTTTGAATTCGTTAGCATTGTAATTCGGTAATTTGGATGCATCCAAATGTCCGAATAATGAAAATTCATCCGAATTTTGATTCAGAACGAAACGAAATACACATGTCTAGAGTCTAGTAAACATCCCGGGTATGATAAAGTTTATAATATAATAAATAACTGTAAATAATTATAACAAATAATAAAAATTATTCAATAATGTAATCAAATCCAAAAACACTGAAATTTGCCCATTTGCAGAATTGTCGCTGTCATTAGATTTAGTGTTTGATGACGAATTTCCCCAATAATCGCTATCGCTCAATCCTGCAAGTGATTCTAATTTATTATAACTATTTTCTAGCTGGTCTAAAATCACTTTTGACATAAAGGGACACTTTTTGGTTGCTATGGACAATCTCCAAATTCCAGGCAGAAAAAAAAACAGTATTTATAATATAAAACTGCATTCAGGGCACTGGACAGACCATTAAGTACAAAGGGGATGTGTATTGTTTTTATTATACAGTACTGTAATCTTACAGATTACAGTATACTGTATGTGTTTTGTGTTTTTACTTTTTTGAATTTGGCACCGATCTCCACTCCCGTGCGTCGTAACATTGCAGGGAACGGAGCTCAGCGGCACTCGGGCACTCTGAATCGAGCAGAGTACGGCTTGCACATACACAGCGGGGAGGACATCGCAGGATCCAAGGGAAGTAACCAAGGTCAGGTAAGTAACTCTCCCTGTGTCCTGCAATGTGATCCCGAGTCTGGCTCGGAGTTACCGCTAGTGGTACTGAAATTCCACCCGAGCCAGACTCGGGAATACCGCCAGGGAGGTTAAGTAGGAAATATGGACCGATAAATTTGGATTAAATATGGTGATCAGTTAGGAGCTCCGTGTTACTGAACTTTGTATTACCTATTTCTGACCTCTGGACTCAGCTCTACTCACTCTTGACAAAGTGAAAAAAAAGAAAAAAAAGAAAAAAAGAAAGAGAGAAATGGAAACCAAAGAATTAGGTAGAAATAGTACCACCAGATACTCATCCACTCACTCCATGTAAGGGTGGGGCTCAGTGGCCAAACTGGCGTATGAAAAAGAAACACTATAGCAAAGGTTTAGTGCAAAACTCTTCACTCTTGACCACTGTGCTCTGCATGACTTAGGCTCGGTTCACACAGGGGGCGACACGAGGCGACACGACTTGCCGTGCTGCGATCTGACAAGTCGCCCCCGTTCTGTACTACGGAACCGTTCTAAGAGGAGCAACTCGAGTCGCTCCGACTTAGAAAAAAGGTTCCTGTACTACTTTTGGGCGACCTCGGGCGACTTGCATTGACTTCTATACAAAAGTCATTTGCAAGTCGCCGCTGAGGTCGCGGCGCGGCAAGTCGTGTCGCCTCGCGTTGCTCCCTGTGTGAACCGAGGCTTACTGTGGACCTCTGAGTAACATACTACTCACCCCTGCATTACTGATGCCTAACCCCTAAACTTTGCATTGGAACAAGGCAGATCATTTGCATTTCTGGTGTTGTGTGAAGAAAAATGCGCAGGAAATCCCTACAGATTTAATGGCTACATGGCCATCTACAGGGATTCTGAAATGCGTATTAATACGACTACCATTTAGTCAGGTGATACAGGGAAATTTGATGTCACAAAATACACAAGAACACAATTAGATCCCTAATAAAGTAAAAATTTGAAGTTATGTTTACAGACATTTTTATGTTCTGGTATATTTAAAGGAGCTAATAGAGGCAAACATACCTATCCCATAAACAGAACCATAGATAATATGGGGTCTATACATCACAACTGTTTTGTTAATGTAGAAAAGTATGGAGCTTTGCTAAGCCCACAGCATATCATTAGCAAGACCAAACACAACACTTACAATTAGGTTTACAGTATCCCCACTTCTTATCCTTAGCATAATTCGCTGTTGTAGCGCACCAGAGACGTCCATCAGAGCTGCCATCAGCGGTACAGTCTGAATACCAATTGGACTTATACATAAATGGGAAGACACAGGGCGCACCATTAGCAGTTCCATCTTCAGTATAGATCACTGCAGGAAAAAAGTATAAAAGTGTTACCTAGCAAAGGAAAATATACAGAAATGCTTCCCTTTAAACATAATATGGTGGATTTACTAAAGACAAATAGACATTGCACTCTGCACGTACAGCTGCACTCTTTTTTATTAGTAAATTTAAATGTAGTAAAGCTTCTGTGGTACCCTTCTAGATAGGTGCTAGGATTAGGTAAATTTAGTTTGGCCCACTATATCCGGTGGAGCTAGTTTGTTGTTGGGCAAATTGAATTTTTGGTCACTGTAACCAGTGTGGCTGTGTTGATTCTTTTAGTCTGTTCTATGTTTTAGTAGTTGCAGGATTGACTGCCCCCCCTCCCCCCCGATTAGCCCAGAAATTGGTGGGTAGGAAATGTCTAATCAGCAGCTAAATATTTATATGACCCTAGTCAATCCCTGGGGAGGATCGCTCAGATGGCTGCTGGGAGCCTGTATAAATACTCTGACAGTAAGCAGTGAGGTCTTTTTTCCTTAGGAGATCATCGCTTACCCCCTTAGGCCATCCTGCCATGTGCCTGTGGGTTGGCGAGGCTTTGGGTGGGCTACCATGAGGCCTGATTTGCTGGAAACCTGCAGAAATATGACTGAGGTACTGTTGTCTGAGGATCTAATCTGGTATCACAGGGAGAAAGTGTTGCGTGGATATTGGAAGGAGGCAACCAATTTTCCAAGGACATTTGTGAATACAGACTAGAGAGAGAGAGAGAGAGAGAGAGAGAGAGAGAGGCCACCCTTCATGTGTAATGCCTTGTACACATGGTTGGACATTCCAACCACAAAATCCGTCAGATTTTTTCAGACGGATTTTGGCCAAAACTTGTCTTGCATACACACAGTCGCACAAAGTTGTCGGAAAATTAGATCGTTCGGAATGAGGTGACATATAAAATGTACAATGGGACTATGTAGAGGCCAGTAGCCAATAGCTTTAATCTCCAAATTTTTTCTGACCGTGCGTGGCACTTTGTGCATCGGAAATTCTTGACACACGATTGGAGAAAGTCTGATCGTATTTTGTTGTCTGAAAATTTTAGATCCAGCTCTCGAACTTTTTCCATCAGAAATTCAGACGGAAAAAGCCCGATATAGCCCACACATGTTCGGATTTTCCGACAACATAATCCAATCAGACTTTTTCCGTTGGAAATTCCGACCATGTGTACAAGGCATTAGAGTCAGCTATGTGTGTAAAAGGGAAACTTCAGTGTCTTGAAGAGCTCAGTCTATTTAATTCCTAGTGAAAGCACTTTGCTTGGACTTTCCACAAGAGGTAGATCAATCTCCTCAAGTTGCCACAGACTCATAGTTCTACAGGACGTGTCCTCCTATTTATACACAGTCTTGGAATATCTCACTAAATTCTCTAACCCAATCCAAGCTACCTAAAAATAAAAATATAGATATGGCTGTGGGACAACCAATGGGGAAAAGACTTCAAGCAATCCACTTAGCGGCTCTTTCGCCATTAGTATTACACTTTGCTTTGTAAAGTAAAGAAGCCCAGGGTAAATAAGCACAAGGAAAATAAAAAAAAAAACAGCATTTTTATTGCACTTGATTGGATGATGGCAATCAGCAGAGCTTCACCACATTTACTGAATGCAACTGTGTGTACAGTTTATTTGCCTTTAGTAAATCCAGCCCATTATGTTCTGCCTCATTTACATGTGTTTTTTTGTAACATTTTCTGTAGTATGTTTACATCTAGTGGTGATTTAGGGCCACAGCAACATGTTTACATTCTCCTCATCCATTTGTTTCATATTCTCTCAGTCAGTGTTAGTACTCTAGAGTTATTGTCTTCTTAGGCCCCTTTCACATGAACAATCCGTTCAGGTCCGCCTGTCAGTTTTTCAGGCGGACCTGAACGGATGCTCCATAGAGGTCCATGGAGCGTCGGAATGCCAGCGGTGACATGTTCGCTGACATCCGAGCAGTTACGATCAGAAAAAGTGTGACGGAGGAAAAAGCTATTTTTCCCCAATCGTCTTTCAGGACAGCCACCTTTGAGAGACACTGGCTCCTCCCCTCTTAGGAAACACCGCCTTCATTTTCATGATTTAAGCCTCCTCCTCCCTTCGTTCCTCAGTTATGGTGTTTCCTCCGGTGGGGAGACATCGCTAAGGAACCTTAGCTGAATTCGGTTGGTGAGACTGAAGCTATCCGAGCGGAGCCCCGGCCCCACTCGGTTACCCGACCGTCTATCGGTCGGCCCTTGACAGTCGGATCAGCGGGGAGCTGAAGCGTTCGTACTGTCTATACACCCTAAACTTCGCTTGGGGAAAGCAGGAAGTTTTACAGGGTCGTCCGTCCGTTCACCCGCGGGTGTTTTAACGGAACAGGCAGTCCGGTCGGCTGGGGAAGCTGAACTTTTGACTGACCTTTTTCTATATACGCACTCCAATCTTCGCTTGGGGAAAGCAGGAAGTTTTTGGGGAGGTTCATCCCTGCGTTTCGTCCAGTGGGGCGCTGCAACGAGGACGTCCAAGGCCCCCCTGTGTATCCAGTCGGCTGGGAGCCAGAAGCCGGACCGGTTGGCGGGCGACGTCAATTCCGGTGGGGGCGGACCTCTTCGTTGGATCCGCGTCTTCCGGTTCCGGACGCGGCACGTGGAGGGGAACCTAGCGTTCGGCTGGTGCAGCCTCTCTTTCTACAGTTGCACAGGTAGCTGTTGGAGGCACGTTCGTACCACTCTTCCCCAACAGGAGAATGTCCAAAGCAGTGGCTTCGGGAGCTCCAGGAGTAACGGCACCAGCCACTCAAAGGTAAAAGCCCTGGCGAGGGTTTCCCTATACCTTACAACCAGTAGCTCCACTGGTGTTTTTTCCCCCTAGGTGGTCGGGGGGGAAGGGCAGTGCGTCTGGGATCCAGATGGAGATTGATCCTAGGGGAGGGCACTCCCGGTGGTCCTCTTAAGTAGTGCTGGTGTTTCTTTTTTTTTTAGGATTTTATGCTGCTCTTTTATCTCTAGGTCTCTGAAGGACATGAGCAAGTCTCCCCTTGGTTCTAGGAGGGAGCGTCCTTCATATAGAGCCTCTTTGGGGGAATCCCTGGTTCAAAGGCACTTGGTAAAGAGTGTATTGAAGCACCGGATAGCTCAGTCAGACCTTTAACCTAAGGTTCCAGTGGCCTCAGAGGGTTCAGGTCCCTGTTTGAGCGCCATCAGGAAACAGGCAGCAAAACACGGTGCATATCTGGCGGCTTCTGTGAAGGTTCCAGTGGCCTCAGCTCCAGAGCACTCTTTCACCAGCACAGCAGAGTGTTCCACCTAACCCGATGGATGTTCCTCCTGCAGGTTAAGGGAGAGTCTAGAGGGTTCCAGAGAGGAAGTTGAGGAAGAAGTTGACAGTGCCAACTCAGACTCCCAAGGGAATCTGATAAAGGTGAGGGCTTGGGTGGGGAACCCAAAAGAACCCCTCGATATAAACTTCCCCCTGGATGAAGTGGATAAGCTCTTGAGAGCTATTCATACCACTTTAGGAAGAAGGCATTGTCACCCCACGATCAGATGTACTAGGACCTGGGGGAAGCGGGTGTTCCCGGTTCATGATGTCTTGATCGATGCCATCAGGAATGGCGGGGTCCCGAAGGAAAACCTTTCTTTTCTGGTGCATTAAAGCAAAGGTTTTTTCTTGGGCGGAAGAGGAAGCTCTTGTCTGGAATAGAATCTCCCAGGTTAGAGACTACCTTTCTTCAGACGTCCAGGCATACTGACCTGTCCTCAGGGACATGGGAATACTTTCAGACCCTATGTTTGAAATGATGGACTCACTTTTGAAGGATGCATGGGCTTTTTCTCTTAAGAAAATATCTAAGCCTGCCATAGCGGCCACAGTGGTGGCTCATAATATGAAGTGTCGGCTTAGCCAGATTAATGCATGAAGCAATGACGGCAGAGGAGACTTTCTATCCTCCTTTCCCATGCTGCTTAAGGTGTTGGCATACGCTGCTTCGATTCAATCCAGGCGAATGTATGCAAGATCTTCGGCTCTAACCAACTCAGCCTGGAGGGCCTCAAGGCTGAAGACATGGCAGGGGGTCAAGGCATGGCAGGGGGACAAGGCGTCCAAAGCCAAACTCTGGAAACCTCTTTACAGGAGGCTGCTGTTACTGCTACTGTTTACTGCTGTTTGGGCCAGGTCTTGAAGCAGTGCTAGATCGCATGGCTGATAAGAAAAAGGCCTTTCCCCTTAAGAAATATGGGGAGCAGTAAAAAAGAGGCCTTCCTCCCCCAGTGGGAGATGATCACCTCCGATCAGTTTGTGTTGGGGATCATCGTAAGAGGTTACCGTTTGGAGTTTTCAGAACTCTCCTCTTTTGAGACTCCTTGTCACTGAGCTGCCAAAATGTGCCCTTCTTTCCTCTTCAGGAGTTAGAGGAACAGGAAGTGGTAATACAGGTCCCAGCAGGATATATAGAAAGGGCTCCTATTCTCACATTTTTGTGGTTCACAAGCCTTTGGGAAAAAAGTTCAGGCTCATCCTGAACCTGAAACGTCTGTGTGTCTTAGTCACCTACAGATGGCTTTCGTTGGTTTTGGTCACTGGGTGAGGGCACCTCTTCCACCAAAACTGTTTCAGGGCATGGATAGTATGGATGCATACCTGCATATTCCCATTGCAGAGAACCACCAGCGTTTCCTTAGGCTAGCAGTGATAACTTCTGTAGGGGTGCTACACATTCAGTTCAAAGCACTTCCCTTTTGGGCTATCCCTTTCCTCCTCCTATCTTCACCAAGGTGAGGGTAGAAGTTCTGGCATTCCTGCGTCTCAGGGGAGTCTCGGTGATCGTGTGTCCTGAAGATCTTCTCCGGTTTGTACCTTCTCTGACGCAGTCGATTTGGGATCAACAGGTAACAAAAGACCTGTTAGTGAGCCTGGGTTGGCCTCTGAACCTAGAGAAACCCAACTTAAATTCCTTACCAGGGGGTCACCTTCCTGGGGTAGGTGCTGGGCTCAACAGAACAAAAGGTCTTCCCTCCTTGGAGAAGATCCAGAAGATAGACAGAGCACTGTTGTTTCTCCAGGGCAACCGTCAAAAACTCAGTTAGGCAGGTTGAGTTTACTGACAGCCACGCTCCTAGCAGTTCAGTGGACGGGGTCATGTTACCGTCCTCTGTAAACTATTCATCTTGAAGCTTTGGGACCACAGTCAGGGGTCTTGGGACTCTTTGGTTCCAACTCAGGTAAAGAGGTCCCTTTGGGAAAGGGAGCACGTTTGTTATAAGACCTAGAATGGAGTTTCCCAGTATCCAGGGTGGTTACAACCGATACGAACGGCTTAGGTTGGGGTACACACCTAGACTCCTGTTTGGTACAGGAAGGAATCTAAGAGATCCTCAAATTGGAGGGAGTTGAGAACAGTAGATCTGGTTCTCAGGACCTCTCAGAGTTCTCTGGAGACTTCATGTAAGAGTCATGGAAACAATCCCTTGGCAGTGGCTTGCGTCGACAGGACGGGGACTCCTGGAGCGGATCCTTATGGGTCCTAGCGAAGGCCATCCTCAGATGGGCCGAATATTAAAATCCTGTCTTTTCAGTGATCTGTCTTGAAGGAGAGCAAATCCTGATATTAGATTTCCTCAGAGCAACCAGGTTCTCAAGCAGGAGGTTCTTCGAATGGATCACCCAGAGTTGGGGGATTCCTTGGATAGACCTCTCTTTTTCTCAAGGGAAAACGCAAAGGAAGCCATCTCCTGTTCCATGAACAGGGGAGATGGGAGGTCGGGAGCAGACACACTAAAGCACAGAGTTAGGGTTTCTCTAAGTGCTATGCTTTCTCCCCTCCCGTTCTGATTCCTGCAGGGTCAGGGAAGTTTTCAGGTGGAGATTACTACCTATTTTCTAATCACACCTCTTGGGCCCAGGAGGCCGTGGTTCTCCATTCTGAAGGGCCTGTCAGTAGAACCCCCCTCCCCCCCCGGGTTTTCCCGGTCTAGGAGTGTCCTTTCTCCCAGGGTCCAGTCTGCGGTCCCCAGGTGGATTCTTGCAGCTTGGCTACTGAGAAGGAATTGCTGAAGGGCAAAGAGGTCTCAGACTGTTTAATAGCCACTCGTCTGAATTGCAGGTAAATAGAAACTCAGACCATTTTCTTGAAGGTATGGAGACGGTTCAACAGCTGATGCTCAGAGAACTCCTTCAATGTGCACAGCCTCGTAGCCGTTCTAGAGTTCCTGCAGTCAGGGGCAGATAAAGGTTTAGCCCCATAAACATTGAAGAGTCAGGTTTTCGCTTTTAGCGTATTCCTGGAAGGGCATCTAACATCAGACCTTGGTATAGTAAGGTTCTTAGAGCCTTAAGTAGGCAAAGACCAAGCCTTTGGTCGCCCCCTTCCCAGTCGGGGTCACTCATTAGTTTTACAGGTTCCCACAAAGGAACCTTTTTCAGCAATTGGAATCTGGCTGGTTATGGTTGATCACTCTCAAAACTGTTTTTTGTGGCGATCACTGCGGCAAGGAAAGTGAGTAAACTCGAAACCCTTTCTGTTAAGGCACTCCCTTTCCAGACCATTCAGTTTTTAAGATCATTCTGGCCTTTTTACCTAATGGTAGTCTCTAATCATCAGGGAGTCCGAGAGATTATGCTGCCTATTTTTCGTTCAAAACCAGTAAGCAAACAGGAACACATCTTCTTGGACGTGTCCTTCATTATTTTGGTTACACAAAGCCAGTTCAGGAAGTCTGATTTACCTTTAGTGTTACTTCCAGGGGCTAGGAAGGGTTCCAAAGCCTTTAGACGTACGCTAACCAGATGATTAAGGTCAGCCATTGGGCAGACTTGCGCGGTTGGGGTATTAAAGCCTCCAGTTAGAATTAAAGCACACTCAGCCAGGACAGCGGCAACTCCGCAGACAATGTGGGCTGGTGTGTCTCCTGAACAGATCTGTAGAGCCGCAACGTGGTTCAAGTTTTCTACGTTCGTGAAGCGCTATAGATTGGATCTTCTCTCAGCCAAAGACCAAGCCCTTTGGTCACAAGGTGCTGCAAGCAGTAGGTCCCACCCTAAGACAGGGTACTCGCTTATCCTCTCAAAGGTGGCTGTCCTGAAAGACCATTGGGGAAAAATGGAATTACGTACCGGTAATGTCCTTTTCCAGGAGTCTTTCAGGACAGCACCGGTTCCCACCCAAGTTTTTTGCAGATCATCGGGAACTCATTACATGAGGCCGTCAGGTAAGACTTAAAGGTTTGTTTATTTGACGTGTTCTTGTGTCTCCCCAGTTGGCCGGAGGTACTCTGGAAGAACTGAGGAACGAAGGGAGGAGGAGGCTTAAATCATGAAAATGAAGGCGGTGTTTCCTAAGAGGGGAGGAGCCAGTGTCTCTCAAAGGTGGCTGTCCTGAAAGACTCCTGGAAAAGGACATTACCGGTACGTAATTCCATTTTTCCATTCGGCATCGGATCGGGCGACGACGGACACTGTGGTCCATCGTCACCCGATCTCCCATAGGTGAGAGCGGCGCTTTGACAGGTCTGTCCCTGCGCAGTGTGCAGAGACGGACCTGTCATCTTCCTGCTCAGCGGAGATAGCTCCGGCGATCCACGCTGAGCAAGCGGATATCCACGGGGCGGATCAGCACTGATCCGCCCCGTGTGAAAGGACCCATACGCTTCAAAAGACTATAATGTGAAAAAATTATATGTGAATCACAGCACTTACCCTAATCTATGTCAGCAGGTAGCCAACACTATAATGTGTTTCCCACATTCATGAAATGTACTTTGAGCCAGTGCAGTGCTATTTATTTATTTCTACTAACTCAGTAAATCAATATCACCTATCCAGTATTTATGTGCTAAGACATATAATCCACTTCCAACATGCCACTCTTTTTATATACTGTATCATAGACCATCGATTTATAGTATTCCCTTCACCAATACATCTGTGCCTTTTAAAGGGGTTCTGCACTCAGAATAAAACATTTGCCCATTCTCTTGCCTCTAGTTAATATATTTCATAATGCCACCTGTTTTTTTTTTTGCATTCACCTACCTTTTGTAATCTTTAGTAGTTTATTTTAAACCCCTGCGGCGATGGGCGGTCTCTTGCGGGGATCAGCGTCATTTCCTGCTGAAGCCCGCACTGTCTCCTGGGATCTCGTTCGTGTAATCCCAGGAGACATTGCGGCTAATGCACCCGACATCTCGCGAGATCTCGGGTGCTACAGCCGACATCTCGCATGATTTCGGTAATTACAGCCTGTAATTACCGAAATCACGCGAGATGTCGGCTGTAGCACCCGAGATCTCGCGAGATGTCGAGTGCATTAGCCGCAATGTCTCCTGGGATTACACGAACGAGATCCCAGGAGACAGTGCGGGCTTCAGCAGGAAATGACGCTGATCCCCGCAAGAGACCGCCCATCGCCGCAGGGGTTTAAAATAAACTACTAAAGATTACAAAAGGTAGGTGAATGCAAAAAAAAAAACAGGTGGCATTATGAAATATATTAACTAGAGGCAAGAGAATGGGCAAATGTTTTATTCTGAGTGCAGAACCCCTTTAAATATAAGTGTAGTCCACCATGCTGCAAAATAAATGTCCTTCAAATTTAAAGTTCAATCCGATAGTACAGTGTTCCCCAGCAACCACACTACAGGTTCCACCCTGCTTGCACTCTTGCTTTCAGATTTTGGTGTGTGACCTGCACATTATAGAGGTCAAATCAAACCTTTCCCTTCAGGGGTTAAATTAAATTGGCATTTCCACCTTTCTTCCTTTTTATCAGAAGACATTTATTAAAATGTCAAAATGACGCTAACATTTTATTATGCACATAGTCCGGTGCACATCAGAATAGCACTTGTGTCATTAATGTCCCATATGGTGTTTGTATAGTGATCTGCACTACTGTTCCCTGTGTTTTCTGATCACTTCCTGGTAGTGTGTAATTAGATCACCCATCTCCTACCTACACATTATGTTACATCGTGTGACTTCCTCAGAGTTTATCTGGCCCATAGATAGGGTCATTGGTGTGTCCTCAATGTGTACAGATAGAGGATTCAGGTCTCTCTGGTCTCTCCTCCCTTCTGCAGTCTCAAGCACAGGTTCCCCTTCCCCACCATCATTCTTGTCATTGGTCACTAGGATCTAGAGCATCCTAGCAACCAGCAGTGTGCTTGCCCTGGCAATCATAGGAGAATGGAGCTTTCTCCAGACCTGCTCTGCCTCCTCGCTTTCATTCTGCTGCCACAAATGTGCTGTAAGCTGGCCACACAATAGTAAATTTTTGTAAAGAATTCATATAAAAAATTTTATCAAAATTCTTAGCACATTCAGCAGCTTGACAAATGTTGTTCAAAAACACTGCTAAATGTTTATTTGCTTTTAACATTCACTGTTAGAAATGCGTTCATTAAAAAAACATTTCCATCCTGCTCCTTCTCAGATAGCAAGCACTTGTGTTGCTAGTTTGAAAATGACTTGCTAAGCTTTTGCTAGACTTGCCAGGCTTCACAAGTTTGTTGCACAATTGCAGCAAGTCCGCATTGCATGACTCCAGATCAACTTTCTTTGCAAACATTCTACTCGTCTGCTGCAAGTTCTGGTTCAGTTATGTTGTGCAAAAGTCATCCCACCACAGGGGTCACTGCAGCTGAATTTGCATGCTGTAGACTTGCAGAGCTCTTGCTCTAGGCTCACCACTACAACTTTGCTCTTACTAGAAACTTGTCATGCACATTTGCTACAAAAGTCAACTAGTACTTGTGCTTCAAGTGCTCTGCAAGCAAGCAAGATGCCAGTGAAAATGAGCAGCAAGTTAACAGACTTACAATTCAACACTGCTGCAAATTCGTGGCAAATTATCCTTGCTATCTGGGTTTTAATTTTCTTATCACTGTATCACTTTGGTCTTAAACAAATGTTGATTTGACCCCACTAATGATTATAATTATTGGACAAACGTCCCTACATCATTTTTTTTAAATGAAATTCCACTGGCATAAACCCAGCATTACGGGGGGTGGAGGGGGAGGGGAAGTCTGAATGGGACACTAATGCAATGGGAGAGTTCTGATGGAGACATGATGTAAGGTGGACTATGATGTAAAGGGGAACTGTGATCGGGACCCAGATGTAAAGGAGGAGTCATTTTCTTTTTGGCCCCTAAATATCTGTAAAATATATGATATGGCCCTCATACTGAAAAGTTTGGAGATCCCTGCTTTAGAGGTTTGATGTTTGAATGTTTAATGTACTATAACACAATTTTCACAGTTAAAAAAAAAAAGCATTTCTTATTAGAGTTTGGTCCTGTATATCAGTCCAAAAAGAGGGATTATTGAGGAGGAAAGATAAACAGATGGATTTGGTTTGAAAATTGGGATAATTACTTCAAATGAGGATCATGTGGGAGCTATGCCCAAATGACCACATCCTCTTAGCTACATCTTAGTTGCAAAATGAAAAAAGTAACTGTTTTGTTTTTTGATAACTGGAAATGATTCAAAGAAATTTGCATTTTGTTTTAAAATAAGAACTGCAATCCAGAAAGTTGTGTATAAACAGCATTGGCTAAAGGCCATACCACTAAACAAAAGGATATCCTTTGGGAAGGAGGAGAAGAGGCAGACAGTTTGCATGTTTGGTGTTGTGTGAAGAACATCCCTGGCATCCCTACAGATCTTCTGCCTTTATTCTCCTACCAGAAAGAGACCAGGGCCTGGGAGAATGATCATCTACATAGATTCTGGGATGCTTACTTATTGATATAACGATATAACTAACCTATAGTCAGGTGACACAAAGAAACTGGAGGTGACAGGATAATTGAGAATACCTTTGAATGTCTCAATAGAGAAAACAATGTGAAATGTTATGTTTAATGTTCTGGCATATTTAAAGGAGTTAAAGCTGCCCAACATATACCTCTTCTTTAAACAAAACCCCAGATAATATCTGTAAGCTTCTGAGGCCTATACATTATAACTGTTCTGCTTATGTAGAGATAAATATGGGGTTTTGCTAAATCCGCAGTATATCATAAGCAGGACCAAACACAAAACTTACAGTTATATGTACAGTATCCCCACTTTTTGTCCTCATCATAATCCGCTGTTGTAGCGCACCAGAGCCGCCCTTCAGAGCTGTCTTCACCAATACAGTCCAAATACCACTTCCATTTATACTTAAATGGGAAGACACAGGGCTGACCATTTGCAGTTCCACCTACAGCAGAGATCACTGTGGAAAAAAGTATAACAGAGTTATCTAGCACAGGTAAATAATACACAGAAGTCATTCACTTTAAACATAATGGATACAAAATTCTATCAAGGAGGAGTGAAAAGAGGAATAATGGAAACAATCTTATATTAACCATCTGGCCTTTTGTAGTGTGGAAGAATCATGACTGCTGGGAACTTTAGGCTTAGTTGACTGTAACCCAATTATGTTTAAAAATAGCCCTTATAGCGAACCATATATGGCCATCAGGTAGTCAATCCTTGGTACCGTCCAAATACAATTGGGAGTTATATCGAAATGGGAAGACCATTTACAGTATAGATCTGTGGTGTTGCCAACATTGGCCTGTGTTATCATTTCTCCTCTTGGCTCCTGTACGTGTGCCTTGCCTTGCCTTGGATTGCTACTCTTGCTTGACCCCTTGGCTGACATTTGCCTTGATATAGATTATTCTATTGATTTCCACCTGACCTGACTGCTCAGTTTACTCTACTGATTGCCACAAGCTCTAACATATACCTGGTCAATAAATCTGCTGATTTCCTCCTGCTCTGACTCTTGTTTAGACAATGGCCTCTACTTCTAGCTGACCACTGCTTGCTTGGCGCCAATTACTAGTCTTGACCAGAACAAAGAAATGGCTGCACATGCAGAATTTCCGATTGCCTTTTATTTTGTTTCACAAAGATAACACCAAAGACACCAAACTGTGGTCACGTAGACACGTTTCACTCATACATCTTGTGCTTAATCATTAGGTAATGATTAAGCACAAGATGTATGTGTGAAACGCATCTACGTGAATACAGTTTGGTGTTATCTTTGTGAAGCAAAATAAAAGGTAATTGGAAGTTCGGGATGTGCAGCCATTTCTTTCTTCTTTCCAAGTTTCCCACGGAGGTGAGCTGGGGCTAGCACTCTGCAAGATACTCCAATCATCCTTATTTTTATACACCTGGAGGAGCGGTACTTTTTCTTGTATACTAGTCTTGGTCACTCCTGCACACAATGCCTGCCTTCAACCTTTTCGCATCTTGAA
Source organism: Lithobates pipiens (assembly GCF_037356315.1). Classification (NCBI taxonomy): domain Eukaryota; kingdom Metazoa; phylum Chordata; class Amphibia; order Anura; family Ranidae; genus Lithobates; species Lithobates pipiens. Next base: position 64,665,022 of record NW_027507785.1, read on the forward strand.
CCGACATGGTATTTTATCTCTTTCTCTTTGAGGGTGGCTGGGGAGCATTCAGATCCTATGAATATAGTATTTGACCTCGTAAACATACTAGCCTTAAGGGAAGAGTGGTCGCTAAAGGTGGAACTGCACATAAATCTCACTATTTTCGCAGAACAGGATGAAAATCTGTAAACCTTATAATGGACCCCTCAGCAAACTTAAACTAGAAGCCCACATGACTGTCAAGGTTTTTTTGATATTAGATTATCAATAATATGAATTCTTAATGGGATATGCAAAATAACATCCAGATAAACCCACCACAACAGGTGTGCAAATTTTAAAACCAAAAAGACACTGAAAGTTTGCTGTGAAAGGAACAGCTCTATGGCAATTAAAGATATTTTCCCATCAATAGACAATGGGTCATATTTGTACTCAGACAAGCCTGAATAAGAGAAACCCACTCTAAATTGAAACAATTTTTCTCTGTAAGTCATTAAGAAATCTTCCAGAGTCATAAGGCTTCATGTACATGGGACGTTTTTTACAACCTCTCCCGAACAATTTAACTTTACTGATAGTAACCCACGTTTAAAACATCTGTTTTGCAGTATTTACATGCTGTTTGGCCTTTTCCCCTTCCCGATGTCATATGAATCGTTAGTGTTACAAGGTCTCAGGTGTGAACGGGGAGCAGGTGTGTTAAATTTGATGTTATCACTCTCACTCTCTCATACTGGTCACTGGAAGTTCAACATGGCACCTCATGGCAAAAAACTCTCTGAGGATCTGAAAGAAAGTGAGTGCACATGCTCAGCTTTATATCCAGAGGTTATCTTTGGGAAATAAATGTATTAGTGCTACATGGTTTGCTGCAGAGGTTGAAGGGGGTTGGGGGGGGGGGGTCAGCCTGTCAGTGCTCAGACCATACCCCGCACACTGCATCAAATTGGTCTGCATGGCTGTCATCTCAGAAGGAAGCCTCTTCTAAAGATGATGCACAAGAAAGCCTGCAAACAGTTTGCTGAAGATAAGCAGACTAAGGACATAGATTACTGAAACCATATCCTGTAGTCTGATGAGACCAACATAAACTTATTTGGTTCAGATGGTGTCAAGCATGTGTGGCAGCAACCAGGTAAGGAGTACAAAGACAAATGTGTCTTGCCTACAGTCAAGCATGGTGGTGGGAGTATCATGTTCTGGGGCTGCATGAGTGCTGCCAGCACTGAGGAGCTACAGCTCATTGAGGGAACCATGAATGCCAACATGTACTGTGACATACTGAAGGAGAGCATGATCCCCCTCCCTTCAGAGACTGGACTGCAGGGCAGTATTCCGACATGATAATGACCCCAAACACGACCACTGCCTTGCTAAAGAAGCTGAGAGTAAAAGGGATGGACTGGCCAAGCATATCTTCAGACCTAAATCCTATTGAGCATCAGTGGGGCATCCTCAAATGGAAGGTGGCGGAGCACAAGGTCTCTAACATCCACCAGCTCCGTGATGTTGTCATGGAGGAGGGGATGAGGACTCCAGTGGCAACCTGTGAAGCTCTGGTGAACTCCATGCCCAAGAGGGTTAAGGCAGTGCTGGAAAATAACACAAAATATAGACACTTTGGGCCCAATTTGGACATTTTCACTTAGAGGCGTACTCACTTTTGTTGCCAGCGGTTTAGACATTAATGGCTGTGTGTTGAGTTATTTTGAGGGGACAGAAAATTTACACTGTTATACAAGCTGTACACTCACTACTTTACTTTGTAGCAAAGTGTCATTTCTTCAGTGTTGTCTCATGAAAAGATAGAATAAAATATTTACAAAAATGTGAGGGTGTACTCACTTTTGTGAGATACTATACTATGCATTATATATATATATATATATATATACACACAAAAACTAGTGTTCAAACATTTGTCAAATTATGTATATACAGAGCATCATACTATCTAAAAAGACTCAATGATGACAAGAATTATATCACCATACATATGTATTATTGTAATACTTGAAAATAGGAAATTGCTATGTTTGTATAATATATATTATGGAAAGTAAGATGATAAATGATACGTGATATTATACAGATATCCTTAAATGACTGATAAATAATCTATAAAAATTGATCTCTGGATAAATCACACATCTTTAAGCCCCTGTACATACGGTCGGAGATTTCGACAACCAAATCCGTCGGATTTTATCCGTCGGACCTTGTCCGAAACTTTTGCATACACACGGTCGGACAAAGTTGTCGAAAAATCCGATCTTTCAGAACATGATGACGTAATTTCGTTACGATGGGACTACGTTCACGCTAGTAGCCAATAGCTTTGATGTAGGAATTTGATCTGAGCATGTGTGGCACTTGGTCCGATCAAAATTCTTTACACATGATCGGAGTATGTCCGATCAAACCAGTTGGTCAGAATATATTTCCAACAAGTTGGAAAATTGGGTCCGACGGAATCAGTCCGATGCATACCACACACAGTCGGATTATCCGACAACACGGTCCGATAGGACACATTCCGACGGATTCTCCGACCGTGTTTACAAGGGCTAATATTTATCAGAGGATTAAAATGATAGTACAATAAAGATTACTATCACAAATAATATTACACACATTGGGGACTAACAACCTTTTATAAGGATACCATATTTAAATTTAACGCAGGATAAATTATATCCTATATAAGATTTAATTGAATAATGAATTAAATATTTTATTTCCAGAAGATCTAATATAGAAATTCCTAGTCTTAGAGCATCATCTAGTGGGCAAGAACAGTCAACAAACAGACATTTGATCTATAGAAGTACCTTCCAATAAGACTAGTCCTGGGTTAAGGGAAATTCAGAAATAAAAAGGAAGAGTTTGGGGAGGAAAGTCATCTCTCTCGCCCTTGCAACTTTAACATCATCACACTTCACAGGTCATCATCATCACCCTCTCATAGCTCACAGTATCTCGACCTAAGACGCTTGATCAATTTATATCCTCAAAGCTCAATAACCATCCCCTACAAGTCATTATACCGGCCTTACGAATCCTTGGGTGCTTTCATAATCTAAGAACACAATCGTTGGATTGGTAAAATACAATTTTATCTCCATACGGTGATTGTTTCATCACTTCTGAATCCCATTAAATGTGGCGTCTTAGTTTTCTTTTTTTTCAAATAACATATTTATTTATTTTCAAAGAGTGCATTACACGTCATGCATTACTACATCAGAATAAAACAGCTAGAACAGAAAAGAGTAGGCCGCAGGGACCACCCACCTCTTGGCCCATCCCAGTAGGCCCCCCAGGGCCGGCAAATGCCAGCCCGGGGGGGGGCCCCCCGCGAACGGCGTCTTAGTTTTCTATGATAGATTGGTGGTATTATATTGTATTAATTGGTATCACCTCCACTTAAGAATTTTGTAATTACGTGAAGCTGTATTAGTGTAGCTAGTAGTATGGATTCAACCCCTTTCATTCTGCGGCAGAAGGTCAGATCTTATTGTCTGCTAGTTTAGCCCAAATTGTTTGTACTTTGAGCAAGTGGGGTTGATACCGTTTTAATGAAAATTAATTAAATTAAAAAGTTCCTAAGCCTAAATCTTTTGTTGTCCTAAATAGTGCTGTATTTAGTGATTTTAATTTACACGTGTAAATGTTATGTGATAAATCATACTTATAGATGTGATTGTTAGTGACTTGATTGGTGAATAAATTGTTACTTACTTTATCATTCTGTAGTCCATACTTCCATACAGTTCAAAAGTATACACGGGAGACATTTGGTGGTTTAAAATAAAACACAGACAATCTGCCTGTGTGTATGTCTGCACTGTCAGCAAAAGTTAGTACACCCCTAAGTGAAAATGTCCAAATTGGGCCCAAAGTGTCAATATTTTGTGTGGCTACCATTATTTTCCAGCACTGCCATAACCCTCTTGGGCATGGAGTTCACCAGAGCTTTACAGATTGCCACTGTAGTGCTCTTCCACTCGTCCATGATGACATCACAAAGCTGGTGAATGTAAGAGACCTTGCACTCCTCCACCTTCCGTTTGAGGATGCCTCACAGATGCTCAATAGTGTTTAGGTCTGGAGACATGCTTGGCCAGTCCATCACCTTTACCCTCAGCTTCTTTAGTGGTCATCCTGGAGGTGTGTTTGGGGTCATTAGGTTAAAATAATGCTCTGAAGGGAGGGGATTATGCTCTGCATCAGTATGTCACAGTACATGTTGGCATTCATGGTTCCCTAAATGAATTGTAGCTCTCCAGTGCCGGCAGCACTCATGCAGCCCCAGACCATGACACCCCCACCACTATGCTTAACTGTAGGCAAGACACACTTGTCTTTGTACTCCTCACCTGGTTGCCCCCACACACGCTTAACACCATCTGAACCAAATAAGTTTATCTTGGTCTCATCAGACCACAGCACATGGTTCCAGTAATCCATGTCCTTAGTCTGCTTGTCTTCAGCAAACTGTTTGTGGGCTTTCTTGTCTATCATCTTTAGAAGAGGTTTCCTTCTGGGACAAGAGCCATGCAGACCAATTTGATGCAGTGTGCGGCATATGGTCTGAGCACTGACAGGCTGACCCCCCACCCCTTCAACCTCTGTAGCATTGCTGGCAGCACTCATACGTCTATTTCCCAAAAACAACCTCTGAATATGACGCTGAGCATGTGCACTCAACTTCTTTGCCGACCATGGCAAGGCCTGTTTTGAGTGGAACCTGTCCTGTTAAACCACTATATGGTATTGGCCACCATACTACAGCTCAGATTGATCAAATGCAGTGACAGCTTCCTGACAGGATCACTCGGGTGGGTTCAGAATAGTATCTGGATACTCCTAAGCTCATCCATAGTGTCAACTATCATCCTGCCACTGCTTTCCTGCTTAGAAGATCCCAGAGCAAACACACCCAATCACTTCCTAGATTTTAATTTTAACATACACTCCACAATGTCACCAAAAATTATGAGTCACCAAAATCTTTCAAAGGGGACACCTGCTTTGGTGACAACGGAAATAAAAGAAAATCTCTTGAATGCGACACAGGTAGCAAAAAAAGTAAGTGTTTTAAACAATTCTTACTCCATTCAAAAATTCTTACATTCACTCCATCCAAAAAAATGTTGACTTTAGAATCCATTCTGCCCAATGTACAAGTAAACTCTGGCCTTACAAACAAAATAATAACATATAAATGTTTTAATACTCACTTGTGTTGACTGCTTGGGACTGACTCCATCCATAGCAGAGGAGCAGTGCAAGCCCAAAGTACTGGTTCATTTTGTCTGTTGGTCTGCAATGCTGCTGGGGTCTTCATCGTCTTCTTTATATTATCATACCAGAGCAAATAAACGTTTCTCTGGAAGTAAGACATTTCATGGAAGAGCATAGGGGTTGCTTCACAATTTTCCATGGAGGAATGCGCAATGTTTGAAGACTTAATATGTTACACATTTCATCAAGATTACATTGCACTAGAATAGCAAGCTCAGCATGTTTCCCAAAGACCCATTCTAAGGCCAAAGTTCTACATTTAAATTAAAAGAACCTCTAGTAACCAACCACATACAATCGAGCACTAGAAGGGATAACAAAGATAATCAAAGATTTACAACCCATCATAAGAGAGGATGAAATTCTGAAAGAATTATTCCAACAACCCCCAACACAGGCTTTCAGTCAACCACCCAACCTCAGATATAAACTAATCAGTGTCAGGCTAGGAGCAGCTAACAGGTAACAGTTCAGGTGTGCTGATTATACAAAGAGTTCAAAGAACAAGAGCACATACTCAGGTCTAAACCGAGCCGGTCAGCTGGGACTTGTAGTTCACCGCTGCAGATGAAGGTAGATGATTGCTGGACCTTGTAGTTCACTGCTGCAGATGAGGGTACTACAGTATAATCAGGCAAAGCGTAGACTAGGCAAGCTGGATCATATACAGGTAGATCAGAGTCCAATCGGTACTGAATCAGAAGCGAGTAAGGAGGATCAAACAAGCCGGGTCATACACGAAAGACACGGAGCAGATATCAGCTAGATCAAACGCAAATGTAAACTCTAACACGAGCACTGACTAAATGCTGATACAGGTGATTTAAAGGTGAGCTGGCCAATCACTGTTGTTTCCCAGACAAAGGCTGTGTCAGGCGAGTTGTACGGGGTCCTAAAGGGATTCTAGTACTGACAGTACCCCCCCCCCCCTTGCTCAAGGAGTGGCTCATGCACCCCCAGGCTTACTTGGATAACAGAGATGGAACTTCTTCTTAAGACAATCAGCATGAAGATCACGAGCTGGTACCCAAGATCAATCCTCTGGGCTGAAACCTTTCCAATGAACAAGATATTGTAAGGAATTGCGCACTCCTCTGGAATCAAGAATAAATGCCACTTCATATTCTTAACTGTCCAACACATCCACAGGTTCTGGTTCATTTACTAGAAGGCTGGAATTAACAGGTTTCAACAATGAAAGATGAAATACATTTGGAATGCGCATGGATGGGGGAAGTTTTAATCTGTAGGACACAGGATTAACAATCTCTGAAATTTCATAAGGCCCGATGAATTTTGGGCCAAGCTTTTTAGATGGAACATGCAGGGACAGATTCCTAGATGATAGCCATACTTTGTCGCCAACTTTATATCCTGGTGCCTTTGAGCACTTCTTGTCAGCCGTTTTCTTAAAAGCCTGCACAGAGCGAGAAATAGTACGATTTACATCGGAACAGATTTTGGAGAAATTTTTAATCGTGGTGTTGGCATCTGGAACATCAGAGTGTTGAAGATGAAAGGAGCACACACAAGGATGCACAAAAGAAAGGAGAGGTCCCTGTAGAAGTGCTGGCACAATTATTAAAGGCAAACTCTGCCCATGGAAGGACGTTGACCCACTCCACCTCATCTTTGGCCATCAGAAAACGTACCATCTTCTCTAAAGTCTGATTAGACCTTTCTGTTTGGCCATTTGTCTCAGGATGATATGCTGAAGAATATGATAATTTAATCCCCAGCTGAGAGCAAAGGGCCTTCCAAAACTGGGCTATAAACTGAGAGCCACGGTCAGAGACAATGTTAATTGGTGCCCCATGGAGCCTGAAAATATGCTTAATGAATAAAGATGCCAGATCTTACTGAACCTGTCTACCACCACCCAGATCATGGAACATCCCTGGGATGGAGGCAAGTCAGCGATAAAGTCCATAGATAAATAGGTCCAGGGACAGGTAGGTATTGGTAGAGGACGTAGGAGACCGGGGGGCTTAGGCCGCGTACACACGGGCGGACTGTTCGCCCAACTTTGTCCGCTGAACAGTGTTTGGGCGGACAGTCCGCTCGTGTGTGGGCTTTCAGCGGACAGTTTCAGCGGACAGTTGGACGGACAAGGTTTTTCAGAAATTCCGAAAAACTGTCCGCTGAAACCTTGTTTGAGCGAACAGTCCGCCCGTGTGTAGGCTTGTTCGTCAAACAAAGTTGCGCGCATGCTCAGAAAGGATTTTCACGCCGAAAGCTATAATGCAGTGTATAGGACGTCGTATTTTTCGTCCCGTCGTACGTGCCGTTCACGTCATCGCGCACGGTTTCAGCAAACTGTTCGTTCGTCGTGTGTGGCCATGTCCGTCCATGCTAATTTTGAGCGGACTGTTTGCCGAAACTGTTGGACGGACAAAGTTGGGCGAACAGTCCGCACGTGTGTACGCGGCCTTAGAGGTACTGCTCTTGCTTCTGGTGCAAACTTCACAGGCCTGGGCGAAGGCTAACACATCCTGCCTAATCGATGGCCACCAGAGGTTGCGAGAGATAATCTCAAAAGTTTGTCTAAACCGCAGATGTGCTGCAGGTTTTGATACATGTACTTACTGCAATACCTGCAAATGAAGAGCCAGGGGCACAAAGAGCATACCAGAGGGAGTGGAGGGAGGGGCTTCAGCCTGTGCTGGTAACAAGGCCTCAGAGATATCAGTCTGGGTAAAAGCCAAAATCCTATCCTCAGAGATTATGGTTTGTGGAGGAAGCGGAGGAAGAGATTCTGATAAAAAGCTGCGAGACAAGGCATCGGCCTTAATGTTTTTTGGTCCTGGTAAATAAGAAATTGTGAAGTCAAATCTGGAGAAGAAGAATGACCACCTGGCTTGACGTGAGTTCAGTCTTTTAGCAGAACGGATGTATTCAAGGTTTTTGTGGTCAGTCAGAACTATGAACGGATAGCGAGCTCCCTCCAGCCAATGTCTCCATTCCTCCAAAGCTAGCTTTATGGCTAAAAGTTCTGTTGCCTATATCATAATTGCGCTCTGCTGGGGAATATTTACGGGACAAGAAGGAACAGGGGTGCATGGTAGCATTTACAGGATCCTTTTGTGATAAAAGCGCCCCCACCCCTACTTCAGATGCATCTACCTCTACAATAAAAAGGTAGCTCAGGAACAGGATGGTGTAGAATTGGTGCAGAGGTAAAGGCTTTCTTTAACCGAGTGAAGGCTGCTTGGGCTTCAGTAGTCCATTTAAATGTAGTCGGAGTCTTCCCGGTGAGAGAGGTGATGGGATGTGCAATGGTGGCAAAGTTCTTAATGAATTTTTCGATAGAAATTTGCGAAGCCCAGGAAGCGTTGAACTGCCTTCAGGTCTGAAGGTGGTGCCCAGTCTAAAATGGCTTGAATATTGGCTGGGTCCATGGTGAGGCCTGTGTCAGAAATTAGGTATCCCAGGAAAGGTACTTGTTTAACATAGAAAATAAATTTTTCAGGCTTTACAAAAAGGAGTGAGTCTTTAGTCGGGCCAATACTGAACAGACATGCTTGTGATGTGTTTCAAGATTGGGAGAGTATATCAAAATATCGTCTAAATATACAAGCATGAAGCGACCCAACATGTCACGGAAAATGTCATTCATAAAGTTCTGAAAGACGGCTGGTGCATTCCTGAGGCTGAAAGGCATGACAAGATGTTCGTAAGACCATACTTGGCCGTCTTCCATTCGTCGCCTGCACGGATGCGCACCAGATTACAGGCTCCCCTTAAATCCAGTTTGGAGAAGATTTTAGCTCCCTGGATTTGAGAGAACAACTCTGTGATGAGAGGGAGAGGATACCGATTGGGAACAGTTATTTTATTTAGATCTCTCTAATCAACACAAAGTCTCAGTCCTCCATCCTTCTTCGGGACAAAGAAGCATCCTGCTCCTGCGGGAGAAGTGGAGGGACGGATGAAACCCTTAGCTAGATTTTCCTGGACGTATTCTTGCAAAGCAAGATTCTCTGGTTCAGACAGTGGAAAGACTCTCCCTCGAGGAGGTGTAGTGTCAGGCAAGAGGTCAATGGGACAATCATAACTGTGACGAGGAGGTAAAGTGTCAGCAATCCCTTTAGAAAACCCATCCCAAAAGTCCTTATAACAAAGCGGAATCGGTTCCATTCCCACTTGGCAGGTAGCAAGTCGAACAGGGTGCTGGATGCAGTTCTTTTTACACTGATTGGACCAAGCCAGAATATTTCCTGTTGGCCAGTCAATTACAGGATTGTGCTTCTGAAGCCAAGGAAGGCCTAAGATCAAAGGAGTGGATGGAGAGTCAATGACAAGACATGAAATCTTCTCCCAATGCAAAGCCCCCAATTATAACTGGAAAGGGTTGGTGGATTGGAGCACTAGGTCTTGTGTGAGAGGCCAATTATCCACGGAGATCAGGTGGACTGGGCAATCTAGAGCATGAGTTTACAGGGACAAAGAGGTAATCAAAGTCTTATCAATAAAATTCTCAGCTGCTCCAGAATCAACCAATGCCAGCAGTTCATGAGCCCCTGTCCCAAAGTGAATGACAGCAGGTAAAAGTATATGATTGTCCCCCTGGGGAGATTAGAGTAGACCTAAGGTGACCTCCCCGCAATCACCTAGGTCCTGGAGTTTCCCATATTGCGCCGGCGTTTGTGTTCCTGGGCAGATAACCGGGTGGAGCCTAACTGCATAGGTTCTTCCTCAGATTAGGCACTGGAGATGGAATAGTCAGGTGGCAAGGAAGGTATATAGTTTGCCACAGCCATTGTTTGTTCTCGCCTCCTCTCTCGCTGGTGGCGGTCAATTCTAATGGCTAGACACATAGCCTCCTCCAGTGAGTCTGGGTAGGAGAAGCGGACCAGAGCGTCCTTAATTGCATCTGAAAGGCCAATTCTAAACTGGCTGCGGAGAGCTGCATCATTCCAGCCAGATTCCGGGGCCCACCTGCGAAACTCTGAGCAATACATTTCAGCTGTGATAGTTCCTTGTTTTAAGTTACGCAGGGTAATTTCTGCAGTAGCAGCACGATCTGGATCATCATAGGGCAACCCAAGGGCTTCAAAGAAGGCATCTACTGTTAGCAGGGCTGGATGGTTTGGTTCCAGGTTAAAGGCCCAAGCCTGGGGGTCACCCTGTAGTAGAGAGATAATTATTTGAACCCTCTGAGTTTCAGGGCCAGCCGAGGATGGCCTCAACTTGAAATATAATTTGCAGCTGTTTTTAAAGTTGCAAAACTCTTTACGGTCACCAGAAAACCGGTCGGGGAAAGGAATTTTTGGTTCAGATGGAGTTTTTGTAGCAGTGGTAGTAGAAGGAGACTGCACCTTGGTGAGCTCTGTGGCCATTTCCTGAACTTGATGGGATAAACGGCAGAGTTCTTGTGCAAACAACTGAGCCTGCTCAGGATCCATGATAGGTTTCCCTTTATGTATGGCTCGTGTTAATGTCAGGCTAGGAGCAGCTAACAGGTAACAGTTCAGGTGTGCTGATTATACAAAGAGTTCAAAGAACAAGAGCAAATACCATGAGCAGGTGTAAGCAGAGCGGGTCAGCTGGGACTTGTAGTTCACTGCTGCAGATGAAGGTAGATAATTGCTGGACCTTGTAGTTCACTGCTACAGATGAGGGTAGATGATTGCTGGACCTTATAGTTCACTGCTGCAGATAAGGGCACTACAGTAGAATCAGGCAAAGCGTAGTCTAGGCAAGCTGGGTCATACATAGGTAGATCAGAGTCCAAACGGTACCGAATCAGAAGCGAGCAAGGAGGGTCAATCAAGCCGGCTCATACACAAAAGACACAGAGCGGATATCAGCTAGATCAAACACAAATGTAAACTCTAACAAGAGCACTGACTAAATGCTGATACAGGTGATTTAAAGGTGAGCTGGCCAATCACTGTTGTTTCCCAGACAAAGGCTGTGTCAGGTGAGCTGTGCTGGGTCCTAAAGGGATTCTAGTACTGACAATTAGGGATGAGCCGAACACCCCCCGGTTCGGTTCGCACCAGAACTTGCGAACGACCCCCGCGTTCGGTACGAACGTTAGAACCCCATTGAAGTCTATGGGACTCGAACGTTCGAATTGGAAAGTGCTCATTTTAACGGCTAATATGCAAGATAGTGTCCTAAAAAGGGTTTGGCGACCTGCCTCCTGCCTCAGGGGACATGGGTCACTGCAAAAAAAAGTTTTAAAAACTACCGTTTTGGCGGGAGCACTGATTTTAATGACGATTAAAGTGAAAAAAAAAAAGTGAAATATTCCTTTAAATATGGTGCCTGCGGGGTGTCTGTAGTATGCCTGTGAAGTGCCACGTGTTTCCCGTGTTTAGAACAGTCCCTGCACAAAATTACATTAAACGGAAATAACACCATTTAAAACTGCTTGCGGTTTTAATGTTATATCTGGTTCCTGCAATATGGTTGAAAATCATTGAGAAACATGGCATGGGTAGCCCTCCCTGCCCATTACCAGCCTATTTGGGTCTTGTACGCATATTTAGGGGAACCCCGTACCCATATTAAAAAATGGAATTGCGTGTGGCCCCCAGGCCCTATATACTCAGAACAGCAGTATACAGGCGGTGCAAACAAGACAGGGACTGTGTAGGTTTGTTGTGTTAAGTTGAATCTGTTTGTCATTTTCAACCGGTACATTTTTAAAGTGTAGCTCCAGTCAAAAAAACTATCTTTAAGCTTTTTGGAAAACATAGGGAAGGGTTATCACCCCTGTATAATTTGTTTTGTCGTCCATCTTTTTTCATCTCACTTGCTGCTGTCTCCTTGCGTTTGCAAGTAGGAGATGTTTGTAAGTTGGATGTTTGAAAGTAGGGGCCTGCCCTATATTATAGCGGTATGTACTGGGTACAGAGCACGCAGACAGCACGCACTATCTCCTAACACTACTGACTGCAAGCTCTATTATTAACCACTTGTTAGCCCAATGTTTGCATAAAGTGAAAGATGAAGTTATGCTGAGTAAATAGATATCAAACATGTCACTTCAAAATTGCACATGCCCGTGGAATGGCGCCAAACGTCGCTACTTAAAAAATCCCCATAGGCGACGCTTTAAATATTTTTTTACTGGTTACATGTTTTGAGTTGCAGAGGAGGTCTAGGACTAGAATTATTGCTCTCGCTCTAACATTCTCGGCGATACCTCACATGTGTGGCACATGCGAGCACATGGGGACATGGGCGCTTTAATTTTTATTTTATTTTTTTATTGTTCATTTTACTTTATTTATTTTAGTTTGACATTTTTTTTCCCCAAAAATATATTTTTGATCACTTTTATTCCTATTACAAGAAATGTAAACATCCCTTGTAATAGGAATATGGGGTGACAGGTCCTCTTTACAGTGAAATCTGGGGGGTCAATATGACCCCACATCTCACCTCTAGGCTGGGAAGCCTGAAATAAAAAATAAAAAAAAGATTCTGGCTTTGATCGTACTGGCGAGTTGGTAGAAGCACCGGAGGGCGGTGAGGGGTGGGGGGCGTCTATGGCTGGGTATTTCAGGGTATCACCGAGTATGGCTGGGTATCTCTGAGTATGGCTGGGTATGGCAATTTATGGCAGGGTATTACAGAGTATTGGCGGGGTATTGGCGGGGTACTACAGAGTAATAGCAGGGTACTGCACTGCAGAGTAATGGCAGGGTACTGCACTGCAGAGTAATGGCGGGGTACTGCACTGCAGAGTAATGGCGGGGTACTGCAGAGTAATGGCGGGGTACTGCACTGCAGAGTAATGGCAGGGTACTGCACTGCAGAGTAATGGCGGGGTACTGCACTGCAGAGTAATGGCGGGGTACTGCAGAGTAATGGCGGGGTACTGCAGAGTAATGGCAGGGTACTGCAGAGTATGCACTGGTATTGGCAGGGAATTGAGGGGTTAAATTCGGTGAGCAGCGATGTGGGCACTGCAGATGCAGCCCACATCGCTGCTGACACCGATCTCTTTCCCCTCCGCTGTACCGATCGGTACAGAAAGGGGAGGGAGGAACAGGCGTCATAACATGACGCCGGTTTGTTTCCAAGTGATCACTCCGTCATTTGACGGAGCAATCACGTGGTAAACGGCCGCTATGAGCGGCCGTTTACCGTGATGCGCCGGGTCCTATGGACCCGGCGGTCACGGATGCTCTCGAGTGCGCACACCTCGGGGCACGCGAGAGCAGAATTCTGGGAGGCCGTTCATTAACGGCCTCTCTGAGTTAAACAACCGCCCTGAAGCCGTTAATCGGCAATGGGCAGTTGTTAAGTGGTTAAAGCTAGATCACTAGCTATATAGGTGAGGTGAATATAGTGGTATATACTGCAGTCAGGGCACAGACAACAACCACTACACAGCAGCAAGATAGGAAATAAGCCAAAAACGATTGGTGTGTACTGTGTTGAAGGTACACAGAACACCCACTGCTTCAGATGCAAAGTAACACACTACAGGAGGCCGCCTTAAAGGCGGCCTTATATAGTGTGGGGCGTGCACTACACAGCCTGAGCTATGATTGGCCACAGGCAGGATGCCTGTGGCCAATCATGGCTCTCCTCGCTGCCGGCGCTGCGATTGGCCAAGCATGCGGGGTCACAGTGCATGCTTGGCCAATCATCGGGCAGCAATGCACTGCGCCAACGCAGTGCATTGTGGTCCGCGCGCGCGTCACTCGAATTTTGACGCGAACGGCCAAAACGTTCGGAATTCGCCGAACGGCCGAATGGCCAATGTTCGAGTCGAACGTACGTTCGACTCGAACACGAAGCTCATCCCTACTGACAATCAGCAGGTTACATCATTCTGATTGTGAAGTCACAAATAAAGGAACCAAACTCTGCAATAAGAAAACACAAACTGTGCAACCAAATCAATCCATCTAAATGTGTCAGGCCGCGTACACACGCGGGGACTGTTCGCTCAACTTTGTCCGCTGAACAGTGTTTCAGCGGACAGTCCGCTCGTGTGTGGGCTTTCAGCGGACAGTTTCAGCGGACAGTTTGACGAACAAAGTTTTTCGGAAATTCTGAAAAACTGGCCGCTGAAACTTGGTTTGAGCGGACAGTCCGCCCGTGTGTGGGCCAGTCCGCTGTACTTTCGAAATGAGCGGACTGTTCCCGCCCGGAGAAAAGTCTGCTCATTTCGAGCGCGTCTCCAGGTAGGCGGGGCCCGCGACGGAGACGTCGCGGGCTCCGCCGCCTGGAATGGACTTAAAGGGGAACCCCAACGCCGAAAAAAATCGGCGTGGGGGTCCCCCAAAGTCCACAACAGACCCTTGTCCGAGCACGCTACCCGGCCGGCCAGGAAAGGGGGGCGAGCGAGCGCGCCCCCCCTCCTGAGCCGTACCAGGCCGCGTGCCCTCAACATGGGGGGTGCCTTGGGGAAGGGGGGGCCGCGCGGCCCCCCACCCCAAAGCACCTTGTCCCCATGTTGATGAGGACAAGGGCCTCTTCCCGACAACCCTGGCCGTTGGTTGTCGGGGTCTGCGGGCGGGGGGGCTTATCGGAATCCGGGAGCCCCCTTTAATAAGGGGGCCCCCGGATACCAGCCCCCCACCCTATGTGAATGAGTATGGGGTACAATGTACCCCTACCCATTCACCTGTAAAATAAAAGTACCCAAAAAAAAACACAACACACGAGATAAAATATTTTATTGCACAGCTCCGGGGGTCTTCCATCTTCGAGGGTCTTCTCGCCGGACTCCTCCGCTATCTTCTTGTAGCTCTTTTGCTAGCGGAGGAGTCCGGCTTTCTTCCTCCCCGCCGCGGCCTCTTCTCCCGACTTCGGGGGTCTTGTCCCCCTCTTCGGTTCTTCTGCCGGGCCACCGCGCCTTCTTATAGCTCTTTTACAGGCGGTGGCCCGGTCTTCTGTCGTGTGTGGGCGAGTCCGTTCATTTCAAAAGTTGCGCGGACTTAGTACGACGAACTTAGTTTGCCGTATTTGTCCGCTCAAAAAGTGCCGTGTGTGGGCAAGTTCGTTCATTCAAAAGCTTGAGCGGACTGTTTGACAAACTTAGTTTTGGCAGACAGTCCGCCCGTGTGTACGCCGCCTCACACACACAAAAGGGACCTTCAATATCCTGGGATCATACAGCTGTACCTCTAGTAATGTTGTGTACCTCATCCAAAGCAAGAGATCTTACATTGGCGAAACAAGTCAGAAGTTACAGTACAAACAAGGATGAATTTTCATAGATACATCATCAAGGAACATGAGTTCTGCACACCTGTGGAACATCATTTCTCACAACTGGACCACACTATGGGAGACCTCAATGTCTTCTTAACCACTTAAGGACCGAGCCTCTTTCTGAGATTTGGTGTTTACAAGTTAAAAACATTTTTTTTTGCTAGAAAATTACTTAGAACCCCCAAACATTACATATATATTTTTCTAACACCCTAGAGAATAAAATGGTCGTTGCAATACTTTCTGTCACACCGTATTTTTTGAAAAAATACACTTTTTTAAATTCAAAAATAAGACAACAATAAAGTTAGCCCAAATTTTTTTTTTTATATTGTGAAAGATAATATTATGCTGAGTAAATTGATACCCAACATGTCACGCTTCAAAATTGCGACAAACTTTTACCCTTAGTCCTTGTACACACAGTCAGACATTCTGACCACAAAATCCGTCGGATAAATTCCAACGGATTTAGTCCGGAAGTGGTGTTGCATACACACGGTTGTCAGAATTTCCAGTCGACAAGAACGCGGTGACGTAAACCGCGTACGCCGGGACTAGAAAAGGGAAGTTCAGCACCACATGCGGCAACCTTTGGGCTCCTTCTGCTGATCTTGTGTTCATCGCGTGTTAGTAGAAGTTTGGTTAGAGACGATTTGCGCTTTTCAGATTTGTGCTTCAGATCGTTACTGCTCTTCAGTTAGTGCTTGCCGGTGCATATCTGATTATCAGTGCGTGTAGTCAGTTCACATTTGTTGGTCATTGCGGACTGTATCTTGGTATAGTACGCTTTGATTTGCAGTGCTTATTGTCCGCCCGTTTCTGTTTTTCAGTTCGTTCTTTCAGGCCTTGCTGTTTATTGGTGCTTTCTGTTAGTCCGTTCAGACCAGCCGACCATTTTGAAGCCATGTTTCGTGTACGTACTCATCATAGAGTTTGTGCTGTGCAGGGGCTTGGTGTTGGGCTTTTAGCTTTGACACAAGCCCAGTCCATGAACAGGGCGAGGAGGAGTTCGTGGACCAAGAATTGGTTGTTCCAGCGTGACCAATTCTCGCACATGCATTTGCTTCATGAGATCTGGGAGAATAATCCTGATGATTTCAGGAATTATCTCCAGATGACGGACCCCGTTTTTCACCATCTGCTGGCTTTGCTGTCCCCTTATATCAGCAGGCAGGATACCTGCATGCGGCAAGCCATCACTCAAAGGCTCATCGCCACGTTGCGGTACTTGGTGACAGGGAGAAGTCTTCAGGACCTCAAGTTCTCGACAGGCATCTCCCCCCAGGCTCTGGGAATCATTATTCCAGAGACCTGTTCTGCCATCATGCAGGTCCTGCAAAAGGACTATATTAAAGGTAAGTTTTCTCCTTTAACATCAGATTCTATGTATTTAATGTTTTCCAATGTATTGTATTTCTTTCCTCATTCCCTAATTACCATGATTGCAATATGCTGTAATTGATATGCTGTGCCCCTTTGTTCTCATGCATGCTGGAAGCTTTTAAAGTTCCTTTTTTGTCCTTCATGCATATTTGCCTTCACTAACTTCCCCAGCATGCTCTTCTGGGCCCATAAACCTATAGCCTAATCACTTAGCAATGTAATTTGTCAGCTCCATAGTATTGCTTTCCCCTAAAGACCCCCTAAAATGTGTACAAATGTTATGTGTGTACTTAACCACTTAAGGATCGCCTCACGCCGATATACGTCGGCAGACTGGCATGGCTGGGCACAATCATGTACCTGTATGCGGCTCTTTAAGTGCCCAGCGATGAGTCATGAGTGCTCCGGCGGCGGCGCGCTTCTGACCCGGTCCTGAGCTCCGTGACCGTGGCCACGAGACCAGTGGACCCAATCACCGCTGGTGTCCCGCAATCGGGTCACAGAGCTGAAGAACGAGGAGAGGTCTGTGTAAACAAACCTCTCCCGGTGCTTCCTAGTGTGGCTGTCACCGATTGTTCCTTTTTATAGGGAAAGACGATCAGTGACGTCACATGCCAGGCCACTCCCCCTACAATAAAAAAACACATAACGTCACACATAACCCCTACACTGCCCCCTAGTGGTTAACTCCTTCACTGCCAGTGTCATTTACACAGGAATCAGTGCATTTAACCACTTGAGGACCGCCGTATTGCCATTGTACGTCAGCACAATGGCACAGGCAGGCACAATCACGTACATCTACGTGATTGCCTTCCAGCGGGTGGGGGGTCCGATCGGACCCCCTCCCGCTGTTTACGGCGGTCCGATTCGGTCCAGGAGCGCTCCATGATGAGGGGATGGCCGTTGGTTTTCGGCCACCCCCTCTGGATCGCTCCTGGCCAATGAGAAGCTTCCTCCCCTGTATATTGTTTACACAGGAAGGAGGAAGTGATGTCATTCTCCTCGGGGCGGTCTTTTTGACCGGACTACGAGGAGAAGAGTAAAAGTAAGTGTGCACCAACACTACACTGACATGTAGGTACACACAGGCACACAAACCCCCCCGATCCCCCCCCCGCCCCCCCTCCCCCCCAGTCACAGTGTCACTGATTGCATTGATCATTTCTTTACTGATCAATGCATTCAGTGTCAGTTGTGACAGTAAAAACTGTCAGGACAGTTAGTGTTAGGTCCAGGGTAGCCCCCTATCACCCCCCAATAAAGATTTAACCCCCTGATTGCCCCTAGAGTTAACCCTTTCACCCCCTTTTGCCAGTGTCACTAAGCGATCATTTTTCTGATCGCTGCATGTGTCGCTAGTGTCGCTAGGTAGCTAGTTATTTTTTTAGGTTCACCGCCAGGTTTTTATATCGCTAGGTACCCCGATATACTACCCAATAATGTTTTTAACCCCCTGATTGCCGCTAGTTAACCCTTTCACCCCCTTTTGCCAGTGTCACTAAGCGATCGTTTTTCTGATCGCTGCATTAGTGTCGCTACAGTCGCTAGGTAGCTAGTTATTTTTTTAGGTTCACCGCCAGGTTTTTATAGCGCTAGGTACCCCGATATACTACCCAATAATGTTTTTAACCCCCTGATTGCCGCTAGTTAACCCTTTCACCCCCTTTTGCCAGTGTCACTAAGCGATCATTTTTCTGATCGCTGCATGTGTCGCTAGGTAGCTAGTTATTTTTTTAGGTTCACCGCCAGGTTTTTATATCGCTAGGTACCCCGATATACTACCCAATAATGGTTTTAACCCCCTGATTGCCGCTAGTTAACCCTTTCACCCCCTTTTGCCAGTGTCACTAAGCGATCGTTTTTCTGATCGCTGCATTAGTGTCGCTACAGTCGCTAGGTAGCTAGTTATTTTTTTAGGTTCACCGCCAGGTTTTTATAGCGCTAGGTACCCCGATATACTACCCAATAATGGTTTTAACCCCCTGATTTCCGCTAGTTAACCCTTTCACCCCCTTTTGCCAGTGTCACTAAGCGATAATTTTTCTGAACGCTGCATCAGTGTCGCTAGTGTCGCTAGGTAGCTAGTTATTTTTTTAGGTTCACCGCCAGGTTTTTATAGAGCTAGGTACCCCGATATACTACCCAATAATGGTTTTAACCCCCTGATTGCTGCTAGTTAACCCTTTCACCCCCTTTCACCAGCGATCACAGTATAAGTGTCACTGGTGACGCTGGTTAGCCAGTTAGTTATTTAGGTTCCCCGTCAGGTTTTTATATAGCGCCAGGGACCCCCATATACTACCTAATAAAAATTTGAACCCCCTGATTGCCCCTAGTTAACCCTTTCACCACTGATCACCGTATAAGTGTTACGGGTGACTCTGGTTAGTTTGTTTTTTATAGCATTTTATATTCAAATCCGGAAGGCAGTGCTTGGTTTTCGGGGTCCCGTACGTGGCTAGGCTCCCAAAAAGTCCCCCACATGTGGTATCCCCGTACTCGGGAGAAGCAGCAGAATTTATTTTGGGGTGTAATTTGACTTCTGCCCATAGCATGTGTGAGCAATATATCATTTAGTGACAACTTTGTGCAAAAAAAAAAAAAGTTTGTAATATTCCCGCAACTTTTGGCAAAATATAAAATATTCCATGGACTCAACATGCCTCTCAGTAAATAGCTTGGGGTGTCTACTTTCCAAAATGGGGTCATTTGGGGGGGTTTTGTGCTATTTTGGCATTTTATGGCCTTCGAAACTGTGATAGGTAGTGAGGAGTTAAATCAAAAATTTGCACCCTTAGAAATCCTGAAGGTGGTGATTGGTTTTCGGGGTGCCGTGCGCGACTAGACTCCCAAAAAGTCCCACACATGTAGTATCCCCGTACTCGGGAGAAGCAGCAGAATGTATTTTGGGGTGTCATTTCACATATGCCCATAGCATGTGTGAGCAATATATCATTTAGTGACAACTTGGTGCAAAAAAAAAAAGTTTGTAATATTCCCGCAACTTGTGGCAAAATATAAAATATTCCATGGACTCAACATGCCTCTCAGTAAATAGCTTGGGGTGTCTACTTTCCAAAATGGGGTCATTTTGGGGGGTTTTGTGCTATTTTGGCATTTTATGGCCTTCGAAACTGTGATAGGTAGTGAGGAGTTAAATCAAAAATTTGCACCCTTAGAAATCCTGAAGGTGGTGATTGGTTTTCGGGGTGCCGTGCGCGACTAGACTCCCAAAAAGTCCCACACACGTGGTATCGCCATACTCGGGAGAAGTAGCGGAATATATTTTGGGGTGCAATTCCACATATAACCATGGCATGTGTGAGCAATATATCATTTAGTGACAACTTTTTGTAAAAAAAAATTTTTTTTTTTTGTCATTATTCAATCCCTTAGGACAAAAAAAATAAATATTCAATGGGCTCAACATACCCATCAGCAATTTCCTTGGGGTGTCTACTTTCCAAAATGGGGTCATTTGGGGGGGATTTGTACTGCCCTGCCATTTTAGCACCTCAAGAAATGAGATCGGCAGTCATAAATTAAAAGCTGTGTAAATTCCAGAAAATGTACTCTAGTTTGTAGACGCTATAACTTTTGCGCAAACCAAAAAATATACGCTTATTGACATTTTTTTTACTAAAGACATGTGGCTGAATAAATTTTGCCCTCAATGTATGACTAAAATTTAGTTTATTCGATTTTTCTTATAACAAAAAGAAGAAAATATCTTTTTTTTTCAAAATTTTCACTCTTTTTCCA
This sequence comes from Lithobates pipiens, assembly GCF_037356315.1. Taxonomy (NCBI): domain Eukaryota; kingdom Metazoa; phylum Chordata; class Amphibia; order Anura; family Ranidae; genus Lithobates; species Lithobates pipiens. The sequence continues at coordinate 64,685,650 of NW_027507785.1, forward strand.
TTTATATCGCAAAAAAAAAAAATCGCAGAGGCAATCAAATACCATCAAAAGAAAGCTCTATTTGTGGGAAGAAAAGGACGCAAATTTCGTTTGGGTGCAATATTGCATGACCGCGCAATTACCAGTTAAAGCAGCGCAGTGCGAAATTGCAAAAAGACCTCTGGTCCTTAAGGTGTTTATTGGTCCGGAGCTGAAGTGGTTAAATAGCACTGATTGCTGTATAAATGACAATGGTCCCAAAAATGTGTCAAAAATGTCCGATGTGTCCACCATAATGTCACAGTCACAAAAAAAAAAAAATTAATAAAAATGCTATAAAACTATCCCTTATTTTGTAAACGCTATAACTTTTGTGCAAACCAATCAATAATCGCTAATTGCTATTTTTTTTTCAAAAAATATGTAGAAGAATACGTATCAGCCTAAACTGAGGAAAAAACATTTTTTTATATATTTTTTGGGGATATTTATTATAGCAAAAAGTTAAAAATATTGCATTATTTTCAAAATTGTCGCTCTATTTTTGTTTATAGCGCAAAAAATAAAAACTGCAGAGGTGATCAAATACCACCAAAAGAAAGCTCTATTTGTGGGAAAAAAGGACGCCAATTTTGTTTGGGAGCCACATCGCACGACAGCGCAATTGTCAGTTAAAGTGACGCAGTGCCGAATCGCAAAAAGGGGCCTGGTCCTTTGGCTGCAAATTGCTCCGGGGCTTAAGTGGTTAAATTCATGCAGAGTGCCAGAGGGTTTTTTTTGGTGGGCCAAACTTATTAGGAAAAAAAAAAATTTATAGCAATTCTCTATCTGCTGACTTTGCCAAACCCAATACACACTATAACTACCTTTTTTCTGGTCAGATTTATGGATGAATTCACCAAAGCATGTAGTGCAAGGGCCTGCCTCAATACTTTCAAACGCTACAGCTTAAAGTTTTTTTTTCTCCTATTATTATCTTGATAGGTAATAGCAGAATGTCAAAATGTGCTTCCATTTGTTCCTTTTTTTTTGTATTATGACACTTCTTACCTGTCCGGTGGGCTGCCAATAGTGTAAGTAAGGAGGGTCTGGCCAAACTATCACACATTATTTATGCATTCAGCTCTCAATGAAGTGGAGAGGGTTACCTGTCCAAAAATTCCCCCTTCCCTAATTTTTTGCAATGGGCCATCAGATGGGGGGGGGGGGGGGGTGAAGAATCTGATAAGGGGACCTTATACTTTTGGCTTTAAATACTCCAAAATTTCCAAAAATGTTATACTGATCTTGGCCAAAAATTGTTGTGTCTAATCTGCTTGCAATGTTGATGTGCAAAATGACTAATTTTTTTTTTCTTGTTTGAGTTCACAGTTTCCTTCAACGCCACAGGAATGGCAGACTGTGGCCTCCCACTTTGCCAGCCGTTGGGACTTTCCCAATTGTGGAGGTGCAATTGATGGGAAACATGTCCGCATCGTTCCACCCCCCAACTCGGGGTCCTACTATTATAATTATAATGTTTTAGGTGTCTCCTAGATTTTATTTGGGGTTTTTTAGGCATTTTTCTACAACAGTGAAAACCCAATTTCAGAGCGAGATGAGGTGACAGTCTCTTCTTCAGATAATCTTGTTATGTTGTGGGTCTGCTACACACACACCTTGTTTTTGTTGTTAATGTATGTAGTTCATTACTGACAAAAATATTGCTCATTTTCAGCACCATGGCAGAAATATGTGGGTCATGAAAAAGGCGTGATTGGGGAAATGTAAACATCACTGTGGGTGTTATTTACTAAAGGCAAATCCACTATGCACTACAAGTGCACTGCAAAAGTGCACCTGAAACTGCACTTGGAGTGCAAAGTGGATTTTGCCTTTAGTAAATAACACCCATTGTCACAGAAAACAACAACTTTACTACAAATACTACTTTTGTGCAATGAAAAAGGAAGCCACACATTGTTGATAATTTAACTTTTTACTCAAAGCACATTCACATGTGCGTTTAGAAAAGGGTTGTACAACAAACCAACATATTTGGTGTATATAAAACATTATTTTTGGTAACATTTATCTAACTTGGCGTGTATCAAAGCATAACATACAGAACACAGGAACTTACAAATTGAAGACAATATCAGACATGAGTATGTACAAACTGTGCTAATATTGCCTTCATCAGATGGGGCGTCACCCCTGGAAAAGCCAAATTTGGAAGATGCGCACAAATTGTGAATCAAAAAGTGGCCAGTTTCCTCCTGATCCCATGCCTAATGTCAACATGTGCTATCTCCCATCATGGGGTATCAATGTACGTGTTTTGAGGGTGCAACCCCTTCATCTCAGCCACTTTAGTAGAAAGGAAGAGGTTTCACCCACAAAACATGTACATTGATCCCCCATGATGGGAGATAGTACATGTTGACACACTGTGTGCATCTTCCAAATTTGGCTTTTCTAAAAATATAAAAGTGTTTTTGAAAAATGAAAATGGATGCTAGCTAGTTTTGGGTGTTTCAAATGATCAATGATGTTCTTCATTTTTTGCTGAACATCATTGATGTTTTTCTGGATGTTCTCTAAATCGCGATTGCACCCCATTATCTCCCCAATGTGGATCTGGGCACTTTCACTGGTAAAATATGATTCTTCTTCCACATCCACATCACCTAAAAATAAACCAAAAAAAAAACGTGTATTATAAATATGCAGGCATACATTGATTAGCTTACCAGAACTTGTGGTCTCAGACACTCACCTGTTGTGGTGCCAATTTCGCCAATCTCTACAATCTCTCCTTCCTTCTCCTCCTCTGCTTCTGATGTTGGTATTTCCCCTTCTTTGGGAGGTGTGGGGTCCCTGGTGTCCTCAGACGTCCTGAGTCTTCTCTTGCCTATGACAATGTAAAAAAAGTAATACTTAGCACACAGATATTTGAGGGCAGAAAGTATCGTACAATTGTATTTTTTGGCAGAGTTCAAAGGTGAAAACATTATTTTTGACACTTTCTAAAGCTGGAATACTTACCTGTTGTGTAAACAAATGTAGTCAAGTGCAACTTGCCAAAACATCGTTTTTGGAGGGGGCTAACGAACGATGTTTATTACGAATGATTGAACCCATGAACATGAAAGTGGCCATTTTAAACTGTACAACATTAAATCAAAGCACATGGAGCAGTATGCAAGCAATAATAATATGAACACACAACAACTACTTACTTTTTTGAAGAACCCGCTTGATCGTTCTGTACTGATCGTGCTCCCTTAGTTTCAGGTCCGACCAGCGCTTTCTCAGTTGATCCTTGGATCGTCGTACCCCAAAATTCTTCTGAGGACTCTTCACAACCTTAGTCATGATCTTGGCCTTTCTGGCATTTGGGTTTGGGTAAGGTCCATACTTCCCATCATAGTCGTTCTTCTTCAATATGTCCACTAACTCCAACATCTCTCCAAAAGACATATTTGAGGCCTTAAATCTTCTCAGATTTCTGGCTAAGGGCTTTCCTCGTTCTCCTCCTCGTTAGTGGAACTCTTATCATGCCCCTGCTGTGTCTCCGCCATGTGCTCTCCCCACTGTGCCGAAAGAGAAGGGGTGGGGAATAGACTAGAAAGGTCAGAGGCAGTGGAGTGTCACGCATGCACACTGTATATAAAAAGCAACACGCGTGTGTCGTACATACGATCTGTGAGCAGAGTGAGGAGCTGACGCGTCGATCGTTCAAACAAAGGTACAATTTTAACTTAGTGCATCACTAGCCTATACTGCTTCTAGATTGAAGCCTATATTGGGACAAGATTAGGAGAGTTTAGCCTGATATTATTAGGGTGTGTCTTGTGTTATGTCTTGCAGAGAAGATGGATCCCTTCAAGGAACCACATTTTCTGGAGCTAATTATTGATATGCTCAGGGAGCTGCCCTCTTCATCTAAAAAAATGTTAGAAAAAAACTTTAGAATCCATTCTGTCCAATAAACAAGTGGAACTCTGGCCTGACAAATATTAACAACAAAAATAAGAACATATAAATGTTGTAATACTCACTTGTGTTTACTGCTTGGGACTGACTCCATCCGTAGCAGAGGAGCAGTGCAAGTCCAAAGTACTGGTTCATTTTGTCTGTTGGTCTGCAATGCATAGGAGTTGCTTCACAATTTTCCATGGAAGAATTTTGCAATTTTTGAAGACTTTTAATATGTTACACATTTCATCAAGATGACATTGCACTAGAATATCAAGCTCAGCATGTTTCCCAAAAGACCCATTCTAAGGCCAAAATTCTACATTTCAATTAAAAGAACCTCTAGTAACCACATACAATCCAGCACTAGAAGGGATAAGAAAGATAATCAAAGATTTACAACCCATCATAACAGAGGATTAAACTCTGAAAGAAATATGCCAACAACCCCCAATACGGGCTTTCAGACAACCCCTCAACCTCAGACATAAACTAGTCCGCATGTTACATCATTCTGATTGTGAGGTCACAAATAAATGAAGCAAACCCTGTAATAAGAAAACACAAACTGTGCAACCAAATCAATCCATCTAAAAGTGTCACACAAAAGGGACCTTCAATATCCTGGGATCATACAGCTGTACCTCTAGTAATGTTGTGTACCTCATCCAAAGCAAAAGATCTTACACTGGCGAAACAGGACAGAAGTTACAGTACAAACAAGTATAAATTTGCACAGATACACCATCAAGGAACATAAGGAAGATGAGTTCTGCACACCTGTGGAACATCATTTCTCACAAGTGGACCACACACCATGGAAGACCTCAATGTCTTTCTACTTAATCACTTAAGGAACGAGCCTTTAAAAAACATTTTTTTTTGCTAGAAAATTACTTATATCCCCCAAAAATAATATATATTTTTTTCTAACACCCTAGAGAATAAAATGGCGCTTGTTGCAATACTTTCTGTCACACCGTATTTGCTTAGCAGTCTTACAAGCGCACTTTTTTAAAAAAAAAATAAAATTTTTTGAATTAAAAAATAAGACAGTAAAGTTAGCCCAGATATTTTTATATTGTGAAAATAATGTTACACCGAGTAAATTGATATCCAACATGTCACGCTTCAAAATTGCGCCCGCTCGTGGAATGGTGACAAACTTTTACCCTTAAAAATCTGCATAGGCGATGTTTAAAAAATTCTACAGGCTGCATATTTTGAGTTACAGAGGAGGTCTAGGACTTTAATTATTTCTCTCGCTCCAACGATCATGGCAATACCTCACATTTGAATGCCGTTTTAATATGCAGGCGCTACTCACATATGCGTTCGCTTCTGCATGTGAGAGATCGTCGGGACAGGCACATTTAAAAAAAATTGTGTCACTTTTATTACTATTACAAGGAATGTAAACATCCCTTGTAATAGAAAAAAAGCATGGCAGGATCTCTTAAATATGAGATCTGGGGTCAAAAAATGCAATAAAAATTAAATGTCATTAAAAAAAAAGAGCTATGGGTGGAAGTGACATTTTTACATCGCTTCTGCCCTGCAATGATATGGAGGCAGGTGGGGGCCATCTTCCCCTCACTCATTTCCAGAGAGGCAGGCCCTCTCCTGCCGCTGATAAAAAGTGATCTTGCGATGAATCCGATGCACAGACCATTTTTATCTGAAAGTGGACCGCCCACTGAAGAAGATGTTACTGGGGTTACAATAACAACGATATTACTCTTCAAAATAGTGACATATAAAGACGGCGGACATTCCGTAAGTGGTTAAGGGAATTTCAAAACTTTTCAGTTTAGCTCTCCTTCTGTCTTGTCTCACTAATTATGCTATTAAATACATATATACACAATATATGTATATATATAAAGGGTTCAAAATTTCAAGTCCTGAGCTTCTAGCCAGGACTGTTAGCCATTGTACACATGGTCGGACATTCCGACAACAAAATCCGTTGGATTTTGTCAGACGGATTTTGTCCGAAACTGGTGTTGCATACACATGGTTGGACAAAGTTGTTGGAAAATCCGATCGTTCGGAACGTGATGACGTTCGTGCCTTGCGACGGGACTACGTTGCGGCTAGTAGCCAATAGCTTTGGTGTCGTAATTTGATCTGAGCATGCGTGGCACTTTGTCCGATCGGATTTCTCTACAAATGATCGGACAAAGTCCAATCAGATCATGTTGTCGGAAAATTTTTATATCCAGCTCTCAAACTTTGTTGGTCAGACATTCTGACGGAAAAAGTCAGATGAAGCTGACAAACGGTTGGATTATCCGACAACGCGGTATGATCGGACTGCCACTGCCCACCGTCTGTGTCCACCAAGCAGCCTGTGTCCACCATGCAGCCTGTGACCACCGTGCAGCCTGTGTCCACCATGCAGCCTCCCCCTATACAATATATTATTATATATATCCAAATATCCAAATTACAGTATAAACAAGGTTTACTGAATAAAAAACAAAATTCCGAAAATTGAAATTGAAATTGAAATTGAATTTTACCTAAAAATAAAAATCGAATTCAAAATAATGCTGTTTGAGTTAGAATAGAAAAAATATATAAAAAATTTTATTTGACCGATTTAAAATTTATCGGCTCAAATGTTTCTAATCTACAAAATTCGGGAAATTAGAAGAAAATTACATAAAATAGATAAAACGAATATGAATTGAATGAATCAAACAAATTTAACGAAACTAAAGAACTATATTAACAAATCTAAATGAAATGAAACAGAACTATTTTTTTCATCACGCACATGTTTGCCGCGGTTCTGTATGGAGTGCTTGCTTAGAATTCGATATATGTTGGAGATCAGTCCTTTATGCGATCTGCCCTCAAGTATGATACATTCAAATGAGGAGGGCGCAGAAAACTGTAAGCACGAAGCTATAGTTTGGGGGTAGTGATGTGTCTGTAAGTAGCTGTAGAACACCTGTCTGGGAAGATCATATTTGGATTGTAGCTCAGAAAACGGGAGCAGCTTACAGGACCTGGGGTCCAACAAGTGTCTGAAGTGAAAAAGGTTCCGCGAGGCCCAAGGCCATGACATCTGGCGAGTGAGACTAACTGGCACTTCGGGATTGCATAGGAAGGAGGTCATAATTTACCATTCAGATTTAATCTCACATTCACAAAATCGCTTCCGCCACAACCATCAGAGCTGGGACATAGACCTCAACAATCGACTAGGTTCCACTTCCACTTTTGCATTCCAGAGGAGAATACTCGGGTGCACAGGCGCTAATCAGATTTTCTCTATCTCCGTCCATTTATTGTACGACCTTTGGGGGAACCAGGAGACTATTACTTGCAGTTGGGCCCCTTGGTAATATCTAATCAGGTTGGGAAATGCCAGTCCCCCATCAGTGTGGGCCGCAGGCATGACCAAGCGTGGGACTCTGTGTCACTTATAGTTCCACACGTGGTGCAGAAGGTCAGTATGTAGTTTACATAGGTGGCTATAGGGGATGGAGATGGGCAAGGTCTGGAATAAGTATAAGCGCTTAGGGAGAAGAACCATTTTAATGGATGTAATTCGCCCTAGAAGAGATATTTAGTGGGTCTTCCACTTTTGTATCAGCTCCCTAATTGACTCATACAGGGGAGGGAAATTGGCCTGATATAAGGAGTCAAAAGACGGGGTAATGTTAACCCCCAGGTATTTCAGGGAACTACGCTCCCAGTTATAGGGCAACTCTGACTGTAAATGGAGAAGTTCTTTCTCTGGGACATTAAGCGGGAGGGCCATGAACTTTGTAGCATTTGTTTTATAGCCTGAGAGCTCGCAATATTTATCAAATTCAGCGTGTAGGTTAGGTAATGAGGTCCACGGATATACCTCAAATATCTGGGTTTCTCCGAATGGTCGCTGCTAAGGGCTCAGCGCATAAGGCAAATAGCAGCCCTGCTGGGTACCATTGGTTACTGGGAGGGCAAGTGAGGTGGAAAATTGGGTTTTTACCTGTGATGTTGGGTTAATGTAGAGGTGTCTTACCGCTTGCAGGAAAGGTCCCCTAAATCCCACGTGGCTTAAAGTGACAAGCATGAATGGTCTAAATTCAGGATCAGGGAATTCCGTGTTGCCTCTATTGGCCACATCGATTAGGTCTATGACCTTTCTCGGGTTGTCACCCACATGGCAAGGGGGAATGAAGCCCACCCGGTCCTTGTGGATCAGAGAGGGCAGTATCTCGTTCAAGCGTATCGAAAGGATTTTTGTGAAGATTTTTAGATTTTTAGAAACAATGTTGTCTTCGGGGTGCACAGGGCACAGGAGGAGGGGTCTTTGTCTGGCTTAGGGATTAGTGTGAGGTAGGAGCATTGCATGTCAGTCGGGATGGGAGTCTGCTAAAGGAGTAAAGGGAATTGGGAAATTTCGGCCTGCTCTAGATATTGTGCCATTCTATCCATTAGGTCAAGTGGGGGTTATGTGGTATCACAAGTTTATTGTACAGGCCAGTGTTAAAGTCTGAAAACGCGTTCTCTATGTCCTGGGGATGGGACAGCAGGTCACCTGATCTGTTCTTAACTTGGTGTGGAGTAGCGGTAATCATTCAGTCAGCCAGCTTCCTGGCCAGTAAGGCTTGCACCTTGTTGCCTTTGCCACAATATAGCTGCTTCAGTCTAATCAGAGCTTTTTCTACCTGACCTATTGCAAGTTCTCTGAGTGTGGACCATAACCAGGTGATTTGTTTAAGGAGTGATAGAGATGGGGAAGATTGCAGCCGGGCCTTGAGTTATGTTTTGGCCTGTAATCTTTCTTAAGAGCCGAGGAGAGGGCAAGGCAGCGACCCCTAAGGAACGTCTTATGGGCGGCCCAGAGAGGAGTAAGGGATATGTCTGGGGTGTCATTTTCGGTAAAATAATATTTTAGGGTGGATTCAAGTTCAGTTCGGGAGGAGACGTGCTGTAAAAGGAAGTCGTTCATCCTCCAATTGTATGGTCTGCGCAGGGGAACGCTGAGGTTCAATGTTATCATAACGGGGGCATGGTTGGACCAGGAGATGGGGAGTATCTTTGTGGAGTCGGTGATGCAGAGCATGTTGTTATTAATAAATAGTCTATACGCGAGTGGATATGATGAGGAGCTGAGTAGAAGGTGTACCGGCGATCGCCCGGGTGGAGAGCCCTCCAAGCATCAAAGAGAGCATGTTTTCTGGTGAGTTAGCAAAAGAGCCTAGAGTCCCTCAGGGATCAGGGTTGTGAGGCCCGGGGGCTGACCACGAGGCGATCACAGGTCACAGAGTGCAAAATATTAAAGTCTTCCCAGATTACAAGGAAATCATGGGGCAATCGAGATAAGCGAGTGAGGACCTTAGCTAGGAAACAATGTTGTCTTCGGGGTGCACAGGGCACAGAAAGTGACATCCTGCGTGTGCCAGTGGCCGTGCATAATGATGTAGTAACCTTGCGGATCTAGATAGGTGGCAGAGCAGTTGAAAGCCTGATAGATTTGGGGATAATGTCTAGAGGCAAACGTAAAGGAGTCCCCCTTGTTAAAGTGGGTCTCCTTAATCATGATGATGTCCATCCCTAATTGTTTCAATTTCTGAAGTGCCAGGTGTCTCTTCTTTTTAGAGTTTAGGCTGTGGACATTTAAGGACATAATCTTAGCCATTGTATAAGGTAAGGTTAACTATGTCTATAATTAGCTAAGTCTCTAGTTGGTAGATCTGGGTCTGGGAGCTTGGCATCAATGGGTGGAGACCTGGCAGTCATCGAGGCATTCGTGGGGTACCGGTCTGAGGCAGAGAGAGTCTAGGGAGGAAAAAAGAGGTTAGAGCAAGAAACACATAGTTAATAAACACAATCTTCATCAAGCAGGCCCTGTTGACCCGTAGGATCACAGGAGCCATGTAGTTCCTGTAAGGCCTCCTGACCAGGAAGTCCAAAAAAAAAGGTAAAAAAGAACAAGAAAAGTGAGAGAGGGTGTGGACTGAGTCCTGGGAGTCTGCAGTCCAGTAGGATCAGGTGTTCCTGTGTTTAGGAGATTTAAGGGAAGGGTCTGGACCCCTGGATCGTTTGGGTGGAGGGACCTTCTGCCAGACAACTGGTGGGGGGGCGGGGTGGCCACCAAATCCCATTCTGGTAGCTGAGGGATTGGGATTCTTAGGGTATCGCAAAAGGTGTTTAGATCTTCTGGATAGCATAGAGTCGCAGACTTCCCCTGGTGTTTTGCAGTCAGTCTGAAGGGGTATCCCCATCTATAAATAATGTCCTTATCTTGTAGGGTTTGTGCGTGGAGTAGGGGTTGTAGCAGCCGCCGTTTCTGGAGCGCAATCCAGGAAAGGTCCGGGTAGATCTGTATTGGGTTATTGTCCAAGACCAATTTGCGGATGGAGCGAGCTTTACGCATGATGTCCTCTTTTAATGGATAGGAGTGTACCGGGCAAATGGCGTTGTGTGGTTTAGAAGTGGGACCTTTAGGTCTGAGGGCATGAGGGGCTCTGTCCATCTCGATATGTTTGTCTGCTGGTTCCCCTAGTAGGTTGTTAAACAGGACCTGGAGGGTGGCCTGTAGGTCTTCTGCTTCCTCCGCTTCAGGCAGGCCTTGTACGCGAATGTTGTTTCGATGCCCCCTGTTATCCAGAGCCTCGACATGGTACTGCATGTCTCTTAGCATAAGGCGGTGGTCTAAACCTTAAATTTGGGTACGTGCACTGCTAGCTTAGTCTCCTGTATCTCTTCTTCCGCCATTTCCACTCTGTCAGCAAGATGTTTGAGGCCAGTGTGGAGGGCCTGGATTTCAGCCCAGCAGGTGGCTTTTACATGCTCTGAGTTGCTTGAAATCTTCCTTTGTTGGAATGGCTTTCAGATAGGATTGCCATTGTGGGGGGGGGGGGGGGGAGGGAGGGTTGAGGTGGATCATCCGTGTGAATGGAGGTGAAAGGGTGAGGGCTGATGGTGGGAGTCCTCTGCTGATGCAGCGTGGCCATGGGGGGGGTAGGCTGTCATGGAGAGTCCCAGCGTTCAGACCAGCTTGGAGTATGGGAAGCCTGTGGAGCCGGGCCTCCCCTCTGTGGCTGGGCATGGGCACTCGCCATTTGGGCATAGGATGGGGGGTTTACACAGGCTCCCAGGTGCACGATTGCCTTTGGGCCTTGGGAGAGGCCTGGTCAGGCCTGTTGGGGTAGTGAGGCCTACTCCCGTCTGATGGGCCCGGGTAGGCCTGGGAGTGTGTGTGGGGCCCTGGAGGGCTGGAAAGTCCTCTGCACCAAATGAGGGGGTGGGGGAGGCAGGGCTGCCTTCTTGAAGGCCAGGGTCGGTATGGAGCAGTCTGGGGTATGCATCTGTGCACTGGGTGTAAGGGGATGGATTCTGGGTATAGGCCTCTGCCCCTCCACGTGCAGTGTGGCAGGGGGAGGGAGAGCTCACTGGGAGCAACTCACCACTTGCAGGAGATCCTCTCGGCTTGGGTTCGGGGTCTGAGCTGTTCGGTTGTCCCATGGTGGGGATTGCCTCTGCGGTGATGTCAGTGAGGAAGCCCGTGATCACGAGGCTGCGGTGTTCGGCACCATCTTGTACCCCCTGTCCGGTGGCATGTCGGGAGCTTTAAAATAGTCCCCGAAGGACGTGGAGGAGCTTGGCGGGGGCTGAGATGATCCCCTGGATGAGGAGGATCGGGTGGTCCGCAAGCTGCCCATGGATGAAGTTAGATTCCTTGGATTAAGTGCCTAGTAGCTGCGGGCTGGAGAGGAGCTCTCACTCTGCATGTCCGTCTAGGCTGGCTTCCAGTCACGCCCCTCTTCAGGTACAAAATTTTAATGAGTGATTAATGGAGTAGTCAAAATTAGTAATAATGTGAGAAATCCCATATTAACCATCAGACCATAGCTTCTAACTGTCCCTGATTTCCAGGGACTGTCCCTGATTTGGAACAATGTCCCTCTGTCCCTCATTGCTCCTCATTTGTCCCTAATTTTGGCCTGATCTATATAACTGTATATAAAATGCACTTTTTATCTATCAAAAAGTATGTTCGGGCGCTAAACCTTTCTTATGATTTCTAAATTGCTGCATTTGTAAGTGTCAAAAGCCAATATAAAAGAATAGTAGTGGTAAAAAAAACCACTTGTGAGTTTAAACAATCTTATTTTTTGTACAATTCTTCTTTAAGGGGGCGTGGCAAGGGGTGTGTCCTATGCCTGCATACATTTGCTGATGAGTGTCCCTCATTCCCATCTCAAAAAGTTGGGAGGTATGTCAGACCTTTTGTAGAAGACACCTTACTACGCCAATCCATACATGTACACCCCTTTTATACCTTATTCTATAAATAATGACACAGACACCTGCTGGATGTAAATGGCCTTTTAGGCCTTTATTTTAACAATAAACCAAACTAAACTTTTTATTTAAAACTTCTGTAAACCATTTTATTTTATCATCTATTTTCTTATGCCGCGTACACACGACAGGACTTAAGTCCGGCAGACTTTCGACGGAGTTCTGACGGAGTTCCGACAGAGTTCTGACGGACTTATCGAATGAGCGGACTTGGCCACACACAATCACACCAAACTCCGATGGATTCGAACGTGATGACGTACGACTGGACTCGAATAAGGAAGTTCATAGCCAGTAGCCAATAGCTGCCCTAGCGTCGGTTTTAGTCCGTCGGAATAGCACACACACGAGCGAATTTTTCGGTAGGAACTGGGTCCGGCAGAGTTCTGGCGGAAAAATTTGAAGCATGTTCCATTTCTAAAGTCTGTCAGACTTTTGCGAATCAAAAGTCCGTTGCAGCCCACACACGATCGAATAGTCTGCCGGAATCATTCCGTCAGACTTTGGATGTTGAAAAGTCCGCTCGTGTGTACGGGGCTTTATAACCAAAACCAGCTCATCAGATAAACAGTTGGTGATCACTGACGACCCCATTTCTTCTTGAGCCTGTAATCCCAATTTTTTATGGCATTCATCCCCAGCCGCCAACTTGCCTTGGGGACTTACCAATTGACCACAGACCCCCAACTTATTAGCCCGTCAGTCTGGCCAGCCGCCAGACCACCCGGGAGGACTCCATACCTATGATGGGTCCTAACTTTTCCAAAACCTCATCTTGAACAGTATAAATTGTACAACAGCCGTCAAGGAACCTACCGCCACCTGCACTCATGTTCAACTAATAATTATCCCAAACCCTCCCTATTAAGGGCGGGCAGGCGGGAACGTTCCTCCTGACCTGCTGCTCCAGACTGCTGACCTTCCTACACTCACGTGCCTTCACATCAACTCTACTCCACCCCCTCTTACTCCATCCTCCAATCAGGTAAGCCTTGTAACTTTCTTAACCCCTCGTACCATTCCCCTGCGTAAGCCTTGCACCCTGTCATGTATGTCCTACTCTTACGTTGCACTACAGCTACGTACATGTCTTCATGGATCTGACTCTCAGTTTACTGTTTCTAGTGCTGCATTTGTTCACATTTAGGAAGAAGATTCAGTGTCTGATCAGTGACAGAGTCAGATTACAAGGCACAGCTGCAGGAGAGGCTGCTGTTATAGAAAATAGAGCAGAGAGTGTTAAGCCCACCTTCCCTGTACTAGGGATTTTAAATGTAAGGTTTTTTTCCTTAAATTTCCCTCCTAAAAGTTTTTTTCCTTAAAATTCCCTCCTAAATTTGCGGTGCGTGTTATACGCCAGCGCGTGTTATACCCGATAAATACGGTACATTATAAAAACATTAATACAGCAATGAAACAAAATCTAAATATAATTGGTCTATTTAAAAATATGTGTGGTAATTTCTGCTCAATATTCAAGAACGCAATATCCCTTGTCGCTCAGGGAAACATTCCTCTGAATTTCTCCAGCCGGAAGGAATCCAAAGTATGTCTCACAAAGTCAACAGAACAATATTGCTAATTTGAAATAAGTATTAAACCGACAGAGCTACTAAAATTAAATGGAGCAATAAAACTCTCCCTGGGATCACATAATATATATTGGTGTAAATATGTTTGTCTGAGTTCCCTGAAACAGTTATAATAATGCACAGCCTAGACAGTCAATAAATGTCAATACATGGCATAAAATATAATCCCTACGATTTTTAGAGAGAAGATGAAATAGAATCTGTATGATCTGTATCTTACCAATCAGCTTAAAAGGGGGAGATGTCCGCCAATATCTAAGCACATCGAGTGGTTCCGAGTAGTTTTGATGGGGCAATATGATGGGGCAGTTTTGATGCTATTCAGGATTCCCACGCATTTTCTCCAGGAAATGCATTTTCTAGTTAATCATCATCATCTTTTTAATTGTATTATTCCGTACATTTTTTGGCTCTGCGTAACTTCTGCATACTTTCAGCTATTAAAGTTATCCAACTTTTAAAATGTTCAGCTCTTTCAGCTGATGTGTGCTCTCCTTCAACTTTTTTTCTACTATTTATACTTTTTAAAATATTAGGCTTTTTAACACTTTTTTTTTAACATTGAAGTCAATGAGAGCATGCTTAAAATCCGTAAAATCTTCTTCCGCTGCCAAAAGTTTCTGCTCCTTCATTCTTTCACCTACAGATGCCAAACAAACTTTACAATGTTCACAAAATATTCAGCTATCTGGCTATATCTTTCCAGTTTGATATCTTTTACAGTTTTTGTGAAAAAGCTGTTTAAGTTTAGTGACAATTTCAGACAATTTCATTGAATTAAGGACAGCCAGGCTTTTGTTGTCTGTTTTGTTTTCATGGTTACCAACACTTCTTATACACAGTGATGGGCAGTGGGGGAGAGCACAGATATACCATGTACTGATTTATAATAGAGGAATATGATGGGGCAGTTTTGATGGGGCAATGTGATGGGGCAGTTTTGATGCTATTCAGCATTCCCACGCATTTTCTCCAGGAAATGCATTTTCTAGTTAATCATCATCATCTTTTTAATTGTATTATTCCGTACGTTTTTTGGCTCTGCGTAACTTCTGCATACTTTCAGCTATTAAAGTTATCCAACTTTTAAAATGTTCAGCTCTTTCAGCTGATGTGTGCTCTCCTTCAACTTTTTTTCTACTATTTATACTTTTTAAAATATTAGGCTTTTTAACACTTTTTTCTAACATTGAAGTCAATGAGAGCATGCTTAAAATCCGTAAAATCTTCTTCCGCTGCCAAAAGTTTCTGCTCCTTCATTCTTTCACCTACAGATGCCAAACAAACTTTAAAATGTTCACAAAATATTCACCTATCTGGCTATATCTTTCCAGTTTGATATCTTTTACAGTTTTTGTGAAAAAGCTGTTTAAGTTTAGTGACAATTTCAGACAATTTCATTAAATTAAGGGCAGCCAGGCTTTTGTTGTCTGTTTTGTTTTCATGGTTACCAACACTTCTTATACACAGTGATGGGCAGTGGGGGAGAGCACAGATATACCATGTACTGATTTATAATAGAGGAATATGATGGGGCAGTTTTGATGGGGCAATGTGATGGGGCAGTTTTGATGCTATTCAGCATTCCCACGCATTTTCTCCAGGAAATGCATTTTCTAGTTAATCATCATCATCAACTTTTTCATTTTATTATTCCATATGTTTTTTGGCTCTGCGTAACTTCTGCATACTTTCAGCTATTAAAGCCATCCAACTTTTAAAATGTTCAGCTCTTTCAGTTGCTGTGTGCTCTCCTTCAACTTTTTTTCTACTATTTATACTTTTTAAAATATTAAGCTTTTTAACACTTTTTTTAACATTGACGTCAATGAGAGAATGCTTAAAATCCGTAAAATCTTGTTCCGCTGCCAAAAGTTTCAGCTCCTTCATACTTTCACCTACAGACGCCAAACAAACTTTAAAATGTTCACAAAATATTCAGCTATCTGACTATATATTTTCAGTTTGATATCTTTTAAGTTTTTGTGAAAAAGCTGTTTAAGTTTAGTGATAATTTCATAAAATGTAATTAAATTTAGGGCAGCCAGGCTTTTGTTGTCTGTTTTGTTTCCCTGGTTACCAAAGCTTCTTATATACAGTGATGGGCAGTGGGAGAGAGCACAGACACACCATGTACTGATTTATAATAAGTGGGAATGCTTCAGCAGTCCCACTATTGTTATTAGTTTTTTTATTTATTAATCATCATCATCATCTTTTTAATTTTATTATTCCGTATGTTTTTTGGCTCTGTGTAACTTCTGCATACTTTCAGCTATTAAAGCCATTCAACTTTTAAAATGTTCAGCTCTTTCAGTTGATGTGTGCTCTCCTTCAACTTTTTTTCTACTATGTATACTTTTTAAAATATTAAGCTTTTTAACACTTTTTTTAACATTGAAGTCAATGAGAGCATTCTTAAAATCCATAAAATCTTCCGCTGCCAAAAGTTTCTGCTCCTTCATACTTTCACCTACAGATGCCAAACAAACGTTAAAATGTTCACAAAATATTCAGCTATCTGGCTATATCTTTTCAGTTTGATATCTTTTACAGTTTTTGTGAAAAAGCTGTTTAAGTTTAGTGATAATTTCAGACAATATTATGGGCAGTTTTGATGGGGGCAATATGATGGGGCAGTTTTGATGCTATTCAGCATTCCCACGCATTTTCTCCATCATAATCATCAACTTTTTAATTTTATTATTCCATAAGTTTTTTGGCTCTGCGTAACTTCTGCATACTTTCAGCTATTAAAGCCATTCAACTTTTAAAATGTTCAGCTCTTTCAGCTGATGGACGAACTTCCGACGGGACGTTTCGCGAACGTGGACCGCGAACACGGCCGATAGTTCGCGAACCGTAACGTTCGCGGCGGGCCCCATTGACTTCAATGGGAGGCGAACTTTGCAAACCTACAGGTCAAATTTGCAGCCACAAAATAATTACTAGCTGTGCAAACATAGTCCCACCGCATGGCCAATGACATAACACATGTATGAGGTGAATCTGGGATCGACAACTACAAGCATTCTTTTTTTTATGTGTCAAATTGTTGTGACAATTCAGGACTGTGGAGCGCATGAAGGCAATGGAGGAGAGGAAAGGTCAGGATAGGCAAAGAAGAGGGTGCAGGAGATGATCACCAGCAGCGTGACATACAGCAATGACACCTGCACCGTGATAGAGTCATCTGACACCAGCACCGTGATAGAGAGCACTGACATCAGCAGCGTGACATACAGCAATGACACCTGCACCGTGATAGAGTGATCTGACACCAGCAGCGTGATAGAGAGCACTGACATCAGCAGCCTGACATAAAGCACTGACACCAGCACCGTGATAGAGAGCATTGGCATCAGCAGTGTGACATAAAGCACTCACACCAGCACCGTGATATACAGCACTGACACCTGCACCGTGATAGAGAGCACTGACATCAGCAGCGTGACATAAAGCACTGACACCAGCACCGTGATATACAGCACTGACAGCAGCACCGTGATAGAGAGCACTGACATCAACAGCGTGACATACAGCAATGACACCTGCACCATGATAGAGTGATCTGACACCAGCACCGTGATAGAGAGCACTGACATCAGCAGCGTGACTTAAAGCACTGACACCAGCACCGTGATATACAGCACTGACAGCAGCACCGTGATAGAGAGCACTGACATCAGCAGCGTGACATACAGCAATGACACCTGCACCGTGATAGAGTGATCTGACACCAGCACAGTAAGCAGCCCCAGGAGGAAGTCAGCATAGCACAGGGATGGTGGGAGCCCCTCATAATGAGCATAGCACAGGGATGGTGGGAGCCCCTCATAAATGAGCATAGCACAGGGATGATGGGAGCCACTCATAATATGCACAGCAGAGGTACAGCCCCAGGAGGAAGTCAGCACAGCACAGGGATGGTGGGAGCCCCTCATAATAAGCAGCCCCAGGAGGAAGTCAGCACAGCACAGGGATGGTGGGAGCCCCTCATAATAAGCAGCCCCAGGAGGAAGTCAGCACAGCACAGGGATGGTGGGAGCCCCTCATAATGAGCATAGCACAGGGATGGTGGGAGCCCCTCATAATATGCACAGAAGAGGTACAGCCCCAGGAGGAAGTCAGCACAGCACAGGGATGGTGGGAGCCCCTCATAATAAGCAGCCCCAGGAGGAAGTCAGCACATCACAGGGATGGTGGGAGCCCCTCATAATAAGCAGCCCCAGTAGAAATAGGACACCGCTCAACCTCTTTAAACAGGAGGGTACGGGCATATAGTACGGTGTGCTTTTTTTGGACAAGGAAGTGAGCCAAATGAAGAAAGAAGGTCTGTGTGCTCGATTAAAAAAATCATTTATAGACATATACATGGTCTACTGGTCACATGTGTTGAATTCCTCCGAGATCCATGCCTCATTCATTTTTAGAAATGTGAGGTAGTTAAAACTGTCGTGAGCTAGGCGAGTACGCTTTTCGGTCACGATCCCCCCTGCTGCGCTGAACGTCCTTTCGGACAGGACACTGGACGAGGGGCAAGCCAACAGTTCGATTGCAAATTGGGCAAGCTCTGGCCAGAGGTCAAGCCTGCCCACCCAGTAGTCCAGGGGTTCATCATTCCTCAGAACGTCCACATTGGCCGTTAACCCGATGTAGTCGGACACCTGACGGTCTAGGCGTTCCCTGATGCTGGATCCGGATGACACCTGTCGATGGGTCGGCTGAAAGAATGACATCATATCCGAAGTCACCAACACATCTTCAAACTGGCCTCTTCTTGCAGGCGCTGTTGGATTGGTACCCGCAACTCATTCTCTGGGAGTGGAAATTGCTCCTCTGCCAGCGCACGCAAAAGCAGAATGCAGCATTTCTCGAAGCAAGGCCTGGAAGTGCTGCATTCTGACAGCCCTCTGTGACGGCGGTAACATTTCCGCCATTTTGTGTTTGTACCGGGGGTCTAAGTACGTTGCCACCCAGTACTGGTCCTTGACCCTTATGCTTTTTATACGGGGGTCCCTATTAAAACACTGGAGCACGAAGGCCCCCATTTGCACTAAACTGGAAGCGGTGTGGTGGCCTGGCTCCTGCTCATCATCCAGGATAATGTCGTCCTCTTCATTCTCCTCTCCCCATCCACGCACAACAACAGGGGTCCCAGAAAGGTTTAAAGCATGCTCTTCTTGCTCCTCCTAATCCGCCCCGGCACCATCCTCCTCTGACTCCTCTTCAGACTCCTGTTGTTGACTTGTCTCAGATAGAGTAGCCCCCCCTGGGAATTCATCCAGCATTGCGACTTCCTCATCTTCACGCTCCTGCTCCTCCACAGCTTGATCAATGACACGACGCAATGCACGCTCCATAAAGAAGGCATAAGGTACCATGTCACTGATGGCACCATGGCTGCGACTGACCAGTTTGGTGATCTCCTCAAATGGCCGCAGAAGTCTGCATGCGTCGCGCATGAGCAGCCACTGGCGCGGTGAAAAAACCCCCAGCTCCCCAGAACCTGTTCTGCCGCAGAGTTCATACAGGTAGACGTTAACTGCACGTTTCTGCTGGAGCAGCCTATCAAGCATATAGAAGGTTGAGTTCCATCACGTCGGGCAATCGCAAATAAGACGTCTGACCGGCAGATTGTGTTGCCGCTGATTGGCACCGTTGTCACACACCACTTTACCAACTGTCAAATTGAGCGGTGTTAGCCACTGATCTGCCTGTGAACGCAAAGCTGAAAGGAGTGCTGGGCCAGTGTGGCTCTTGGCTTTCAGGCACAACAGACGCAGCACGGCATGGCAACGTCTCATCTGGCATGTCGATTAGGTTCTGGGGAGCTTGGGCGGCGCAGCGGAAGAGACACTAGCAGCGGAAAAGGAGGAGTCAGCCGAGGAGGAGAGGGAGGAGGATGGAGTAGGAGGAGGAGGAGGAGAAGAAGAGCCAGGCCTGCATGCAATCCGTGTCGGTAAAACCGAATCTACACGGGTGCCAAGGGTTACATGCTTGACGGCCGTCAGAAGGTTCACCCAGTGGGCAGTAAAAGTGATGTACCTTCCCTGCCGTGTTTGCTAGACCACGTGTCTGTGGTCAGATGTATCTTGGCACCGACACTGTGTGACAGAGATACATTCACTTGCCGCTGAACATGGCCATATAGCTCTAGGATGCCCTTCTCTGAGAAATACTTCCTTCCTGGGACCTTCCATTGTGGTGTTCCAATGGCCACAAATTTTCAAAAGGCCTCCGAGTCCACCAGTTTATATGGCAGTAGTTGGCGGGCTATCAGTTCTGACAAGCCAGCCATCAACCGTTGGGCAAGAGGGTTATCCGGCGTCATCATTTTTTTACGCTCGAACATTAGGCCCACGGAAGCCTGCCTTTTTGCAGAAAAACGTGAGCTTGGCGTGATGGAAGGTGGAGTGGAGGACAATTGTGAGGAGAGAGGAGAAGTAGAAGACGAGGCTGGACGGTGAGAGCCTGGAGTGTGGCTTTGTGTGTTCTGTTGCTCCCACTCGGCTCGGTGATGGCTGCTCATGTGCCTTCTTAAGGCGGTTGTCCCTAGGTGAGTGTTGGGCTTACCGCGACTAATGCGTTGACTGCAAAGATTGCAGATGGCAACGCTATTGTCAGCAGCGGACACGTTAAAAAAAGCCCACACTGCGGAGCCATGTGCCGGTGTCCTGGGAGCGCCAGATGTAACCGTACATGGTCGATGACTCGCTCCTGATACATTAGCAGTCTGCTTTGTCCCTCCTGTGCAATGTAAGTTATTCCTGCTTCTCCTCCCTATCTGCTGGTCCATATCTCCCTCTGAACTCCCCTCCTCTTCCTCTCTTGTGGGCACCCACGTGACATCCCTAGACATGTCATCATCGACGTCACCTTCCCCACCGCTATAAGTAGAGATCTTGGAGTAGGCAGCAACAGCGGGGACCAACCTCCTCCTTGGGCTGATCTGGGTACTGTCGTCAGACTGCTGAGTGGCGGTCGTTGCTACCTCCTCTTCCTGATCCAATACCAAGAGTGGCTGCGCATCAGAAATGTCTTGATATGGATTGGAAAATAATTCCTGTGACTCAAGCGGAAGGTATGTGGTGGTGGTGGTGGTGTTGTTGGTGGTAGTGTCTTTGGGGGTGCACATAGCAGAGAGTGAAGAAGAGGGTGCAGATCGAGAGGATGAGGAGGGTGCAGAAGAGTAAGGCTAAGTGAGCCACTCAACCAAGTCTGGTGCGTCCTTTAAAGTAATTGAACACACCTTCTGCAACTTCCCACTTTGGCTCAAGCCTGTTGCTCCTGCCCTACCCCTACCACCCCTGCGGAAGGGCCTGCCTCTTCCTCTGCCTGTCATTTTTTAAATGACCCTGTGACAAAACTCTCAGTCCCTATAGGGCAGCAGTCAGACTCAGCAGTAGTGCACCTGAACCCTATGTGTTGTGGACCTATACCAGTCCTTAAGGAATAGCAGACTGTACCTCACTCAACCCTATGTACTGTAGCACCCTAGACCTTACCAGTCCTTATAAGGACCTTTGTGGAACAAGTAGGTTGTGAATGATTAGCAGACTGTACCTCGGTCCCTATACTGATAAAGGACTGCTGCAGTATAGGGCAGCAGTCAGACTCAGCAGTAGTGCACCTCAACCCTATGTGTTGTGGACCTATACCAGTCCTTAAGGAATAGCAGACTGTACCTCACTCAACCCTATGTACTGTAGCACCCTAGACCTTACCAGTCCTTATAAGGACCTTTGTGGAACAAGTAGGTTGTGAATGATTAGCAGACTGTACCTCAGTCCCTATACTCATAAAGGACTGCTGCAGCAGAAGGGCAGCAGTCAAGTATAATATTCTTTCTATATTTGGAAGAAAGAATATTATACGTGTACAAGCCTATTACCATACCAGTCCTGAAAAGAACCTTTGTGGACCTAATAGTAACAGCTACTGATTAAACTGACTGTTCCTCACTGACTCACACACAGCTTCCTGCCTGTCCCTATTTAAACTGACAAAACAGAGGCTGCTGGAACAATAACTTGAATAGCACTTTTGTGGACCTAATAGTAACAGCTAATGATTAAACTGACTGTCCCTGCAGCACACAGCGTCCTGTCCCTCTCTCTACACTGACAAGAGACAGGCTGCTGCAACAATCAGTAGCACAGCAGTGCCTCAAACCTATATCAGAAACTACACTTAACACCCATACCAGTCCTGAAAAGAACTTTTGTGGACCAAATAGCTAGCGATTTGGGTCACTGAAGTCTCTCCCTGCTCCACACAGCAACTTCTCCCTATAGTGCAGTGTTTCTCAAATCCAGTCCTCAGGCCCCCCCAACAGGTCATGTTTTCAGGTTTTCCATTATTTTTCACAGGTGATTTGATCAGTTTCACTGCCTTAGCAATTACCACAGCCGTTTCATCTGAGGGAAATCCTGAAAACATGACCTGTTGGGGGGGCCTGAGGGCTGGATTTGAGAAACACTGCTATAGTGACATACGAAAGAATGTAAAATGGCCGCCGGATCGGGTCTATTTATAAGTTAGGGGGAATGTCCAAGTGTCCATGTGCTGTAATGTCTCAATTGGCTGTCCTGTACCCTGTCCTGTATGGATGTGTCATCATAGGTCAAAGTTCTTTTACACAGTAAACACGGAAGTCCGCCGGGCGGACGCCGAACAGCCAAAATTCGCAGCGAAACGACCGCCGGGTGAACCGTTCGGCCATCCCTACTCCTCTGATGTCTTCTAGCCCTCTCCGGTTCTTTTCCCTCTGTCCACTATCTTCTCCACTGTCCAGGTCTTCTCCGCTATCATCTTGCTATCATCTTGCTCTTTTGCTGGGTCTTCTCCGCTGTCTTCTCCCTCTATTCTTCTTCCGATATTGACACAACATTCTCTCCTGCTCTAATGCTGGGCGTGCGGTGTGCCACTACTTATATTGGCATGGGGGGGCATGGGGCGATGTCTTCCGGAGGCCCCGCCCCTTTTGATGTCACTGCCCGGAGGATGGTGACGTCATAACGAGCGAGCCTCCGCTGACCCCACCCCATGCCAATATAAGTAGTGGCACACCGTGCACCCAGCATTAGCGTGGGAGAGAGAGCGTTGAGTCATTATCGGAGGAAGAATAGAGGGAGAAGGCAAAATAGCGAGAAAATAGCGAAGAAGACCCGGACAGCGGAGAAGACAGCGGACAGAGGGAGAAGAACCGGAGAGTGCTAGAAGACATCAGAGGAGAGCAGAGAAGACCCGGAGAGGGGAGAAGAACCGGCAGAGGCAGAAGACGTCAGTGGAGGAGACAGAAGAGCCGGAGAGGGGAGAAGAAATCAGAAGTGATGCCGGAGCTCTCTTAATAAATTACTTTTAAAACCTGTTTAATGTGTTTTATGTTTGACATTTTATACAATGTGCCCCAAACTCATTAACATAGGATGGGGGGCCAGAATCTGGGGGCCGCCTTGTTAAAGGGGGCTTCCAGATTCGGATAAGCTTCCCACCCGCAGCCTTGGTTGTCGGGAAGAGGCCCTTGTCCTCATCAACATAAGGACCTGGTGCTTTGGGGTACCCCAAAGCAGCCCCAAAGCACCCACTCTCCCATGTTGAGAGCATGCGGCCTGGTACGGTTCAGGAGGGGGCGCTTGCTCGTTCTCATCCCCTTTCCTGACCTGCAGGGCTGTGTGCTTGGATATGGGTCTGGTAGAGATATTGGGGGGACCCCAACACCATTATTTCGGCATGGGGGTTCCCCTGAAAATCCATACCAGACCGAAGGGGAACCCATGCTGTTTTTTTCAAAGTCGGATCCCTGTTCATTGAAGTCAGACGCGTGTCGGACTTCAAGTCGCAGGGGAAAGTTGGATCCAAAGTGGTACCACTGTTGTGTCATACCAGTGTGAAGCCAGCCTAAGGTCCAGCCTGTGGATTGTGTAGCTGATTTTTGAGGTCTCAGCTGTGGCAGACCTAAGGGTCTGAAGTGATCTTTTGAGGAGCTGGCTATAGGACTTCACCATAGGGGATCTGGTCTGGAGATGTTGTCTCCCTCACTGGACTGTGTCTGGACGAGGCTGGAAGGTGTGCTGCTGTTTTGGGGACTTGTGAGTGCTGGCCATGAATTGTGATCCCTGGTGACTATGGGCTTTTGGGACATAAGTGCCAGAGGTAGCTATGAACTGAGACAGCTTTCATAGGGAGAATTTCCTGTTTACAGGCAGCCT
This sequence comes from Lithobates pipiens, assembly GCF_037356315.1. Classification (NCBI taxonomy): domain Eukaryota; kingdom Metazoa; phylum Chordata; class Amphibia; order Anura; family Ranidae; genus Lithobates; species Lithobates pipiens. Next base: position 64,709,708 of record NW_027507785.1, read on the forward strand.
CTGTAATAGGAAGTCCCGTCTCCTGTGCTGCCATTGGACAACTGTTCTATCCATCACAAGAGGCGGGATTTTATATTAAAGAGGCCGCTGAGAAAAACGATTCTCCTGTATGTAATATGTCGGCATTCGTCCCGCCCCCTCCCTGTCCACTCCGAGGCTGCAGAAGGGCATGCATCAGAGGGCACTGGTAGAAATGTTGAGTCTGCATTCATGGCAATGGGGGTGATGCATTCATTGTAATGGTGGGGCTGCATTCATGGCAATGGTGAGGCTGCATTCATGGCATTGGGGGTGCTACATTCACGGCAATGGTGGGGCTGCATTCATGGCAATGGTGGGGCTGCATCCTTGGCAATGGGGGTGCTGTATTCATGGCAATGGGGGTGCTGCATTCATGGCAATGGTGGGGCTGTAGTCATGGCACTTGCAAGGCTGCATTGATGGGCACTGACCCTTATTTTTCTTCACAGTTCTTTATTTAAAATTTTTGTTTTTCTCCTGAAACTTCCCTCTTAAAGGGAATGTGCGTGTTATATGCCGATAAATACGGTATAGCCAAATAACACGCTCAGGCTCATTTCTTCACCACCCACAGCCACAAAGGCAAGAGAATTCTTGTTGGGCAGTGTATTAGTGCTGGAACGAACAAACTTAGCCCAAATTTTAATGGTTCAAAGAATGTCAGGCAAAATGGTCGGCCCTCACGCATGTTCACTTCATTAAATCTGTCCCTCTTTGAAAAAAGTTTGGACACCACTGCCCTAGACAGAGTTATTGGAGCCGGTGTGTATGTACTGGTGCTTGTGAGGACAGGCAGCCTCTGTTCTATATGAGAAGAAGCACATATTACCAGTGGACCTTATGGGGACAGCACTACATGTAGATGCAATATTGATCGATTTTGTGTTTTGACACAGTGAAATGTCCTGAGTATTAATTCTAATATTTTCTTTCCTCAGACTCATTTTTAGTGACCCTCAACCTTGCAACTAACAACTTCTTGATCACCTAGAAGTGTAAGAGGATGAGAGAACCATGAAATGAAAGATGCGGCCATGCTTTCTTTTATGGAGGCGATGTCGGCATTCTGAAGAGAGAGCTCCAGTCAGGAGGATCCAAGTAACCCAACCACAGCCTTTCTCTAGACATTTTACTATGTTCTGACAGAGACATCCAACATAGGACGATGGATGTTCAGCTGTTTTTTTGCAATTACTCATCAGCTTGTAAAAAGCTGCCAAAGTTGAACATCCATCAGCCTGTGTTTATTGTAGGGGATCCTGGACAGGGAGCGACTGGCCATTTTTTCCTGGACCAACCACTATCTCCACCTGGCTCCATCTTCATGCCATAGACAGCAACATTATCCTCCCCAGAGCCACCACCTGCAACAGCAGGACCAGGCTGCTCCCTTTCTCCCCCAATCCAGTGTCCCAAACCCCTTACATTCCCTCCCAGTCCTCCTAGCCTACTTCCTTTTAACTCTGTTCCCAGTATTCCTCCTCTACCCTACTCCCTATTATTACAACTTCTCAGAAAATGTGATTTCAAATGTGCTTTAAATACTGTAAATAAATTTAAAAAATCAATTTGGATAACAATTTTTGTGCTGCGTATTGATTTATTTAAATCAAAGTAATTTTTCAAAAATGGATGTAACATCAGTAACATATTCAGCGATATAGGTAAAACAACAATTGCACACAATGTGCACAACATGAAGATTAGTAGATAAGAGTATAACAAACTGACAAAAGTAAATATATTTTCAATATTGATCCTATGCCACTGTATATGTAACAAATCAGGCGCTGTGGTTCCATGAAATGTTTTTTGTCAGCCAGCATTTTCAAACCATCTTCTAGCATTCTCCTCCTCCTGGTTGACTGTAGTCCCTTGGGCCCCTATATTGATAAAGATAAACTTGTAATTGCTGTGGTACATGACCATTATTACAAGGAGAAATATTTCTTACAATTAAAGGACCTTGAGCTGCATACATTTAATCAATATAAATTTGTATTTCTATAGTATTTTTCTCACTGGGAACTCAATGCACCCAGGGGCGGACTGACCATTGGGGCACTCGGACACTACCCGTGGGCCCCATGCCACTAGGGGACCCCATCAGGGTTGCCAGCCTCAATAAAACCAGTGACAGTATGTAAAAATCTCAGTTTTTTTTAAAATACCAAGATTATAGCTGCTCCCCCTCTCCAGTACATTTTCAGTGTTTATGTGTATTATGTGTGTATACTATATGTGTGTGTGTGTGTACTGTGTGGCCCCATAATCTCCTATTGCCGGGGGCCCCATAATCTCCTATTGCCCGGGGGCCCCATAATCTCCTATTGCCCGGGGGCCCCATGAGTTGTCAGTCCGCCCCTGAATGCACCTAAAAGGTAAGGAAGCCACACTCAACTGAGGAAAACAGAGGTAACCCACACAAGCACAGGGAGAACATGCAAACTCTATGCTGTTAGTGTCCTGGTCTGGATTTGAAATGAGGACCCTACTGCTGCAAGGGAGAAGTGCTACCATCTAAGCTACTGTGTTGCCCTGTTTGGCCCCTTTCACATGGGCAAGATCTGTTTTTCTCAGCAACGGGTCCATCCGCTGATCCCCTGCTGAGCGGAGTGGATGGATGACAGGTCCGTGTCTATTTTTCTTATGCAGAGTGGACACAGACATAGCCTGCTCTGCTCAATGGGCAGTCAGATGTAAACGGACCAGCTGCCCATTTACACTCGACTGCTCTCTGATCTAGCCAGACAGAGGGGAGCGGATACCCTTCTGTTTGTTTTTGCTGGATCGGATTGGATTATAGGTAGGCAAATGTAAACTAAAACAAGTCTATTTATGTCCGCTGCAACTTAGCGGAGAATGGAGGATCTGATCGGGTCCGCCTGAAAAACGGATAGGTGGAACTGATTGGACCACTCGTGTGAAAGGGGCCTTTAGTGTCTAGGGCTCTCATGCAATTTAGAAAGTTGCTCTTTTTCCAAAATCCTCCTGAGATTGCATTAATCATGAGCACATCTGATATTGACACTGTGGATGCATGCAGTTCCTCCCCTATATCTTTACTTTAGTCATGCACTAACCCACATGTAGCATAATACATATTGGTCTAAATTAATGAAGAAATTAGATTGTTTAGATTTTTTTTTTATTGGGTATGTTTTACAGCAGAAAGTAAAAAATACTGTTTTTGTTTTCAAAATTGTCCGTCTTTTTTTTTTTTTTATTCTGCAAAAAATAAAAATCGTAGAGGTGATCAAATACCACCAAAAGAGAGCTCTATTTGTAGGGAAAAAAAGGACAAACATTTTATTTGTGTACAGTGTCACATGACCGTGCAATTATCAGTTAAAGTAACACAGTGGTGTATCGCAAAAAAAAAAATGGCCTGGTCATGAGAGAGGGTAAATCTTCCGGAGCTGAAGTGGTCAGTATACTGATGTATGCTATGTATGTTCTCTACAGTCTGTGTCTGATCAGCCCTGATTGGTGCTGTGCCGGTCAGGTGACTTAAAAAAAAAAAAACAAGTTCAGAAGAGAAATTCAAATATCAAACAATTGTTTTGTAGCTCCCAAAAAATATGTATTGTACATCAAAAGTGTATTTTTTCATGCCCTTATCTGTAGTTAGTGGAGTCAAAGATGTTTGACACTAACTTTTACTTTGTTCGGACGGCATCTGCATCCAAGGCTCTTTTTTCACTTTTCATAGCAATTTAATTGATATATTTAATACTGATTTATATTAAAACAAAGCTTTTGTGAGTTTATCAGTGAATTTAATCAATCAGTATATACTATACCCGACCCTAAATTGTTTAGCATTAGGAGGGCATGGAGGAAGAGGGGAGTGTCCTTTACCACTGTTTACACCCACATGTGTGACTCTATAGTCACATGTAGGCTGCACAGAGAAAAAAACAAAAGGAGAAAATTAAGAGCTTAGAAGAGAACTGAAATTAGAGCATGCTCCGTAGAGGACACCAGCTGGTTTACACAATATCAACCTGCAGTGAGGACACAGAAAAGATAGCAGGGACAGCTGAAGGCAGGATCAAGCAGGTTCAATATACACAAAACGAATGTTTTAGTGGCTTTGTATGAACACTCTGTTATATAAAATGTAATGAGAGTTTTTCATAGTCTGGGTTTAATGGCCCTTTCATTTTTATGATAATTTTCATTATTTATAACCTTGCTTGTATTGATTGCATATGTGGAAATAAGGTTTTATCAATTGAGTCAAGTCTGTGTATAAGTATGTTGATGAATTTTACTGTACTGTCCAATTTGTAATTTTCCATATGCTGGTTTTTGCAGTCCACGTTGCCTTATCACACAGCAAGGCCTTGATGCTCACTCTTTTTCTCCCCCACTGTTTCAGTCCAGTCCACTGTGTTATAAGCCAGAACTCTCTCAGGCTAGCTTGACAAAGAGGATGGTGCCCCTGAAATGTGTTGCTCCTGCCCACCTCTTGACATTGTTCTACCTCTAGTGAGTGAGTTACAGCCTAGAAGCCACTGGCTATCTTTCCATTCAGTGGGGCTGACGCCATTGCACAGCAGCTGTCTGATAGGCAAATTGGAACTTGATTCTGGCACTGCCCTTTCCATCATGCATGGCACTCTGGCCTGGGCATGAGCTTCTCACATGAAAGTATGCTATATTTTAATAAAATTATGTTATATTGCTTTTACTAATGCCTGCTCATTGCTGATGTGTTTTATTCATGTGCTTTTGAGTGGATTCATCCTAGAGCTGCAGGATACTCCTGGATTTGTTGCATCCTTATTTTAACCTTCTATCATGGACTTTATGGACATTTATTTATTTATTTGTGGTTTCTGGAGCACTTAACATAAGAAGTGAACAAAAAAAAGTCACTCGCTGATCTCATAAAGTAGCTTGAGAAGCACAACACACACTAGGTGAAAGCCTTGAATAATGGGAATGTCATCAAAGCAAAAGCATCTGGCCAAAAAGTGGGACAATTGAGGACAGATGGTCATTTTTGGTTTGGAACGAAGGACAATGCCTTCAAATGAGGATCAGTTGAGAGCTGTGCTCAAACACAGCCCACACAAGTATAAAAGTTATTATTTTTTGTTCTTAACAACTAGACACGATTCATAGAACTTTGCAGTTTGTCTTAAAATACCAATTTCAATCCAGAAAGTTGTCTGGAAACAGCATTGGCTAACAGCTATACCATTAAACAAAAGAATATCCTTTGGGAAGGAGAAGACAAGGCAGACAATTTGCATTTCTGGTGTTGTCAGAAGATCTACTGGCCTCATTCTTTTAAAAAGAGTAAATGGGCCAGGGAGCATGATCTACAGTACGGGGTCCTCAACTAGTGGCCTACCACCTCAAACCAAGGAAGAGCATGCCCATGCTCTGGGATGGCGGGACTGCAAGCCAGTATTACGATCAACGCCCTCCCAGAGCATCAGAGTGCATAGAGCCGGCACAGGCCACTTAGGGAGCAGGAGTGCTCTGTAGCGCTGGCTCCTATCCCAGGTGGAGGGACACCAAGTGCACTTTGCCTGAAACTTTTATAGCAGCCTGCAGAGCAATGCCAGCAGAAACTGGAAGAGAAAAAGACAACACATACACTGCACTTTTGCAATGGGCATATTAGCTCTTATAGAAAAAAAAAAAAAGGGTATTAGGCTGCTTTCTCACTGATCTGCAGGTGCAGTGCAGTTTCTGAGAGCAGTTTTGGTGTGCTTTTCAGAATGTGCACCACACTCGCAAGATGTAAGAGAAGTCTATGGCTCAGTGCAACTAACCCCCCAGGAAAGTCGGAGGTGCACTGCACTGCACCCCTGGTGCTGGTAAACTGCAGCACATCAGTGTAAAAGCAGGGCTCAAGACCTGCGGGAGCGCATCGGAACGGAGTTCCTGTACTTTTTCCACAACAGGAACTCAGTTCCCGTTAGCAGCCATGTCCTGCAAGACTTTGAAGTATGCTACACCAGCAGCTGCCGACACAACTTGCAATAGTAAGTGCCACACACCTGACCATTCAGGCATTGCCAGTAGGGCGCCCCATGACAGCTCCTGCTTCGATCTACTTGTCAATCACAGCTAGCTGACGGGTAGATCAGGTCCCTGCTGCTAAGAGATTGTATTTAGTCAGACCTCTTGTGATGCGCTCCTCCCCGCCAGCCCCTCCTGATTTTCTGTCTCCTCATCTCCCCCCCCCCCCCAGTCTCCTGCATACTTGCTCTGTGTGTCCCGTTGAATCCCCCCTCCTCTATCTTCAGTGCCATATGATGAGAGAACCCAGAGGAGGAGCTCAGCTATTCTGCTCACAGGACATGCAGGGAGAGAGGTGAGCTGAGGGAGGAACATCAGTTTGGGATTGGTAAGCTGAGCACAATACCTGGCAAACTTTAATGCCAGGAGGGAAGTTTATGTGGAAATATGTGAAGGGTTGGAATAGCAGCGAGTGTGTGTTGGAGACCTGCAGAGTTTGCAGCCCCCCAAGCTAATATACATCTCCTAAGCAGGAACACATCACTATCCCCCCAAGCATTCTGTCCAGATAATGTGCAGCTAATTTATGACCTTTCCGTTTAACCCTGTGTTATCCAAACTCTGTTCAATGAAAAGTGTAAACTTACCACATAAACACTCTATATACAAAATAACATTCCCCAATAAAGATCAGAACATGATGTTCACATTTGCATGGAAGCACAATTGAATGAATGCTGATTATTCAGAGAATTACCGTATTTATTTTTTATTGAGGATTTTTTTTTTACGTATTAACAGTTAAGCTTCATACACACAATACAAAAATTGAATGAAAAATACCACTTTTGAATCGTTTGTGCATATGAGGGTATCATTTTTTTTTTTTGATGGGCGAGTGGATCTTGGGTGGGAGTTCCCACATTTTTTTCCCCAGGACTTGACCCCTGTGTAAAAGCACCCTTTTAGGAGCTCAGGACAGCAAGGGCTTGTCTACATTTGCGGTTTGAGGAGGTGGTAAAACCCCATTTTTCATTGTGGCCCACAGCTGGTTAACAAATCACTTCAGTGGACCTCGCTCTTTAAAAGATTGAGCACCCCTGATCTAGAGGAATTCTGTTATGCATATTTACTGATGTGACTACTCTTTAATCAGTGTAGTTGGCAACACCATTAAATCCTTCAATGGAGAAAAATGGAAACATTTAAATTTACAGACATGTTTTATGTTTTTGGATAGTTAAAGGAGCTAATGCTGGCAAACATATGTAGACAGGTATAGTATGCTTTTCCACTGCAGGTGGAGCTCAACCGTGGCGGTATTGCAGAGGGTAAAGAAGTAAAGAGCAACTTAGTTCCTATATGGCTTCCTGGGTCACAGGGGGCAATTATCCGATTGAATGCTGGCGCACCATTTGTGATTAAGGTGGGCATTTTTGGTCAGACAGAAACTATTTAAAATCCTGGCTCCAAGGCTCGGTGCGCATTTCACGTGTGGCTAGAGTAGGGACAGGTCATCTGTCTGGCAGGGAAAGTGTTTAGCATCAGGAAGAGGTTCCAGAGGAGTAGGAAAAGTGCAGAGACATCCCATCCTATCTGGAAGCCTACCCACTGGGGTACAGACCAGCCCAGGGGCGTACCAATAAGGGGGCGGGGGGTGCGGTCCGCCCCGGGTGCCACACTTTTGGGGGGTGTCAGTGGCCAAGTGACTTTGATATGGGGGTGAATTCCGCACCCAAGTCGGGGTGACACATCAGATCATATCAAGGGCATCCCTGCTGTCTCTGGTTGCTCATTTTCACTTTATTTTTTTTAGAATACCCCCCCCCCGTGCCATGGCCACAGTGGACTGTTCCAGACTGTTCAGTGAGGGACTGTATTCCCTCCTGCTAGCTCCGCCTCCACCCACCACTGCTGCTGCCTGTGTGTCTGTCTCATCTCTCTCCGCTGGGGCGGCTGCTTCCACACAGTGATTAGAGTCCTCCCTAGCTGACTGAGAGCCCGAGGTGGTGAGCGGAGGGGGGTGATTGATGTAAGAAGAGGCTACCCCTGTGCTGGTCTAAGATGGGGGGGGGGGGGGGTCAGTGACTGTGATTGCCATGTCCACCACTCCCTCCCCCTGCCATGTGTATTGTGTAGCTGTCTGACCTGATTGGGGGGGTGGTTGATGTAAGAAGGGGCTGGAGGAGTGTGTCTACCCCTGCCATGTGCTGGTCGGGGGGGGGGGGGGGTCAGGGTGATTGCTGTGTCCCCCTCCCCCTGCCATGTGTATAGTGTAGCTGATTGGGGGGGGGGGGGGTTTGATGTAAGAAGAGACTGGAGTATTGTCTACCCTGTGCTGGTCTGAGGGGGGGGGGGGGGTCAGGGTGACTGCTGTGTCCATCACCCCCTCCCCCTGCCATGTGTATAGTGTAGCTGACCTGATGGGGGGGGGGTTCAGAATGTAGATATGTGCTGTATACAGGGTGCAGAATGCAGATATGTGCTGTATACAGGGTGCAGAATGCAGATATGAGCTGTATACAGGGTGCAGAATGCAGATATGTGCTGTATACAGGGTGCAGAATGCAGATATGTGCTGTATACAGGGTGCAGAATGCAGATATGTGCTGTATACAGGGTGCAGAATGCAGATATGTGCTGTATACAGGGTGCAGAATGCAGATATGTGCTGTATACAGGGTGCAGAATGCAGATATGTGCTGTATACAGGGTGCAGAATGCAGATATGTGCTGTATACAGTGTGCAGAATGCAGATATGAGCTGTATACAGGGTGCAGAATGCAGATATGAGCTGTATACAGGGTGCAGAATGCAGATATGAGCTGTATACAGGGTGCAGAATGCAGATATGTGCTGTATACAGGGTGCAGAATGCAGATATGTGCTGTATACAGGGTGCAGAATGCAGATATGAGCTGTATACAGGGTGCAGAATGCAGATATGAGCTGTATACAGGGTGCAGAATGCAGATATGAGCTGTATACAGGGTGCAGAATGCAGATATGAGCTGTATACAGGGTGCAGAATGCAGATATGAGCTGTATACAGGGTGCAGAATGCAGATATGAGCTGTATACAGGGTGCAGAATGCAGATATGAGCTGTATACAGGGTGCAGAATGCAGATATGAGCTGTATACAGGGTGCAGAATGTAGATATGAGCTGTATACAGGGTGCAGAATGTAGATATGAGCTGTATACAGGGTGCAGAATGTAGATATGAGCTGTATACAGGGTGCAGAATGTAGATATGAGCTGTATACAGGGTGCAGAATGTAGATATGAGCTGTATACAGGGTGCAGAATGTAGATATGAGCTGTATACAGGGTGCAGAATGCAGATATGAGCTGTATACAGGGTGCAGAATGTAGATATGAGCTGTATACAGGGTGCAGAATGCAGATATGAGCTGTATACAGGGTGCAGAATGCAGATATGTGCTGTATACAGGGTGCAGAATGTACATATGTGCTGTATACAGGGTGCAGAATGCAGATATGTGCAGAATACAGGCACATGCTATATACAGGGTGCAGATATGTGGTATATACAGGGTGCAGAATACAGGCGCATGCTATATACAGGGTGCAGAATGCAGATATGTGCTATATACAGGATGCAGATATGTGCTGTGTATATAATAAATATTCTTGAGAAAATGGAAAATAAATCGTGGGTGTTTTTTCATTTAAAATGGGGGGGGGGGGGGGGGGTGCCAGATATAGGATCCGCCCCGGGTGCCAAATGCTCTAGGTACGCCCCTGGACCGGCCAAGCTGAATTCCACTCCTTGAGACAGATGCTGTCGGCACTCCTGAAACCTTCTACTATTGACACATCATTGTTACATCCTGTGAGTGTTCCCAGTCCGGCTGCCTTCCTGCTGGGTTTGTTGTGCATTGCTGAACTTCAAGTACAATATATTTCTGTTTCTCTGCACTGGGACCCTGAATGTTTTCTGCCACCACACTGCACTGCATCTACCTACAAATATGCAAATTCCTTAAACAGGACCACAGATAATATCTATAAGATTTTGGGGCCTATACATGACAACTGTTCTGGTAATGTAGATACAAGTGTAGAGTTTTGATAAACCCACAGCACATCATCAGCAAGACCAAACACAACACTTACATTCTTATGGACAGTATCCCCACTTTTTATCTTTATTATAATCTGCTGTTGTAGCACACCAGAGACGCCCATCAGAGGTTCCAACACCGGTACAGTCAGAATACCACTTGGATTTATAAATAAATGGGAAGACACAGAGCTGACCATTACCACTTTCACCTACAGCATTTATCACTGGAAAAAAAAAAAATATAACAGTGTTACCTAGCAAAGGAAAAATAATATACAGATGCCCTTCTCTATAAACATAATGCATACAAAAAATATAGCAAGGAAAAGGAGCCATAATGTGAGGAATTCCATATTTAGACCTTTTATAGCGTAGAAGAACCATGACTGCTTAGAGCTATAGACTTAGTTAACCCAATTACATATAGAAATTTGAAGTTTGCCCAAGTAATACACAGGACAATTTGGAATGGAAGGGCAAAGCTACAGTGTTTTGGGTTTAGACAGCTCATTTATTGACCAATATATTTAATAAACCAACCTAAATTGACCTAAACCCCATAAGGCTGGGTTAACATTATTGTGAATTGGATGCGAGTTTCGCCATATCCAATTCGCATGTCAGAAGACTGTGAGCGGCTCTCTATGGAGTTGATTCACACATCTCCGGGACGGCTGCCGAGCAAATTGCACAGGCATCCTGTGCGTCTTCTGGTCCATTTCAGATCCGATTTCAGCCAAAAATTCAGACCGAAATTGGACCTAAAATGGTGAACAAGGACACAACAGACCCCCTGATGTGAGCCACTTCGTATGGCAGTAGGAACCCAACCTAAAACTGATATGGAATTTTTTTTATTTTTTGTCTGAATATAAGAGTCATGTACAATTGTGCTCATAAGTTTACATATCCTGGCAGAATTTATGATTTCTTGGCCAGTTTTCAGAGAATAGGAATGATAACACAAAAATACTTCTTTCACTCATGGTTAGTGTTAGGCTGAAGCCATTTATTATCAATCAGCTGTGTTTACTCTTTTTAAATCATAATCACAACAGAAACTACCCAAATGACCCTGATCAAAAGTTTACATATATATTATATATGTATTTGTGGATGAGGCTCTTTATCTTCACAGATGGTAAAGCTGCCCATTCCTCTTGGCAAAAAGCCTCCAGTTCCTGTAAATTCTAGGGCTGTCTTGCATGAACTGCAAGATCTCCCCAGAGTGGCTCAATGATATTGAGGTCAGGAGACTGAGATGGCCAATCCAGAACCTTCACTTTATACTGCTGTAGCCGATGAAAGGGCGACTTGTGTTTTGGATCATTGTCATGTTGGAATGCCCAAGTACGTCCGATGTGCAGCTTCCTGGCTGATGTTCCTGCAGTATTTTTTGATAACATACTGCATTCATCTTGCCATCAATTTTGACCAATTTTCCTGTGTCTTTGTTGCTCACACTTCCCCAAAACATCAGCGATCCACCTCCGTGTTTGACAGTAGAAATGGTGTACCCGGTCATTGCTGCTCTTCCTTGTGCAGGGTGACCGGTCTTGTCTTCACCCCTTCCTGCAGTCTTTTTCATGCAAACTGAGGTTGCCTGCTGTCTCTCCTAAAGCTTTGCTTTTTGCGCAGTATGGTGGTGATAATGTCACTGATACATTTACAAGGTAATATCTGTTTTATTTTTCGTTTGGTGCACACAAAGTGGATTTTGTATGGGATCCTTTTTTTATTCTGTTATTTGTAATAGCCCTACAAGAAAAGGGACAGTAGAAGAGGAAAGATGGACACATGGATTTTGGTTTGAAAATGGAGACAGTTCCTTCCAATGAGGATCAGTTGGGAACCTTGCTCAAACACAGACCACATCCTATAAAAAGTGCCTTATTACAAAATTAAAAAAAAAACACTGTTCTCTGTTTTTAATAACTGGAAATGATTCAAAGAAATGTACTGTTCGCCTTAAAATAACAATTTCAATCAAGAAAAATGTCTACAGAAATGTCTAAATCTAACTTTTTATTTTTTCCCCTATGACAGTAGACATGCAGAACGGAAACATTTATTTTGTTTCAGACAGATTCGTTATGTTACTAATTCCATTTTGTTTATTCATTTCGGAATTCATTAAGTTTTGTTTAATTTTGTTTACTTTTATTGCCTTTATGAATTTAACGATTTCCACATTTTTGGACTGATTTCGAATTCCGTGTGAAGAATAACTGGTTGTTAAGGAGCGGTCCGGGAAGTCGGCAAAACATCCTTAACAACCGCTGACTTATCAGCTGCCCGCTGCCTGCTGAATGTAAACAGAATTGCCAGAAAATAGGAATTCAGAAAAAAAATCCATACCAGACCCTTTTCCAAGCATAAAGACCAGGGGGGGGGGGGGGGGGTGAGTGAACCAGGCCACATGCTTTCAACACAGGGGGGTGCTTTGGGGCATGTTGATAGGGACAAGGGCCTCTTCCCCACAACCCTGGCCCAGTGGTTGTGGGGGTGACTTATCAGAATCTAGAAGCCCCCCGTGGTTAAAAGAAGCCCCAGATCCCAGCCCCCCCCCCCATGTGAATGAGTATGGGGTAAAAACCCTGACCAGAACGGAAAAAAAAGTTACCCGCCAAACACAACTGCTCCCGTCCAGGGACACAGCTGAATGACAGGTAAACAAAGGGACAGGAGTTACCTGGTGACATAACCGGGTGACCCCGCCCCTATGTTTACCTGTCATTCTGTTCTGTTCCTGGACAGGACCAGTTGTGTTCAGAGAGCAATGTTTTTTCTTTTGTCGTGGTCTGCCCTTCTATGGGTTTTTTGGATAGAAACACATCCGTTTTTGACAAGTCCTTTATTAACTTTCATTTTTTTTTACTATGTCCCCCATACTCATTCACATGGGGAGGGGGGGGGGACATGATCTGGGGGCTCCCTTGATTTACATAGAACTTGCATTGGTCGATAATTTTTCAACCAATACGAATTCGAATCGTTCCAAAAATTTTAAATTCATGAAGGAAATTCATGAAGGAAATGAAACTAAACTAAACAAGTTCCAAAAAGAAATTAGTAACTTAACAAATCTGTCCAAAATTAAATGAAACAAATGTTTCCATTCTTCACATGTCTACTTTCATAGGAGAAAAATTTTAAATTTAATTTGCAAACATTTTTATGTTTTGTGATATTTTATAGGGTCAAATGCTGAAAACATATACCTATTCCTTACACAGAGCCATAGATAATATCAGTAAGCTTCTGGTGCCTATATATCCCAACTGATCTGTTAATGTAGAAATAAGTATGGAACTTTGCTAAACCCAAAGCATATCATCAGCAAGACCAAACACAATACTTACAATTAGGTGTACAGTACCCCCACGTCTTATCCTTATTATAATCTGCTGTTGTAGAGCACCAGAGACGTCCAACAGAGCTTCCATCACCAGTACAGCCCCAATACACCTTGGAATTATACTTGAATGGGAAGACACAGGGCTGACCATTAGCATTTCCACCTACAGCATAGGTCACTGGCAAAAAAGGTATAACAAATTTACCAAACAAGGGAAAATAACATACATACGCAAATTTTCTATAAACATAATGGATACAAAAATGTATCAAGAAAGACTAAAAAGAGTAAAAATATGAGGAATCCCAATGTACCCATCAGATCTTTTATAGTGCAGAGGAACCATAACTGCTGAGAACTACTTCATGGGCTTAGTTGACCATAACCCAATTACATATAGAAATGTGAACCCTGTCCAAGTAATACACAGAAAAATTTGCATTGGAAGAGCAAAAGCTACAACTTTGTTGGGTTAAAACAACATACAGTGGTGTGAAAAAGTGTTTGCCCCCTTCCTCATTTCCTGTTCCTTTGCATGTTTGTCACACTTAAGTGTTTCGGAACATCAAACCAATTTAAACAATAGTCAAGGACAACACAAGTAAACACAAAATGCAATTTGTAAATGAAGGTGTTTATTATTAAAGGTGAAAAAAAATCCAAACCATCATGGCCCTGTGTGAAAAAGTGATTGCCCCCCTTGTTAAAACATACTATAACTGTGGTTGTCCACACCTGAGTTCAATTTCTCTAGCCACACCCAGGCCTGATTATTGCCACACCTGTTCACAATCAAGGCATCACTTAAATAGGAGCTGCTTGACACAGTAAGGTCCACCAGAAGATCCTTAAAAGCTACACATCATGCCGAGACCCAAAGAAATTCAGGAACAATTGAGAAAGAAAGTAATTGAGATCTATCAGTCTGGAAAGGGTTATAAAGCCATTTCCAAAGCTTTGGGAATCCAGCGAACCACAGTGAGAGCCATTATCCACAAATGGCGAAGACATGGAACAGTGGTGAACCTTCCCAGGAGTGGCCGGTCGCCCAAAATTACCCCAAGAGCGCAGCGACGACTCATCCAAGAGGTCACAAAAGACCCCACAACAACGTCCAAGGAACTGCAGGCCTCACTTGCCTCAGTTAAGGTCAGCGTTCATGCCTCCACCATCAGGAAAAGACTGGGCAAAAATGGCCTGCATGGCAGAGTTCCAAGGAGAAAACCACTGCTGAGCAAAAAGAACATCAAAGCTTGTCTCAATTTCTCCACAACACATCTTGATGATCCCCAAGACTTTTGGGACAACATTCTGTGGACCGATGAGACAAAAGTGGAACTCTTTGGAAGGTGTGTGTCCAAGTATATCTGGCGTAGAAGGAACACTGCATTTCATAAAAAGAACATTATACCAACAGTAAAATATGGTGGTGGTAGTGTGATGGTCTGGGGCTGTTTTGCTGCTTCAGGACCTGGAAGACTTGCCGTGATAAAAGGAACTATGAATTCTGCTGTCTACCAAGAGATCCTGAAGGAGAATGTCCGACCATCTGTTCGTGTACTCAAGCTGAAACGAACTTGGGTTCTGCAGCAAGACAATGATCCTAAACACACCAGCAAGTCCACCACCGAATGGCTGAAGAAAAACAAAATGAAGACTTTGGAGTGGCCTAGCCAATGTCCTGAACTGAATCCTATTGAGATGTTGTGGTATGACCTTAAAAAGGCCGTTCATGCTCGAAAACCCTCTAATGTAACTGAATTAGGACAATTCTGCAAAGATGAGTGGGCCAAAATTCCTCCAGGACGCTGTAAAAGCCTCATTGCACGTTATCGCAACCGCTTGGTGGCAGTTGTTGCTGCTAAGGGTGGCCCAACCAGTTATTAGGTTTAGGGGGCAATCACTTTTTCACACAGGGCCATGATGGTTTGGATTTTTTTTCACCTTTAATAATAAACACCTTCATTTACAAATTGCATTTTGTGTTTACTTGTGTTGTCCTTGACTATTGTTTAAATTGGTTTGATGTTCCGAAACACTTAAGTGTGACAAACATGCAAAGGAACAGGAAATGAGGAAGGGGGCAAACACTTTTTCACACCACTGTATTTTTTGACCACCATCTTTTTTAAAGCAACATAAATTGACATAGACTTTAGGCGAGCGTTATGCCTCTTTTAGCAAGGCCTTGTCTGTATGTAGTTGGTAGGTGGAGGGTGTACCTTTATAAGCTAGAGTGGGTGGAATCCAAGTCAGACAGGAGTATGGGAACAGGATAATCCCTGAATTATGCTATATAGGTTTGTAGCCTGGAAAAGAGAGGTCCCTTCAGGGCTAGGCAGACCACAGGCTCCGGATGAGGGTGTACAGTAGGCAGATTCATGGTGGAAGGATGGAGAGATGGCTGGACTTTTATGTTTATAGCATTGTAGATTTATAGAGTTGTACTGTATTGCTGGCCTGAAGTGTAGAATTTATAAAGTGCCTATGTGGAGTTGATCTATTAAATCACAGTAAAACTGCTAATAAGCTATTTGTGTGAACATTCTTTTATTTGTGGAGGTGGGCCTCAGGCCAGGAGAATGTGAGTAACAAGATGGTAGAGTTTCTCCCTTTACAGGTATGCATGTACCCTAACTCAAAGAGAAGCGGGAAAGTGCCCTTGGCCAGCTTTTACTATTCTTTAAACAGTACAACAGATAATATATGTGATCTTCTGGGGCCTATACACCCCAACTGTCTTGTAAATGTAAAGATAAGTATGAAGATTCTATAAACCCACAGCATATCATCAGCAAGACCAAACACAACACTTACATTTTTGTGGACAGTATCCCCACTGCTTATCATTATAATCCGCTGTTGTAGAGCACCAGAGCCGCCCTTCAGAGCTGCCATCACCGGTACAGCCCCAATACGACTTGGACTTATACTTAAATGGAAAGACACAGGGCTGACCATTAGCGTTTCCACCTACAGCATAAATCACTGTGGAAAGAAGTATAACAGAGTTATCAAGCAAAAATAATATACAGAAGCCCTTCTCTATAAATATAACGGAGATGTGAGTAATCTCATATTAACCATCAGACCTTTCATAGTATAGAAGAACCATAACTGCTAAGAACTATAGGTTTAGTTGACTGTAACCCAAATACATATAGAAATGTGAACCCTACCTAATTAACAAACAAGACAATGTGTAATGGTATTGCAAAGCAACTGCTTTAGTGGGTTAAAATAGATTTTGTTGTACCAAAATCTTTAATAAACCAACATAAATTGACAAACTGTGAGCACCCATAATTGTTATATTCATAACATTCGTTTGAAACATCTCTTCACCATCAGGACAAGTGTCCAGCTAAACAACTCTCAGGGGGCTTAGGGTTAGAATCTCTTAAAGAATCTTCTTTTTGACGTTGCTCTTTTTAACCCTTGCAGTTTCGCTCCACATGAAGGGAGAAGCTGGTAGACATATTAATTATGATTAAATGAGTATGATTAACCACTTGAGACCCGCAATACGTCTATTGACGTCGTGGGGTTTCAGTGGTTATATCTAAATGATGCCTGAGTCCACAGACATCATTCAGATATTGCTGTTTTCAGACGGCGATTCCCTACACCATAAGAATGATCATAGCGGCTGTTCCACCGCTTGATCGTTCTTACGGGCGGCGGGAGGGGACCCCCCCCCCTCCCGCCGCCCTCCGGTGCTTCTACCGACTCACCGTTTCCATCGGTGAGTCGGTCACGGGATCCGCCGGCCCCAGCATGTGATCATAGAGATTTCCGGCGGACTAGATTGTCACCGGAGTCTCTATGATCATTCGGAGGCCGGGCGCGATGTTATGACGTCACGCCCGGCCTCGGTATTCAAATTAACGGCACCGATCTGTCTAGGAAGCCAGGATCGTTTTTTTTTTTTTCTTCCCAGCCTAGAGGTGAGATATGGGGTCTTATTGACCCCATATTTCACTGTAAATATGTCCGATCGTGCCATATTCCTATTACAAGGGATGTTTACATTCCTTGTAATAGGAATAAAAGTCATCAATTTTTTTTTTTTTTTTTTTTTTTTAAAGTGTAAAACTAAAAAATAAAAATAAAATTAACAATAAAAAATAAAAAAAAATAAAAAAAAATTTAAGCGCCCCTGTTCCCGTGAGCTCGCACACAGAAGCGAACGCATACGTAAGTCCCGCCCACATATGAAAACGGTGTTCAAACCACACATGTGAGATATCGCCGCGAACGTTAGAGCGAGAGCAATAATTCTAGCCCTAGACCTCCTCTGTAACCCAAAACATGTAACCAGTAAAAAAAAAAACTTTAAAGCGTCGCCTATGGGGATTTTTAAATACCAAAGTTTGGCGCCATTCCACGAGCGCGTGCAACTTTGAAGCGTGACATGTTGGGTATCTATTTACTCGGCGTATCCTCCTCTTTCACATTATGCAAAAAAATTGGGCTAACTTTACTGTTTTTTTTTTTTGTTTTTTTTTAAGCATGAAACTGTTTTTTTTCTGAAAAAAACGCCATCGAAAAAAAAAAACATAATGTTTGGGGGTTCTATGTAATTTTCTAGCAAAAAAATTAGGAATTTTACATGTAGGAGAGAAATGTCAGAATTGGCCTGGGTCTGAAGTGGTTAAGGTTGATAGCTGATAGTGAAAGATAAGCACTTATATCTATAAGAGTACCAGAAATAGGTATTTTACTTATAACACTCATGATCACATCCATTACAGCCCCCCCCCTTTGAAATGCTTATTTCACAAAACTGTCCCTCACACTAAAAGACCACCTATGATCACCGGCTCATCATTCCCCTCTGCAACTCTTTTAAACTGTATATTGGGAAAGGGCAGTGACTAGCTCACCACCCCCCGATGCAGCTGGTGAAATGTATGCAGGTGCTGTCTGTCCCTATAGCAGTGCATCTCGGGGGAGGGTGACTGTAAGGGAGCGTAAAACATAACTGTCATCATAGGCATCATCAAGTCTTACATAAACATCGTCGTCATCGTCTGAAGTTTCTTGGTTCACCAATGTAGGGGTAGCTTGATCAACAGCCTTTTCCACACACTTCCTGATGCAGGGGAGAATGCAGCAGATTATAGCCACCATTACCAGGATAGCTATTCCTATCTGGGTCAACAATCCCTGCCATCCCCCCTTTATCCAGGTGAAATACTGATAGGATTGGTGAGCCCTGAATTCTGTTTTAGCTCTTTGGACAAGTCTTCAAGTTTCTGGATGGCTAAGGTCTGAGAATCCGGTTTCTGCAGCCATAGTATCCTCAAAAGTAGGGTTCGCTATGGCCACCCTGTCCCCTATTGTTTGCATATGGGGCCTCAGGGGGTTAGAGTTAGGTGCAAACTGGGAATCTGTCCACTCTGGATTGTTGAACATGACTTTTAGTTGGAAAGATTTCCTATCGCTGTAATACCCACGTCCCCACCATATACCGAAAACATAAGTCCAGCTGTCTCCTGGGCTGGGGTTTTCAATGGTCAGTCTAAACTCCTTTTCAGCATACCGTCCTTGTTGTTTGTTAATTGTCATTCTGTCTAGAAGTGATTTCCCATTCTTGTCTTTCCTATTTTTGGTGGTTTCGGGCTCATATCCCCATTTTGTATCTCCAGTGTTCCAACCCACTACTCCCCAATAATCACAGTTGTCACCCCAGGAGGTGTTAGTGACACACACATACAAGGTTCCTGGATCCAGTGCTATGTCTCTGGTTCCGACTGAATAGTCTGTGCCCAGTATCTTACCATAAGGGGATATGCATGTGGCAACACGTGTGTTAGATTAGTTATACCAGAATTGAGTCATACCATCTTTTTGTTTTATGGCCACCTCTTGGGCCTGAGCATAAATCACAACAAAAAGGATAAACAGGATACGGGTTAATTCTCGAGATAAAGCAGTCACGTAATCAGTTAATACATCAGATTGTAGTTGCAACTGTTGTGGAAAATAACAACCCAGTCTGGGGGCTGAACCAAACAATATCTCATAGGGTGACAAACCATGATTTCCCCTTGGGGTGTACCTGACACTGAACAGGGCAATGGTTAGGCTGTCTGGCCAACTCATTCCCGTTTCCTGAGACATTTTCAGCATCCTGGACTTTATTGTGCCATTTAGTCTTTCCACCTTCCCGCTACTCTGGGGGTGGCATGGGGTGTGAAAGGCTAGTGTGACCCCTAAGGCTGTCCATATCTCTTTGGTTACTGAGGCCATGAAAGCCAGCCCCTGATCACTCTCTATAACCTCCAGGACACCATATCTTCACACTATTTCGGACAAGAGTCTTTTTGCGGTAGTCTTGGCGGTCATGTTGGCCACCGGATAGGCTTCCGGTCATCCTGAAAACATGCAAATGACCGTTAAAACGTAGTCATATTGGCCGCTTCTTGGCATCTGGATGTGGTCGATCTGTATCCTCTGGAAGGGGTACTGGGCCTTTGCCAAGTGTTTCAAGGATACCTTTTCTGTTCTTCCAGGATTGCATTTGGCACAGATAGCACATGATCTGCAGAAGTTGTTGTTGGTAAGCGGGGTGATGCCTGGGGCTAGGTAGTATTTGTTGATTAAGGCATTCATCAGAGTTTTTGACAGGTGAGAGGCACCATGGGCCCATTGTACCACTGCAGGGAACATTGTCCGCTGTAGGCACGGTCTCTTGTTCAACTCCATGATTCCTTCAACTTTTGTGGCTCCTTTCTTGATCCACACATCCTTTTCTTCTTTGTCAGCTGCCTCCTGTTCCTTGAGGCAAGTTCTGCTCACAGGAGGGTTTTGCAGAGTCATGACCGTTTGCGTTGTCTCTTCGAGATCATCTATCTGGTCATCTAGGATAGGTACTGCATTCACTCTGCTGACCACTTCTTGCATCCCATCAGGTGATTGCCTTGTGCTTCTCAGGAGACCATTTTGCAGTGCGCTTTTACTTTAAGTATGGCTACTTGTGTTGGGAGAAGTAAGGCATCCATCAAGTTCTTGATAGCCGTGCTGTGTTTCACAGGTGTTCCTGCCACTGTCAGGAACCCTCTGATTTTCCAGATGATCCCAAAATCGCAGGCCACTCCCAGAGCATACCTCGAGTGTGTAAATGTTGGCTCGCTTGCCTTCGGCCAATTTGCATGCCATAGTTAGAGCTTGCAGTTCTGCTTCTTGGGCAGACAGAGGGGTGTAACGCTGAGGCCTGGAGAACTGTGTCTTCAGTAGTGACTGCATATCCTGTGTGGTACTGTCCAGCCTCATCTGCATATCTGGAACCATCCACAAAAATTGTCAGGTCAGGGTTCTCAAGAGCCGTTTCACTGACTGTCGGTAGGTGTGATGTCTCCATCTTCATCACTTCGAAGCAGTCATGAGCAGTTTGGTGAGGATCATCTTCCAAAAAGGTTCCCCCCTCGAGAATGGGAAGCGGAGTGGATGGGTTGAGAGTATTACATCGAAGGATGGTAATGTTGTCGGGAGAAGCAAGGCACACTGAAGTCTGAGGTGCCTCTGTGAAGACAGGTGTCTGGGCTGAGTCTGGTTCAGTCTGGCAGTGATGTCATGCCGGGCGAGGAGGGTTAAGGGATGGCCCAGAACGAGGTCTGCAGTCTTGTCTAGGAGAATTTGGGCCACAAAAACAGCTCTGAGGCAGGAAGGTCCCCTCTCGCCACTGAGTCTACTGCCATGGGTTTGGGATAGAACTCCTGTGGCATGTCCTTGTCTCTCTGAGACAAACAGTTTGAAAGTCTTTCCATAGTCAGGTAGGCTCAAAGCGGGGGCCGTCAAAAGGATCTTCTTCAGAATTTCAAAGCAAGAAGGGGTTGGATTTCAAAGCTTCGTAGAGGGGTTGCATCAAAAGGGAGGCTTCTGGGATCCAAGCATGGCAGTAGGAGATTAGTCCTAGGAAAGCATGGAGCGGCTTCTGTCCTTGAGGCAGGGGGATGGCCTTGATTGTAGCAACCCTTTCTTCAGTGAGGTGTCGGGTGCCTTGGGAGATGCAATGACCTAGGAAAATTACTTTCTCTCTACACCACTGAACTTTTTGCTTTGAAGCCTTACAACCTTGTTCAGTGAGGTAGTGGAGGAGGCTCTCTGAAAATATGGAGGCATCACCGAAGGTATTCGCACACAGCAGGAGGTCATCTACATACTGGAGGAGGACAATGTCCGGTGGAGTTTGATCCACGTGTCCAGGGTGAGTCCCATTGCTTTGGCAAACTGGGTAGGAGAGTTCTGTGCACCTTGGGGCATGACAGTCCAGGTGTAACAGAGGCGTGGCCAGGGGCGGACTGACCATTCGGTCACTCGGTCGCCGACCGAGGGCCCCGAGGTGGGGGGGCCCGGCTCAGTCTGCCCCTTGAGGTGCCCGCATGATCGCATCTTAAAATGCAGAATTTGAGAGAGAGTAAGACTAAGACTATACCCCCGAGGAACCAGTGAGAACACATCCTTGCTAGCACTGGCATTTGCTCATGTAGAGCGAGAGGAGAGGAGCGAGCTGGCCGGGAATGGAATAGATGATCTTTAGGCTTAGTGCCATGATGGATGATGGAGCCCTGTCACGTCAGCCGTGTGGGGATAATTGCAGAGACAGGCACTCTGGCCACCTCTCTCCCCCGAGGAATTCAGCAGAGGGGGCGGGGCCACACACATCACTGCCGCACGGGAGACATGGAGCTGGAGCCTGCAGAGTGCACATAGAGGACAGAGCCCACAGGCACACAGAGGTAACTCCTCGTGGAATTGGCCACCCACACTGACCTGCCTTGTGCACAGCAGCAGGTCAGTGTGATAATGACAGCACAGACAGCAGTTACAGTTAGTGTAGTATGAATGTGTTCTTTTTCCTTTCCTCTTGCCATGTGCCTATTTACCAGGTGCTATTCACTAGTGCACACTGATATCTGTTACACTGAATGCCACTCAGTATATAGATATCAGTGTTATATATAGGGAATAGCACTTAGCCTTGGTTCACATTGTAGCAATTTGGCATGCGATTTAACATGTGAAATTGCATGGCAAATTGCCGGCAATGGCACTACCTGAATCAGTGTGACGCTGCATTTGCAGCATCACACTGATTCCCAAAAGTATTTTCTGCACTACTTTGGGCGACTTCTGGGTGCGATTTCCATAGACATCTGTGCAGCAACCCGCACAGATGTCTTTGAAATCGCTGCCAAACTCATACTGACATGCGGTTCTGAAATTGTGCGAGTTAAGCTGAACTCGCACACTTTCTTTCCTGCTGTCAGTGTGAACTTGGGCTAAGTGAGTGTTATATATATATATATATATATATATATATATATAGAAAGGCCAGTATGGTGGCCTGGAATTATGGGAGGAGCCCGGTGGGGTATATAACCAGCCCGTTCGCCTGTCTTCCTCGTCGGTTCCGGTGCGCGATATCTGATACGTCAGAGATCAAGGGCCGACTATCCTCGAGACCAAACGTAGTGAGTTGTGTTCGTGAGTTCCCGTGTTGTCCCGATCGTGTCCGTGTTGTCAGTCGGCTTGTCTTTCGTCAGCGTTCGTGTGTTTTCCCGTCCGAGTGTCGCAATACTCAAAGAAATTGCCGCTGTCGTACAACGCGTCTGGGCCGGCTGTTGCAGGTAGGGCTTCGGCACCCATTTTTCATTTCATGTGTTACAATGTCACTTAAACGCGATATCCTGAACTCACGAACCTCTCACTTTTCATTTCACGAACGTTTTAAAACCGTGGCACTCGTACTAGTTACCTCATGTCACTACCCCTTTCTTTCGAAGGAAGTCGTTATCACCTTCTCGGGACATGTCGATCGTGCCACATCAGGCACTTCGTTTCGTAGGCACGTCATTTCTAGCCGAACGACTCCCCAATCATTTCTCAATATTCGAATCGATCGAATCATTTCGAAATCACAGCCGACTGCTCGTTACGTTAAATCAAGCAGTCCGGACCATTTCAAATTTTATGTTGTTTTCAAACCGTAAACCGGTCGGACCGTTCCAAATTCGAAGCATTTCATGTAATTAAGCCATTTCAATCATTTCATGCCATTCTAATTATTTCTATCATTTCATGTCATTTCGAATCATTTCAGTCTCTTTTATGTCAGATCGAATCATTTCTACCATTTCATCATTTCTGTCACTTACCGCGCTCCGGTGCGAATCCTGTCGCATCCCCGATGCACCGATTCGCTTCGAAGTGCCCCAGGGTTCGGGCCTCATTTCTGTACATGCTCCAGAGACTGAGTCACTCGCAGGTTCAGGCACAGTCCCTGATTCTAGTCTCTGTCATGGCATACCATTTCTATCACTTATTACGCTCCGTTTCGAATCCTGTTGCATTCATTGATGCACCGATTCGTTCCGGTGTGCCCAGCTGTTACGCCTCATTTCAGTACATGCTCCAGAGACGGACTCTTTGTTGTAACCATCAGTCCAGTCTTTGAGTCTTGTCTCTGTCATGGCATATCATTTCTGTCACTTATCACTCTCCGATTCGAATCCTGTTGCATTTATTGATGCACCGATTTGTTCCGGTGTGCCCAGCTGTCACGCCTCATTTCAGTACATGCTCCAAAGACAGGATTCATCTGTTTCATTCATGGGCTCGTCCTCTGATTCTTGTCTTTGCCATGGGTTTCATTTCATCTCACCTATCACGCTCCGGTACGAATAGTCACATCTGTGTGCCAAATTCGTCTCGGCGTGCCCTAGGACTGGCCTCATTTCAGTACATGCTCCAGAATCCGTTTCGTGCTCGGTCGCAAGATTGTGGCATGGCGCTCCGGACCTCTGTCATGGCAGATTCACTAATTTCACGGTCACATACCGCTTCCCGGTTTTAGTCCAGTTGATTCTTCAATGTTTGGATTCCTATCAGAGGGCCTTGCTCATCAGCCTCATTTCACTATAAATTGCTTCAAAATTTTATACTTGCTCCAGAGTTCAGTTTGGTGTCAGTTGCATCTGCGACGCGACCAAATCACATCTCTGTCATGATATGCATGTTATTCAGAAGAGCAACATTTCATTTGTTTGTTTGTTTCATTTCATTTATGTCATTTCATTTCATTTCTAAATCTCACCTCCACGAAGTCACTATTTAGCTAGCCATCTCTGTTCAGGTATAGAAATCTCAAACAAACTTCACCTGCATCTCCTCAGGTCAGTCGAGTTTTCAGTAGGTCCACCCTGCACCTGGTCGGACGGTGCCTCCTTAGGTAAGAAAAAAAAAAAAAAAAAAAAAGTAATCTGGGAGGAAACGCGCACAAGCAGAAGCATCCTTCTCGTTAAAACATGTATTTTCTTCAGGAGTCTCCAACGAGTCTTGTAATCCATGTCACCCTCATATAGGTTCCCGAACCCGAACCCGAGGACTAATAGGCTCGCCAGGCCTGGATTTCGCCACCATGTCCCGGGCTGGCAGTGAGGACCTCACGGCCCCATTATCTCCGTCTCTTGTCTCAGAGAGTGGCAGCCAACGGTCCCTCAGAGCATGGACCATTCCTAGGCTGACAGCTGAGCTAAGGCGCAGAGGTGTACCCTTTCCGGCAACAGCCAGAAAGGCCGAGCTTTTCAGGCTCCTCTTTCCTCCCCCAGCTGCGGCAGAAGCTAGTACCCAGCAGGCCTCCCTGGGCTCTATCGCTTCTTCAATCTCGCAGCTTCATACCTTGGTATCGTCCCTGACGACCTCAATGTCAGAGGTCCAGAATCGGGTGGCCCTCCTCGAGACCCGCCCGCCTGTTTCTCCTCTAGTACCAGCATCCCAGGCAGGGAATAACCCTCTCGCAGGTATCACCGGGTGTACATCAATTGTGTACCCTTCTCATCTGGTATCAGCTAACATCAGGAAGGACATCCTAGAGGGCAAGGACGTCAATCTGGCTTCTCTTCTCATCTCCATTCACGAGCTTGCGGAGAACAAGGCTTATACATGGGGGGACGTGTCAGTGGTCCTCAAAACCAAAGACCCCAGGCTGGACAGGAAGCTTTCTGTCACCAAGTTTACCTTGGCCTTCGGCATGATGAGGGACATCATCTGCTCAGCCTCCCCCGGCAGGAGGGAGGAGCTGGATCGCTACCTCCATGTGGTAGTAGACCTGGGTTATAAATACGGTGGTTTTTCATTTTACGACTACCACCGCTCCTTCTCCGCTAGGGCGGCCGCCAGGCTCTCCCAATTCCAGACGCCTACTGACTGGAGCGTCATGGATACCGAGCTATTCTGCCACCACTTTGCGGGGCTACGGTCTCCTCTCTGTGCGATTTGCCAGTCGGCTACTCATACCGCGACTTGGTGCGCTAGCTCAGTGGCAGCCCCGCCCTTAGACGGTCCGTCTACCTCAGGTACTGCTCAGGGCCCACAGGCGACGGCACGCCTGCCACAGACGGATAAATTCGGGCGCCCGGTCAAGACCATGGGAGGTGCAGCAATCTGCAACAATTATAATAGCGGGTCATGCAATTTTAGTCAGTGCAGGCTGCTCCACGTATGCACGCAGTGTCATAGGGCTCATCCCAGGCTTATGTGTGAGGTCAAACAGATTAAGAAATCTTGACTAAGCCGGGTCAACGTCTCGTGGCTCAGTGTCTACCTTACCAGTCATCCTACCCCCTCACTATCCGTCTACCTTGTTCAGGGCTTCACTCAAGGCTTTCACACTGGACTTATCTCTCTCCCTCACCTCACGCACGAATGCCAGAACCTGCGGTCAGCAGCTATGGATGAACAAGCCATTGACCAATTACTACAGTCAGAGTTAGACCGGGACTTCATCATAGGCCCTTTCACACAGCCCCCATTCAACACCTGGTGAGTCAGCCCTATTGGGCTTGTCAAGGGCAAGTTCTCTAATAAACTCAGATTGGTGTACGATTTGTCAGCGCCTCATTCCTCTTCTGTCCCCAGTCTTAATTCCCTTATCTCCTCCGAGGAGTTCTCCCTTAAGTATGCATCCGTAGACACGGCCATCCAGGCCATTCTCAAAACAGGCACAGGAACCTGGTTCTCCAAGGCCGACATCTCGGACGCCTTCAAGCTCCTTCCCATCCATCCATCTCTCTGGTGCTGGCATGGCATCAAATGGAGGGAGCTGTACTATTTTGCCACCAAACTAATATTCGGGTCCAAGAGCAGCCCCTGGCTCTTCAACACTTTCGCACAGACTCTCGCATGGATCTTGCTGCACGTAGCCCAGTGTCGGGGAGTCATACACTATCTGGATGACTTCCTGCTGATCGAGCCACCCGGCTCCCCTCCAGGAGATCTGGATAAGTTAAGGGTGGTCTTCAGTAACCTCAACGTCCCCATTGCCGAGCACAAGGTGGATGGTCCAACGCAGACCATCACCTTTCTCGGGGTCAGCCTAGACACCAACACTATGCAGGCCAGCCTCCCCCCGGATAAACTGACCCGCATCAGGACGGTCCTGAGGGACTTCACCCGCGCCAGAACTTGCACCAAGAGACAGCTACAGTCCCTACTCGGCATGTTAAATTTCGCCATGCGCATCATCCCTCAGGGTCGCGCATTTGTGTCACGCCTATTGGTCTTACTGTCCCTCTCACAGGACCCGGAGCAAGTCCTCAGCCTGGATCCTGCGGCGATAGCAGACCTTGCTATGTGGGAGGAATTCCTATCGTCTTGGAATGGCGTGTCCCTGTTCATTCCCTCCATGTCCTCCCTTTCACCCCAGGTGGTGACCGACGCAGCGGCCTCCACGGGCTTTGCGGTAATTTTTGGCCACCTCTGGCTCGCAGCTCCCTGGCCTCCCCAGATACTGGCAATTCCTGGCTTCACCGAGACGTCCTCCCTGTTCGAGTTATACCCCATCGTAGCTGCAGCACACACGGGGCCGCAGTTGGTCGGGTCAAACGGTGACCTTTTCAACAGATAATTTGGCCACTGCGGAGATCATTAATAAAGGCAGGTCCAAGTCTCTAGAGATTATGTCCTTCCTACGTCGACTGGTCCAGCTCTCGTTATTATTTCAGTTCAACGTCCATTGTTCCTTTATCCCCGGTAAATTCAATCAGGCAGCGGAAGCCCTCTCCCGCTTTAACTTTGTCTCATTTTTCGATCAGGTGCCCGGAGCCGGACCAACATCAGCAGCTATCCCGGACTGGTCTCAACTGACCCTGGATTAGCCCCACACCTCCTAGCAGCAACCCAACTCATCGATCACTCCCTCTCACGCAATACCCGCAAGGCCTATCAATCGGCCTGGAGGGCCTTTAACCGCTTCATGACGTATCACAGCACAGAGACGTCCCGGGTCAAGCAAGTCCTGGCCTTCATTTCCTACTGCCACTCGGAGTTGGCGTTATCCTTTAATATGATCCGGCTATACCTGGCCGGGGTACAACATTTCACGTCCCTCCAGGACCCTACCGAACCCTCCTTATTTACTTACCACGCCGTTCAGGCTGTTATGCGCGGCGTTCAGAAGCGCCAGCCAATGGCCTGCACCAAACGGCTGCCTATCACAGGAGACGTTTTTAGGAACATGTCAGATATTCTGGCCACTTCACCTTTCGGTCTCCGCATTAGTATCGTCTTACAAGCAGCCATACACCTGGCCTTCTACGGCTTCTTACGGCCAGGCGAGTTTACCTGTAATAGCCCCACAGCACGCATGCTGTGCAAGCACCACCTGGTCAGGTATGAAGACCATTTCGTCTTACACTTAGCAGTCTCCAAGACGCAGCAGCTTGGCTCAGGTACGAACATACACTTCTATAAGACCAACAACCGCTGGTGCCCGGTCGCCATTCTCACCCGCTTGTTGACCCTTCTGGCCAATCAACCAGGAACTGGCCTGCTTCTGCCATTTCACACTAAACCTCTGAACGCTGCCCGGTTTATGGAACATGTCAGGATACTCCTGGGCATCCTTCACCTCAATCCTACTCACTACTCTGGACATTCATTTCGTATCGGAGCAGCTTCGACAGCCTCCCGCCAAGGGGTCCCGGACCATGTTATCAAGAAGTTGGGTAGATGGAAGTCCACCTGTTTCGCCCGTTACATACCCAATCCGCAAGTGGAGATGGCCCAGGCCTTTGTCAAGCTCACCCAGTAACAACCTTGAAACAATAAAATGCAACCCCTACCTGAATGTTTTTGCCCCCTTATTTTGGTATACCGTACGTTAGACCAGGGCACACTTTTAGGTCCATTTCAAGTAAGCGAGTTTATGTTAACCTTGTTTGTCATCCTTATCCGTATCGGTCAGAGGGCTCTGGACCATAAATAGAAAGGCCAGTATGGTGGCCTGGAATTATGGGAGGAGCCCGGTGGGGTATATAACCAGCCCGTTCGCCTGTCTTCCTCGTCGGTTCCGGTGCGCGATACCCACCCACCCATCCCCTTTTTCAGGGCATTTCTCAAGCATTATACTCCTCATGAGAGTACTCATTTCACTCCATTTCATATTCATTTCATTTATCACCCACTTCTCTATCTAGGGTATGCCCCCTTATTTTGGTATACCGTACGTTAGACCAGGGCACACTTTCAGGTCCATTTCAAGTAAGCGAGTTTATGTTAACCTTGTTTGTCATCCTTATCCGTATCGGTCAGAGGGCTCTGGACCATAAAAAAAAATATATATATATATATATATATATATATATATATATATATATATATATATATATATATATATATATATATATATATATATATATATATATATATATTTATATATTTTTATATATTTACGGTCGGAGCCCTCCGCTGTAAGAGATATGAAAGAACACATAAACATGTCACAAGACTAACAACATAAAATAGACCTGAATTGTGCCCTTGGTCTGCTGTAAGGTAAGCCCTGGTGAGCTGGGCGGTGAGCCCTGGTCTGCTGGGCGATATGCCAAGAGAAGGCCGCAAAAGACTTGGTTTAGGGAGGTAATTATTAATTTATGTACAACAAGACACTACGGGGCAAAGTTGCTGAAGGCTCAGGACATTTCCACTTGTGGATTGGAGATGTATCGAGTAAAGCAGGTGGATTCCCCCTTGCCCATCTTTGATCGCGTGGACTGGGACCCCGTTTCGTGAGGCTGCTGATGCTGCTCCAATGCGAAAGAATGTCCAAGAAAATGACCAAGGTCCTGGCCTAATTTGCTCAAAAGGAACCTGACGTGACTAATGAACCGGTTGCTGCCTGGGGTACTAATCAGGAACGGTAGTAATGGGCTATCCTGCGAGGGATCAAACATATGGGCCAAAAATTGATCTAGGATGGACACGGGGCACCAGGCTTTGAGAGTTTGGAAAGGTTTGATGTCAACCCCTGGAAAGGACTATTGTGTTTTGGACACCCTGAGGAGCAAGAGGAAGTAAGTCTGATGGCGTGTGAGGTGGCGTCTACGTAACACTTTACAACTGGGATGGTGACAGTATTCACTGGGGCGTAAGAAGCTGTAGAAAGCCAGGTAGATGGCTGTTTGAACGACCAGGCTGAATTTAGCCAAAGGGGAATGTGACAGGATGAAAGACACGTCTCGGAATATGGCACTGGTGACGGGTAGCCGTTTGATACTGATTTGGGGTCATTGCCTGTGAATACCACACAACATGGTCTTGACCGTATGGGCGGCAAACAAGACGGTTTGTTAGGATCTCATAAGGGGATGAAATACTGGATGTCAGCTGAGTGGGGTCTAAGGTATTGTGTGACAATGCCAACTGTGTGTGGTGGCATAATATGAAGACCAGGATGTGATGGAGAACTCTTGGTATTGCTCTGGGGTTTGAGGCTAGTAAACTTACATAGAACCTCTAGGCTGCACGGTAGGCCTTCAGGGTGTTGTGAGATAGTGAAAGATTAATAAGGCAGGTAGCGTCGTGAAAGTGTTGTTTGAATCCGAGGTTAGCTACGACCAGTGTGGGATAAGAGACATGGTTGGGTCGGTTCCAGGTTCCTGCAAAATAACGAAGCAAAGTTAACGGGTAGTGCGTCGGCCAGATTATTGCGTTTGTCTGGGATGTGGACGCATAGGATGTTAGATTGGTGCTGTGGGGATAGTGGCACCAGCCTGTGCAGGAAGGCCACGATGGCAGGCTACTAGGACCTCCTTTATTCATAATACTGGCTGTGGCTTGGTTGTCTGTGGCGAACGTCACTGTTTGTCCTGCCCAGTTGTTGCACCAGACTTGAGCTGCTGCGACAATGGGGTAGAGGTCGAACAACTACTAACTGAACCCAGGAATCAAGAGGATTTCTGACAGCCATGGCCCTATGAACCCAATTTGGCCAAAATTGAGGCAAGGACCTGTGGAGGCTGTGGTGACCATGACTACCTGAGATGAAGAGAGAGATGCTGAGGGAATACACATTGGCATGCCATTCCAATTTGTGAGAAATTCGACTCCCATGGGCAGATCTGCTATAGCTGGCACATCTTAATTTAAGGATTTAGTCAGGGTCTTTACCTGGAAGAGAAACACTAAAAGATGGGAGGTAAAGGATCCCCTTAAGTCTGGCTGCTGCCTTGGCTGAAAATGAGCGGTGATAGTCAAAGGATGGGCACCCTGCGTACTTGTGACCTGCTGCATGCAGATAAGGGTCCAATTCTACCCTCCTGTTGGGGTTGCTCTGCCTGGCATGTCTCTGACTGTCCCCAAGGCTAGCACAAACTCTGTGACAGTGAGCTTGCGATTAAGTAAAGGGTCTCTGGCCTTCAGGATGACGGAGACATCTCCCAGCAAATATGATTTGTTCTAGGCCAAGTTGTGTACTGCTATGAGGAGGGATGCTAAGTTAACGTCGTTGTCATCCAAGATGTCCTCCTAGATGCCCTGCTAGGACAAGGTGTGCAGGGAAGACGATGGTGCAGAAGTTGGGTGTATCTGTAAGTGAAGGTACGGGAATGACGGTGGTGACTGGAGCTGGTAGGGGCACGGCTGGGCGTACCTCCAGGGCTGTCACTCTGCTTGGACTTCGGCGACTGCTGTTGACAGTGTGGTTACCCAGGAGTGCAGCTGAGTAGTCGCAAAGAAGATAGACTTAAGTGGTGCCTGGAAGGGCTGCCACTGGCGTTGGAAACAGTAGCCTAAAGGCTTGGTTTCCTGGCTGCGGCAGGGTAGGATTTACTCCTGCGACACCGTTCTGCTATGAATTTTTTTTATTTTTTATTATTGTCCAAGCTATTGTGAGACTGTAAACCGCCGCTTGCTGAGCCCGTAAAGGGTGATGGCAGGGCTGAGGCAAAGTCCTCACTGTCTGCCTGCGACATGGCGTCAACTAAAAGCAAGGGGGGGGTGCGTATGTTAGAGGTAAGTTGCAAACGTAGGAGGGGATAGTTGCGTTGGGTAGATAAGATGAAAGGCGGAAGGAAACAAGAAGAATAGGACAAGGAACGACAGCCATAGTGACAGTTTGTCACTCAAAACTCAAAAGAATGCGTGACAACCGAGGTAAGCCAGGAGGTGACTGGCTAGGTAACCGATAGCTCGGGTGTCATTCTGTGCTCGGCACAGACTAATGAACCAGAGCGCCCCAGGGCGGACTGGGGTGGGTAGCTGAAGTCTGGTATACTAAGTAGGAATGTTGCGATCTGTAGTTAATTGACGTGGGTTCGGTCTACTAATGCTTGCACTGCCAGCAAGTATGGAGATTAGGCGACCTTGTCTGCATATTCAAGGCTTATGCTTCGAAAACAGAGTGAAGTGCACAGAAGTATGTGACAGTTGCTAACGCCTCAGGAGCAGGTCAAATTCTGTATGTGAAGTAAAAATATGTAGTGAAAGAGTGTTTAAGAGAAAGGGGGAATCCCCTTGAACTAAACACCTGACTTTATGCACTAGTTGTGAAGTCAACTGGTTGGGGTCGAGAACTGAGTTGACCGGGAGCCTGTAGTAAGGTGACATGAGAATTTCGTTTTGACAAGGGGGATTGCAAAGAGCTCTTTGGGGCAAAGCTGGCCACCTGGTGAAGATGCAAGCCCTCGACAATGTTTTTTTTTTTTTTTGGGAGATACTGTCCAAACCTGGTGCAGGGTGGACTAACTGGTGTTCTAACTGGCCTAAAAAGGGGAAAGCGACAGAGAAAATGATGAGCAGCCGTGTTGCTACTGGAGACGATAAGTGGCAGTTTGAGCCACTTGCTGAAATGCTTGCAGCGATTGCAAGGAAGCGGCCTTACTTGAATTATGAGGTGAGAATGAATGAATGGATGAATGAGGTGAGCAGCTGTGTTGCTACTGGAGATGAGTGGCCGTATTAAGCTATTGCAGAGATGCTTGCAGCGATTGCAAGAAAGCAGCTTTATTTGAATCTATAAATTAAGTGTGTAGGAATGAGGAGAGCAGCCGTGTTGCTACTGGAGATGAGTGGCCATATTGAGCCATTGCATTGATGCTTGCAGCGATTGCAAGGAGCTTTGTTGAAAGGCGAAAGAAAAGGTTATAGAGGAAATGTGATTATGTAGGAATGACCGTGCGCAACACTGAGCAAATTGGTGGAGGGAATTGTGTATGATCATGTATGGATAGACTGAGAAAGTCAAACGTAAGTACTGCTGAATTCGTACAGTCGATGTGACTAGTTTGAACTGGGTTATAGCTATGGAATAGTCTGCGAAAGATTTGACTCATTTGAGTCAGAGATGCAACAGGATTCGGCTTGTTTGTTAGAGTTGCGTTTGGCAAGGACTGGAATCGTTGTGCCGATGCTGCGACTAGACTCGAATCCTCTGTAGATGCGACTGAGAGGCTAATATATGGGATCCCACCATATCGCTGAGGATATGGCTGGGTTTGGATTGATTGAATTGTGATGGTGGTTGAAGGGGCTGGTGATTGCCAATGATCCGAAACATAGAAGCGAAGTTGCGACTAGATTCGAATCGGCCGTAGATGCGAGGTGACTACAGGGCTCGTATGACAGATCTGCCCGTATTGCCGATGATATGGCTGGGTTTGAATCGACTAAATGGTGATGGTGGTTTGAAGGGGCTTGTGATTGCCGAGGATCCGAAACATAGAAGCAAAGTTGCGACTAGATTCGAATCGGCCATAGATGTGAGGTGACTACAGGGCTCGTATGACAGATCTGACCGTATTGCCGATGATATGGCTGGGTTCGAATCAACTAAATGGTGATGGCGGTTGAAGGGGCTTTGTGATTGCCAAGGATCCGAAACATAGAAGCGAAGTTGCGACTAGATTCTAATCGGCCGTAGACGCGAGGTGAGTAAGGGGCTTGAATGTCGGATTTGACCGCATCGCCGTGAAGTGAACAGCTCGAGTAAACCCGCGTTGGGTAGAAAGCATGAAATACATGAAAGATGACATAGAAAGACTTACGGTGGCGTAAGTGCGACTTTTTGCAAAACGAACATGATAACGAACATGATAACGTAACTACTAGAGTTTAGAGAAGCGGTAACAACAATGCCTACCTGCAACAGCGAGTGTGTAGCGGTCCGAGCGTGGGACAATCAATGAAGATATACGACCAATCTCAAAGGTACAACTGCGTGGACACGCAGTGAGTTGGCAGAGTCAGCCTGTGCAATGCATTTGACACGAATCAGCTTCAAAAATGTATGAGATGAATCTGATATAAATTGGCAGTAAGGAGTATCTGATACGAATTGGTTGTAGAGTGTATGCCATTCCTTACTGTGAAACCAAACACCTATCAACCACCCATCCCCCCAGGCTAGTCAAGTGCAGGAAAGACATCAGGTGGGTTTAATTACACCCCAATCAGCCACAGAAACCCATACAAACAATACCTGTTTATCTCAAAAAAGGATGAGAACAGTGAATCTTATAACTAGTGAAGCCTATGGCGAGTGATATTGGAGAACGACCGACAGCGACTCGGAGGCTTGGATCTATGAATGAATCGTATGTTTGGTAGAAGGAATTTACGAATGTACTATGCCTGTGCCGAAAGATGTCGGGACATGAGTGTCAACAACTCAGAGGTAGGTTTTGCGAAAGGGGTGCAGGATAGTAAGCATGATAAGCCGCAAGTTTGCACATGATATGAAAATATTCGGATACTACTTATCTGCGACCATGAGCGGGAACTGCCGACGAAGACCACGAATGAAGAAGCCGAAGTGCACCTGCGATTGGAGGCACAGATAGTCGACCGTGAGGGCGCTGAGAAGAGTCAACCCCTTGATGTGCAGTACCTTGCACCGGAACCGACACAGACCGTTTGTGGGTGGTCTGATTATATACCCTCCGGGCTCCTCCCATAATTACGGGCCACCATACTGGCCCTCATATATATATATATATATATATATATATATATATATATATATTCACTGAAATGTATACACTGGGTGCTTATCCCTAAGACCCCTTTCACACTGGTGTGCTCTGCAGGCGCTATAACTCTAAAAATAGTGCCTGCAAAGTGCCCTGAAAGAGCCGCTCCTCACACTCCAGTGTGAAGCCCCGATGGCTTTCACACTGGAGCGGTGCACTGGCAGGACGCTAAAAAAAGTCCAGCTAGCAGCATCTTTGGCGCGGTGAAGGAGCAGTGTATGTACTGCTCCTCCACCGCTCCTGCCCATTGAAATGAATGGCACAGCACAGCTATACCGCCAGCATAGCGCTTCTGCAGCAGCATCGCTTTGTGGTGGTTTTAAACTTTTCGGCCGCTAGCAGGGGGTAAAACCTCCCCAGTGGCGGGCAAATATCGCTGCTAAAACGACGGTGCAGTGGTGCTAAAAATAGCACCACTTTACCGCCGGCGCGCCCACGCCGCCCCAGTGTGAATGGGCTCTAACACTGTCATCTGTACACTAAGAATGTCTCTTACATTGGTGGTCAGTAGAAGAATGTTCCTTACATTGGTGGTCAGTAGAAGAATGTTCCTTACATTGGTGGTCAGTAGAAGAATGTTCCTTACATTGGTGGTCAGTAGAAGAATGTTCCTTACATTGGTGGTCACTAGAAGAATGTTCCTTACATTGGTGGTCACTAGAAGAATGTTCCTTACATTGGTGGTCAGTGAGAAGAATGTTCCTTACATTGGTGGTCAGTGAGAAGAATGTTCCTTACATTGGTGGTCAGTGAGAAGAATGTTCCTTACATTGGTGATCAGTGAGAAGAATGTTCCTTACATTGGTGATCAGTGAGAAGAATGTTCCTTACATTGGTGGTCAGTGAGAAGAATGTTCCTTACATTGGTGGTCAGTGAGAAGAATGTTCCTTACATTGGTGATCAGTGAGAAGAATGTTCCTTACATTGGTGATCAGTGAGAAGAATGTTCCTTACATTGGTGGTCAGTGAGAAGAATGTTCCTTACATTGGTGATCAGTGAGAAGAATGTTCCTTACATTGGTGATCAGTGAGAAGAATGTTCCTTACATTGGTGGTCAGTGAGAAGAATGTTCCTTACATTGGTGGTCAGTGAGAAGAATGTTCCTTACATTGGTGATCAGTGAGAAGAATGTTCCTTACATTGGTGGTCAGTGAGAAGAATGTTCCTTACATTGGTGATCAGTGGGAAGAATGTTCCTTACATTGGTGATCAGTGAGAAGAATGTTCCTTACATTGGTGATCAGTGGGAAGAATGTCCTTTACTTTGGTGATCAGTGGGAACAGGGGCAGACTGACCAGTCGGTCACTGAGGAGCCACCTGAGGGCTCGAGGACATTAGGGGTCCGGTCTCAGCCACATGAGAGGCCACTTGAAGCGGCTGTGCCTGTATCACATGCCATGATCATGCCAATTACAATGCTGCTAACGGCACGCTGCTCCCCGCCAGCCCCTCCTTCCCTCCCGTCCGTCCTAGGTGATGTCACGACGCATACAGTACAAGCAGCTGGGGCAGACGGGAGGGAAGGAGGGGCCAGTGGGGAGCAGCGCGCCATTAGCAGCATTGAAATCGGCATGATCACGGGATGTGATACAGGCACAGCAGAAGAATGGAGGGGTCGGCGGGGAGCTGTGCCGTTAAAAGTATTATCGGCATCCGGTAAGTGATGGGGGATGGGGGGCCCCGGATCCCCCCACCCCACAGAGTCCCCCTCTGTGAGTGTCTGTGTGTGTGTGTGTCTTCCCTGTGTGTGTGTGTGACTCCCCCTGTGTGTGTGTCTCCCCCTGTGTGTGTGTGTCTCCCCCTGTGTGTGTCTCCCCCTGTGTGTGCCTCCCCCTGTGTGTGTGTGCCTCCCCCTGTGTGTGTGTGTGTGTGTGCCTCCCCCTGTGTGTGTGTGTGTGTCTCCCCCTGTGTGTGTGTGTCTCCCCCTATGTGTGTGTCTCCCCCTATGTGTGTGTCTCTCCCTGTGTGTGTGTCTCTCCCTGTGTGTGTGTCTCTCCCTGTGTGTGTGTCTCTCCCTGTGTGTGTGTGTGTCTCTCCCTGTGTGTGTGTCTCTCTGTGTGCGTGTCTCCCCCTGTGTGTGCGTCTCCCCCTGTGTGTGCGTCTCCCCCTGTGTGTGTGTGTCTCCCCCTGTGTGTGTACCTCCCCCTGTGTGTGTGTGTACCTCCCCCTGTGTGTGTGTGTACCTCCCCCTTTGTGTACCTCCCCCTGTGTGTGTGTGTACCTCCCCCTGTGTGTGTATGCCTCCCCCTGTGTGGGTGTCTCTCCCTGTGTGTGTCTCCCCCTGTGTGTGTGTGTCTCTCCCTGTGTGTGTGTCTCCCCCTGTGTGTGTGTGTGTGTCTCTCCCTGTGTGTGTGTGTGTGTGTCTCCCCCTGTGTTTGTGTGTGTGTGTCCCTGTCTGTGTGTGTGTGTCCCCCTGTGTGCGTGTGTGTGTTCCCCTGTGTGTGTGTGTGTCCCTGTGTGCATGTGTGCGTTCTCCCTCCAGTGACCCCCTGTGTGTATGTGTATGTTCTCCCTCGTGTGTGTGTGTTCTCCTTCCAGTTTCCCCCTGTGTGCTTCCCCCCCCCATGTCTCCCTGTGCAGGTGTGGCTTGAGTGTTGCGCCCAAGGGGGCCCCATGAGCTTCTATTGCCCGGGGGCCCCATGAGTTGTCAGTCCGCCCCTGGGCGTGGCATTGGTCTTGGTGGGCGGCCCAAATATGGTGTACCAGAGGCCATCATGAGAGGAGTAATTCTTTTACTACCCTGTGCTGATTCTAAACCTTTTGCCACCAACAACAACTTATCACTCTCCATTGTCTTGTACTCTGGTCGTGCTAGAAGGAGACCCTTCCGGATTAGTTCCCTAAGACCTGAGACAAAGGCAGCAGTCAGCATCTGCATATGTGCTTTGATCTGCTTGCTGAACCCCAGGTCATTGAACACTTGTGTAATTCTGATATGAAATTTCTCAACTGTTTCCCCCTTATCTTGTGTCATATCCTGTATACTGGTCGCTTGATCTGCCGAACGATCTTGAGCCCATGTTTTCAACTGGGCCACGAAATCAGCTCCCGAATTCCAAGTATCGAGGTCATACCGTATAGTCTCATTAAAGCATTTCTCCATTACTGGCCAGAGCTTAGGGATAGGGATAGAAGCTCGGGGATAGGGATAGAGCTTCAATGTTCAGTGTCAGTGTCCTCATCCCTATCCCCGAGCTTCAATGTTCAGTGTCCTCATCCCTATCCCTGTGCTTCAATGTTCAGTGTCCTCATCCCTATCCCTGTGCTTCAAAGTTCAGTGTCCTCATCCCTATCCCCGTGCTTCAAAGTTCAGTGTCCTCATCCCTATCCCCGTGCTTCAATGTTCAGTGTCCTCATCCCTATACCCGAG
Organism: Lithobates pipiens; assembly: GCF_037356315.1. NCBI lineage: Eukaryota > Metazoa > Chordata > Amphibia > Anura > Ranidae > Lithobates > Lithobates pipiens. The sequence continues at coordinate 64,747,845 of NW_027507785.1, forward strand.
CTTCAATGTTCAGTGTCCTCATCCTTATCCCTGTGCTTCAGTGTTCAGTGTTCAGTGTCCTCATCCTTATCCCCGGGTTTCAATGTTCAGTGTCCTCATCCTTATCCCTGTGCTTCAGTGTTCAGTGTCCTCATCCCTATCCCTGTGCTTCAATGTTCAGTGTCCTCATCCTTATCCCCGGGCTTCAATGTTCAGTGTCCTCATCCCTATCCCCGTGCTTCAATGTTCAGTGTCCTCATCCTTATCCCCGTGCTTCAATGTTCAGTGTCCTCATCCTTATCCCCCTGCTTCAATGTTCAGTGTCCTCATCCTTATCCCCATGCTTCAATGTTCAGTGTCCTCATCCCAATCCCCGAGCTTCAATGTTCAATGTCCTCATCCCTATCCCCGAGCTTCAATGTTCAGTGTCCTCATCCTTATCCCTGTGCTTCAATGTTCAGTGCCCTCATCCCTATCCCCGAGCTTCAATGTTCAGTGTCCTCATCCCTATCCCCGAGCTTCAATGTTCAGTGCCCTCACCCTTATCCCTGTGCTTCAATGTTCAGTGTCCTCATCCCTATCCCCGAGCTTCAATGTTCAGTGTCCTCATCCCTATCCCCGAGCTTCAATGTTCAGTGTCCTCATCCTTATCCCCGAGCTTCAATGTTCAGTGTCCTCATCCCTATCCCCATGCTTCAATGTTCAGTGTCCTCATCGAAGCAGGGGGATAAGGATGAGGACACTGAACATTGAAGCACAGGGATAAGGATGAGGACACTGAACATTGAAGCACAGGGATAGGGATGAGGACACTGAACATTGAAGCACAGGGATAAGGATGAGGACACTGAAAATTGAAGCACAGGGATAAGGATGAGGACACTGAACATTGAAGCTCGGGGATAGGGATGAGGACACTGAACATTGAAGCACGGGGATAAGGATGAGGACACTGAACATTGATGCTCGGGGATAGGGATGAGGACACTGAACATTGAAGCTCGGGGATAAGGATGAGGACACTGAACATTGAAGCACGGGGATAAGGATGAGGACACTGAACATTGAAGCACAGGGATAAGGATGAGGACACTGAACATTGAAGCTCGGGGATAGGGATGAGGACACTGAACATTGAAGCTCGGGGATAAGGATGAGGACACTGAACATTGAAGCAGGGACACTGGGCCGTGCGTTACAACACTAATACTTTCTTTGTTACCTCGTATCATTTTTTACAACCAAGCTGAGCTACGTGCGGTGTTAGGTTTTGCATTGCTGGGACTTGTAGTGCCTATCCTGAGCTACATGCTTCAATGTTCAATGTCCTCATCCTTATCCCCGAGCTTCAATGTTCAGTGTCCTCATCCCTATCCCCGAGCTTCAATGTTCAGTGTCCTCATCCTTATCCCTGAGCTTCAATGTTCAATGTCCTCATCCTTATCCCCGAGCTTCAATGTTCAGTGTCCTCATCCTTATCCCCGAGCTTCAATGTTCGATGTCCTCATCCTTATCCCCGAGCTTCAATGTTCAGTGTCCTCATCCTTATCCCCGAGCTTCAATGTTCAGTGTCCTCATCCTTATCCCCGAGCTTCAATGTTCAATGTCCTCATCCTTATCCCCGAGCTTCAATGTTCAGTGTCCTCATCCTTATCCCCGAGCTTCAATGTTCAATGTCCTCATCCTTATCCCCGAGCTTTAATGTTCAGTGTCCTCATCCTTATCCCCGAGCTTCAATGTTCAGTGTCCTCATCCTTATCCCCGAGCTTCAATGTTCAGTGTCCTCATCCTTATCCCTGTGCTTCAGTGTTCAGTGTCCTCATCCCTATCCCTGTGCTTCAATGTTCAGTGTCCTCATCCCTATCCCCGTGCTTCAATGTTCAGTGTCCTCATCCCTAAACCCGAGCTTCAATGTTCAGTGTCCTCATCCTTATCCCTGTGCTTCAATGTTCAGTGTCCTCATCCCTTTACCCAGGTTTCAATGTTCAGTGTCCTCATCCCTAAACCCGAGCTTCAATGTTCAGTGTCCTCATCCTTATCCCTGTGCTTCAATGTTCAGTGTCCTCATCCCTATCCCCAGGTTTCAATGTTCAGTGTCCTCATCCCTATCCCCAGGTTTCAATGTTCAGTGTCCTCATCCTTATCCCTGTGCTTCAGTGTTCAGTGTCCTCATCCTTATCCCCGAGCTTCAATGTTCAATGTCCTCATCCTTATCCCCAAGCTTCAATGTTCAGTGTCCTCATCCTTATCCCCGAGCTTCAATGTTCGATGTCCTCATCCTTATCCCCGAGCTTCAATGTTCAGTGTCCTCATCCTTATCCCCGAGCTTCAATGTTCAGTGTCCTCATCCTTATCCCCGAGCTTCAATGTTCAGTGTCCTCATCCTTATCCCCGAGCTTCAATGTTCAATGTCCTCATCCTTATCCCCGAGCTTTAATGTTCAGTGTCCTCATCCTTATCCCCGAGCTTCAATGTTCAGTGTCCTCATCCTTATCCCCGAGCTTCAATGTTCAGTGTCCTCATCCTTATCCCTGTGCTTCAGTGTTCAGTGTCCTCATCCCTATCCCTGTGCTTCAATGTTCAGTGTCCTCATCCCTATCCCCGTGCTTCAATGTTCAGTGTCCTCATCCCTAAACCCGAGCTTCAATGTTCAGTGTCCTCATCCTTATCCCTGTGCTTCAATGTTCAGTGTCCTCATCCCTAAACCCGAGCTTCAATGTTCAGTGTCCTCATCCTTATCCCCGAGCTTCAATGTTCAATGTCCTCATCCTTATCCCCGAGCTTCAATGTTCAGTGTCCTCATCCTTATCCCCGAGCTTCAATGTTCAATGTCCTCATCCTTATCCCCGAGCTTTAATGTTCAGTGTCCTCATCCTTATCCCCGAGCTTCAATGTTCAGTGTCCTCATCCTTATCCCCGAGCTTCAATGTTCAGTGTCCTCATCCTTATCCCTGTGCTTCAGTGTTCAGTGTCCTCATCCCTATCCCTGTGCTTCAATGTTCAGTGTCCTCATCCTTATCCCCGGGCTTCAATGTTCAGTGTCCTCATCCCTATCCCCGGGTTTCAATGTTCAGTGTCCTCATCCTTATCCCTGTGCTTCAATGTTCAGTGTCCTCATCCCTATCCCCGTGCTTCAATGTTCAGTGTCCTCATCCTTATCCCCGTGCTTCAATGTTCAGTGTCCTCATCCTTATCCCCCTGCTTCAATGTTCAGTGTCCTCATCCTTATCCCCGTGCTTCAATGTTCAGTGTCCTCATCCCTATCCCCGAGCTTCAATGTTCAGTGTCCTCATCCCTATCCCCGAGCTTCAATGTTCAGTGTCCTCATCCCTATCCCTGAGCTTCAATGTTCAGTGTCCTCATCCCTATCCCCGAGCTTCAATGTTCAGTGTCCTCATCCCTATCCCCAAGCTTCAGTGTTCAGTGTCCTCATCAAAGCAGGGGGATAAGGATGAGGACACTGAACATTGAAGCACAGGGATAAGGATGAGGACACTGAACATTGAAGCACAGGGATAAGGATGAGGACACTGAACATTGAAGCCCGGGGATAGGGATGAGGACACTGAACATTGAAGCATGGGGATAAGGATGAGGACACTGAACATTGAAGCACAGGGATAAGGATGAGGACAATGAACATTGAAGAACAGGAATAAGGATGAGGACACTGAACATTGAAGCACAGGGATAAGGATGAGGACACTGAACATTGAAGCACAGGGATAAGGATGAGGACACTGAACATTGAAGCTCGGGGATAGGGATGAGGACACTGAACATTGAAGCTCGGGGATAGGGATGAGGACACTGAACATTGAAGCAGGGACACTGGGCCGTGCGTTACAACACTAATACTTCCTTTGTTACCTCGTATCATTTTTTACCAACCATGCTGAGCTACGTGCGGTGTTAGGTTTTGCATTGCTGGGACTTGTAGTGCCTATCCAGAGCTACATGCTTCAATGTTCAGTGTCCTCATCCTTATCCCCGAGCTTCAATGTTCAATGTCCTCATCCTTATCCCCGAGCTTCAATGTTCAGTGTCCTCATCCTTATCCCCGAGCTTCAATGTTCAGTGTCCTCATCCCTATCCCCGGGCTTCAATGTTCAGTGTCCTCATCCTTATCCCTGTGCTTCAGTGTTCAGTGTCCTCATCCCTATCCCCGCGCTTCAATGTTCAGTGTCCTCATCCCTAAACCCGAGCTTCAATGTTCAGTGTCCTCATCCTTATCCCCGAGCTTCAATGTTCAGTGTCCTCATCCCTATCCCTGGGTTTCAATGTTCAGTGTCCTCATCCTTATCCCCGTGCTTCAATGTTCAGTGTCCTCATCCTTATCCCTGTGCTTCAATGTTCAGTGTCCTCATCCCTATCCCTGTGCTTCAATGTTCAGTGTCCTCATCCTTATCCCTGTGCTTCAATGTTCAGTGCCCTCACCCTTATCCCTGTGCTTCAATGTTCAGTGTCCTCATCCCTATCCCCGAGCTTCAATGTTCAGTGTCCTCATCCCTATCCCCGAGCTTCAATGTTCAGTGTCCTCATCCCTATCCCCATGCTTCAATGTTCAGTGTCCTCATCGAAGCAGGGGGATAGGGACGAGGACACTGAACATTGAAGCACAGGGATAAGGATGAGGACACTGAACATTGAAGCACAGGGATAAGGATGAGGACACTGAACATTGAAGCACAGGGATAAGGATGAGGACACTGAACATTGAAGCCTGGGGATAGGGATGAGGACACTGAACATTGAAGCACGGGGATAAGGATGAGGACACTGAACATTGAAGCTCGGGGATAGGGATGAGGACACTGAACATTGAAGCTCGGGGATAGGGATGAGGACACTGAACATTGAAGCACAGGGATAAGGATGAGGACACTGAACATTGAAGCACAGGGATAAGGATGAGGACACTGAACATTGAAGCTCGGGGATAGGGATGAGGACACTGAACATTGAAGCTCAGGGATAAGGATGAGGACACTGAACATTGAATCAGGGGGATAGGGATGAGGACACTGAACATTGAAGCACGGGGATAAGGATGAGGACACTGAACATTGAAGCAGGGAGATAGGGATGAGGACACTGAACATTGAAGCTCGCGGATAGGGATGAGGACACTGAACATTGAAGCAGGGGGATAGGGATGAGGACACTGAACATTGAAGCTCGGGGATAAGGATGAGGACACTGAACATTGAAGCATAGGGATAGGGATGAGGACACTGAACATTGAAGCACAGGGATAGGGATGAGGACACTGAACATTGAAGCACAGGGATAAGGATGAGGACACTGAACATTGAAGCATGGGGAAAAGGATGAGGACACTGAACATTGAAGCACAGGGATAGGGATGAGGACACTGAACATTGAAGCTCGGGGATAGGGATGAGGACACTGAACATTGAAGCTCGGGGATAAGGACGAGGGCACTGAACATTGAAGCAGGGGGATAGGGATGAGGACACTGAACATTGAAGCTCGGGGATAGGGATGAGGACACTGAACATTGAAGCCCAGGGATAGGGATGAGGACACTGAACATTGAAACATGGGGATAGGGATGAGGACACTGAACATTGAAGCACAGGGATAAGGATGAGGACACTGAACATTGAAGCTCGGGGATAAGGATGAGGACACTGAACATTGAAGCACAGGGATAGGGATGAGGACACTGAACATTGAAGCACAGGGATAAGGATGAGGACACTGAACATTGAAGCACAGGGATAAGGATGAGGACACTGAACATTGAAGCCCGGGGATAGGGATGAGGACACTGAACATTGAAGCACGGGGATAAGGATGAGGACACTGAACATTGAAGCTCGGGGATAGGGATGAGGACACTGAACATTGAAGCTCAGGGATAGGGATGAGGACACTGAACATTGAAGCATGTAGCTCAGGATAGGCACTACAAGTCCCAGCAATGCAAAACCTAACACCGCACGTAGCTCAGCTTGGTTGTAAAAAATGATACTAGGTAACAAGGGAAGTATTAGAGTTGTAACGCACGTCCCAATGTTTGTGTTGTGTGTAACGTCACTTCCGTAACATTATGTGATGGTTTCGCTGAACTGTATTGCCGAAACTATGTTGGAACGCACGGCGCGAGTGTTTGGAACGCTTTGCGCATGCGCAGTACGCAATTTCTGGCGGCAACGTCACTTCCGCAGCATCCTGTGATAGGCAGCAAAATATGACACTACACCGGCTCCCCAGTTGAAGACACATGACGTGTCGTAACGCGTAGGGAGTGGCTGGAGTCAGATGGGTACCAGGAGGAAACGTGAGAGGGCGCTGAGAATGCCATATACAGTGTTTCTATTTTGCTCGTTTTTTTATGTTACTTTTAAGCTGTTTTAAACATACTGCACCAGCGAGGGCTTCTTTTTCTCTCTTCCTTCCTTTTGTTTATATTATGGCAATACCAGAGTGATCCAGGACTTATATGTGAAGGAGTTTGAAAGGGAGAGGCACCCTGGGCATTATCTTCAGCATATCTCTATCCAACAGGATCCTTTATAGAAGTATTGGGAGAACATCTACCATATTTTGATGTGAAACAATACTTAGCTATAAGGTGAGAGTTCTGAGAGACCATAATTGAGGAAGAGCGTATATGGAATAATATCATCAATAAATCACTATCATTTATATTCAGCGATGAGATTTGGAGAATGCTATTATTTTTCATAGACTATTAATCCATCTTATCTATATTTTGGACTTTTTAAATACCTGACTTTTATGTTTTCATTTTTATGCATTTATATTATCTGTTGTCATAGAGGACAATACATTTTTTTCCATCTTTTAGATATTTCATTGATTTATTCTGTTGACACACTTTAGATCATTTTTGTCACTTTTATGCTTGTATCACTTTATGCTTGTATCATCTTTATCAGCACCACGTCACTTTATGTATTGGTTTTTGCACTGTGACACTTTATTTATGCAATCAGTTGGATATTTTATTATCTATTTATTAGATAGTACTACACAATTATGTAGTCACATAGAACATTTTAGTTTGTTTCACAAAGTTTTTGTGATTTTTATTGTGCAAAATCACTCCATATTTAATATATATGTGGAATTACACCAAAAAAAACAAACATTCTACTACTTCTCCTCAGTATGGGGATACCACGTGAGAGACTTTTTGGCAACCTATCCATGTGCAGGGGCCCAAAATCCAATGAGCACCTTCAGGCTTTCAAGGGACATTAAATACGCATTGGATTTGCTGACTACTTATCACATTTTTGGAGACCATAAAATGCCAGGAAAGTATAAACATCCTCAAATGACCCCTTGTTGGAAAGTATACATCCAAGGTATTTACTGAGAGTGTTGAGTCTTTGGAAAATCATATTTTTTGCCACAAGTTTTTGGAAAATTAAAAAAATATATAAATATTTTTTACACAAACTTTTTACTTTACTGAGATATTTCTCACACACGTAATGGGTATATGTGGCATTACACCCCATATCACATTCTGTTACTTCCTTCTCCTGAGTATGGGGATACCACTTGCGTGAGACTTTTTTGGGAGCCTAGCTGCGTACGGGGGCCCAAAATCCAATGAGCACCTTCAGGGTTTCAAAGGGCGTAATGTAGGCATTTAATTTCCTGACTACCTATTCGTTTTGGAGGCCCAAAATGCCAGGATAGTGCAAATACCCCACAAATAATCCCTTTTTGGATAGTAGACACTCTAAGGTAGTGGCATGGTGAGTATTTTGCAGATCTAATTTTTTGTCACAAGGTTTAGAAAAACTCAAAAATAAAAAATAAAATACATTTTAATTTTCTTTCTTCATTTTCCAAAAACTTGTAGTAACAAACAAGTATAGTTTGGATTGTGACCAGTGTGACAGAACTCACTGTCACTGTGCGCTTTGGAGGGGGATGCGGGCTGGTCTCCTACCCACAGACTATGGCCCAGCAGAGAATGGGAGATTTGGGGGTTATTTGCCACCTCCCGCAAACCAGGAGAAGATGCCACCTCCAGGCATTTGTGTCCGCGGTCGCCGGTTCATTGGAGCCGGGTGAACGCGGTATCTGTGGCCGGGCTCATGGAGCCATTTCCGGCTTCCTAAACCTATTAGCCTGGCTGGGCTAAATATAGACATTTATTCCACAAACAATGTTCTTTTAGCTGATAAAGGCATATAAAAGATGGTGGTACGCCCAAAGTGTTGGGCTACAAGACGTGGGGACAAAATAGCATTGGGATAATGTAATGACGTCCCTATATTAGTTGCATGCCTTCTCCAAATCCCCCCCCCCCCTCTTGATGGGCTGGATTAAGAACAACACAGGCCTGGTGCTAAGGATTATGGGAGAGGGAGAGGGAGAGGGAGAGGGAGAGGGAGAGGGAGAGGGAGAGGGAGAGAGAGAAGATGAGTGGGGGGGTTAGAGAGAAGATGCGAATGAGCATGCGTGGAAGTGACAGCCACGCAGCCCGACCAAGGCAAGTGACCGAAGGCACAGAACCGGAAGGAAGATAGGGTTAGGATGCAACAAAAGTGTGCTCATTCTAGAGCTGGTAACATTGAGGATATTCAATACAATTTTAAAGAACTATTTTTGTGTGTAAGAGGCATAGGGGAGGAGTATGGATGGTATAAAAGTGGGAAGTATGTGCAGGTGAGGGAGAGGAATGTGGAGGGTATAACAGTGAGCACTATGTACAGGAGAGGATTGTGAAGGGCATGCCAGTGGGCAGTATGTACTGCAGAGGAGTGTGGAGGGTATGATGGGAGCACTATGTACAGGAGAGGAGTGTGGAGGATGTAATAGGGGCAGTATATACAGGAGAGGAGTGTGGAGAGAAAGATAATTGGCAGTATGTACAGAAGAGGAATGTGGAGGGTATGACAGTAAGCAGTATGCACAGGGGAGGAGTGTGGAGGGTATGACCGTGGGACAGGATTGACCCGGACAGTCCGGGTTTTGAATCATGTGTCCATGTTTCAGAGCGCCTGAAACCTGGACACATTATTCAGAAAGGACTGCAGTTCCCCAAGTAACTGCGTACCACACCCACCAAGTACATAGGTGTGCACATGGGCCCGACCCCCATACGTGGACAGGAGAGGAGAGATGGCTCAATCTGCTCCTCTTCCTCCCAACCTTGCCCTTCTGTATGCCCACCAACACTTCAATCCCCCCATGTTCTGTGCCCAGAAATTTGAAGCTCAGCATATAATGTGGATGTATGGTGTTGATGTCTGAGCCTCCATCCTTGGGTGAGTGGGCTCACTAGCCAATGCCTGTGAGTACACCAAGGTAAGGGGGACTCAGATGTAAGGGGTGCCAAGTGGACTGTTGTAAGGGGGGCTTTGGAAACCTTGATTTAAGGGGGAATCCTGGGAACTCTAAAGTAAGTGGGAGGTTTGTTTACTAACACACAGATCTGTGCTGTCATTGGACACAGCAATGAGTAGGTTCACAGACAAAATCATTGGCTGCGAGTCTGCTGATGAACTTGTGCTGTGTCCAATCACAGCATGAGAGGCAGGGGGCGTATACATGCACCTGTAAACCAAGGAGTTCAGCTGTCAGGTGAAGCCTCCGGCCAGCAATAAAATTACTACTGGATGGTCGGCAAATGTGAATAACAATATACTTCAACACAAAGAGCAAGTAAATATGACTGCAAAAATAAAGAGTGCATGTCCCCTCAAATGTGAAAAAAAAAAATCTAAATGGAATGAAAACATTATTCTCAAAAGAGGTGATGTGCTCACAGCACACAGAATGGACGCTTCATCAGTAGAAGAGAGCACTATTCTTTGACGAAACACTTTGGCCGGAGTCTGGCCAGTGACATCATTATGCCCGCCGATGTCTAGGCGGTGGTGCTTTACTTTTCTCTTTGCGATTATTATGTTACATTGTAAAGCACCACCGTGGAGACGCCAGTAGGACAGATCCCACTAAATGCAGTTGTGTTTTCATTCTATCTAGAGCTTTTTTCACATTTAAGGAGACATACACTCTTTATTTTTGCAGTCATATTGACATGTTCTTTGTAAAGAAATATAATGCTACTTATTTATACATATACATTATATTGATTCTTGGTGCCACTTTCTGTTTATGCACTATTGTTCATTAACATTTATTGATATATTGTATTGAATTCGATATTTTATCTTTGCACTTTCTGACTACTAATTTAAAGGGATTGCGCACCTATTTTTAGTTTATATTTCCTTTATTTTCACCTGGTGATTCTGCCAGTAGCACATTTCCTGTGCTAGGGTGGCTACACTCACTCCTCCACTGCATCTATGGATTGCCACCCAGACTGCCTTCCCTTTAATGACGGGTGTAGTATCATTGAAATGGAAAAATGCCAATGTGGTTCCTATATTTAATGGCTTAAGGACGGTCCCATAGTAGATATACAGAATTATGTAGATATACGTTATTCTGCACTTCTGCCCAGGGGGCTTGCACGTGCGTGCTGCCGCCGGCTTGCTTCTGCTGTTACTATTTACAGCTGAAGCCGGTCTGCAGGTGCCGAGCACTAGATGTTCCCTGGCACCCGCCGATTGTCAAGTAGATACACAGAATGGAGATCTGCTTATGTAAAAGGCAGATCTCCATTCTGACAGGATAGAAGGGTAGGATTTTGTGTCCCTCTAAAGCAGGGAAAAAAATTATCACTTCCCTGAGCAAAAGCAGCACACATAGTACAGTAAAACACTGGCTAAGCACACAGTTAACTCTTTGATCCCCCCAGATGTTTAACCCCTTCCCAGCCAGTGTCATTATTACAGTGACAGTGCATATTTTTAGCAGGGATCACTGTATTAGTGTCACTGATTCCCTCAGTGTCAAAAGTGTCAGTGTCCAATTGCCCGCTGCAATATTGCAGTTGTTGATCGCCGCCATTATTAGTAATAAATAAGTTCTTTAGTAATAAATAAGTAAAAATTCCAGTATAGATACCATAGTTTGTAGACGCTATAACTTTTCCGCAAACCAATCAATATTGGGATTTTTTTTTTTTTTTACTACAAATATGTAGCAGAATACATATTGGTCTAAATTCATGAAGAAATTTTTTTTTTTTTTTTATTGGATATGTTTTATAGCAGAATGTATAAAAATATTGTTAAACCCATGGCATATCATCAGCAAGACCAAACACAACACTTACCTTTTTGTGGACAGTATCCCCACTTATTATCCATATTATAATCCGCTGTTGTAGAGCACCAGAGACGCCCTTCAGAGGCTCCATCACCAGTACAGTCCATATACCACTTGGAGTTATAAATAAATGGGAAGACACAGGGCTGACCATCAGCATTTCCACCTACAGCATAAGTCTCTGTGGGATATAGTATAACAGAGTTACCAAGCAAGAGAAAATAATATACAAAAGTCCTTCTCTATAAACATAATGATACAAAACGTATCAAGGAAGAGTAAAAAGAGTAATAATGCAAGGAATCCCTGACTAACCATCAGACCTTTTATAGTGTAGAAGAGCTATTGGCTTAGTTAGCTGTAACCCAAATACATATGGAAACGTGACACCTGTCCAGTTAATAAACACATTGATGCCTTTGGGAGCCATTTTAGGTTGGTACACGAGAACGACCCCAAACACCTCATTTTCTATGGAGCACATAAGGTCAGCAGACATTGGAGGGGCTCGAACTGCCTCAGTGCTATCAAACTGGGGCGGTGCGCTTGCAGGGTGCTAGAAAAAGTCCTGCAAGCAGCATCTTTGGGCGGTTTGGGAGCGCTGTATACACCACTCCCAATATGACTCTACCCATTGCAATTAATGGGCAGTGCGTTCAAAGCACCTGAAAAGTGCTTTGGAAGCACCGCATCATGAGTGTTTTTAACCCCTTCTTTGGCCGCTAGCAGGGGTTAAAAGCACCCTGCTAATGGCCGAAGAGTGATGCTTAAACAGGGATATAGCACCGCTAAAACGAGCTGTGTTTTACCGCTAAGGCATTGGGGGACCCCAGTGTGAAAGGGGTCTAAAAGGGAGATCTCCCATAATGAAAGGGGGTGGATATGATGGCCCACTGCTGCCAGTCAGTGCCACCTATCAGTGCCCCTCAGTGCCACATATCAGTGCCTTCTATCAGTGCCCATCAGTGCCGCCTATCAGGGCAGCCTATCAGTGCCTCGTCATCAGTGCCCACCAGTACCGCTTCATCAGTGCCCATCATTGCTGCCTCATCAGTGAAGAAGAAAAAATACCTGTTTGAAAATTTAATAAAAAACATGACAATGTTCGGTTTTTATTTGTTTATTTAACAAATAATAATAATAATAAAAACAGCGGTTATTAAAAACAAACAAAAGAAAACTCTATATGTGTGGAAAAAAATGATAAAAAGTTTGTTTTGGTACAGTGTTGCATGACCGCACAATTGTCATTCATAATGCGACAGCACTGAAAGCTGAAAACTGGCCTGGGCAGGAAGGGGGTGTAACCTTTTTTCAGTACCCTGATTTAACTATTGGTGTTAATGAGTTTATATT